>NW_015172009.1:1485393-1500374 GCF_001447785.1 Gekko japonicus
CCAGAAATTGAGGACTGGATACAAAAAGTTCTGTTCATGGCAGAGATGGACAAAATTACGAAGAAGTTGAACAATAAAGAAGACGACGTGTTTTTTCAAGAATGGAGTGACTTTAAAATATATCTGGAAAAGAACTGGGATGTGAAACAAAACTTAATATGTTTAGATCAATATTAAGTCAAATGATGTTATCTTTAGACTGTAATGATAAGAAATTGATATAGTTGATGATATGAAGCAACTTGGAGCGGGGGGGAAGCATTGCGGGAAGCCACCGGAGGGAGGGGAGGAATTGGGAACGGGGTAGACAATTGATAGAATGAAATGATTTAATTTTATATGTTGTATTCCTGAGAAAATAAAAATTTGTTTACCAAAAAAAAAATGGCGATGGACAACATAGTAAGAGCAACAAGTGATATCCAAGCTTTCTCCAGGAAGTGGAAGAGCTGCTGGTTAACCATCTGACTGGAAATAATCATAGACTCTTGCAAAATGTGTCTTAAGCCTTTGTTCCCTGTTGGTATAAACTAGGTACTAAGCAAGAACTGTGCTACATGTCAGCTGTTGCTTTTAAAAGGACTGTGTTAATATTGGAGAAGCGTCTAACCAATGATCATAGGGGCTTCCAGGATCGAAGAGGAGAGTCAAATGGGCATTTGCAATTCGAAGGGCTTGTATGTAGACCATAAGCGAGGCTTTAAGCGAAGGAGTATCCTCCATGGTTATATCCTGATTAAGTCTCCTGGGCAACAAGGTAACGAGACTCTCTTCAAGTCGGGCCGTGAAAAGCAAATTGGAATGACCCCTATGATTGAAGGCAAGAATTTAAGCGGAACAGTCCTGGAAAAAGGAGAAGGGACTTTGTTTTGAGATGGCCAGTTCCTGATACAGAAAGATGGTGCCACAGGGAAGAAGAAAGAGGAAAACAGCAATGGAAGAGAAAATGAGATTGTGTAATATGGTGGAGGGAAAAATAATGGTTAAATGAGATGCCATTGTTCTCTGTAATTTGTGTCTAAGTTAAATAGCGATTCTCCTGGACTACTCTTCATATAGTCAGATTTGTTGGGATGTTTTTACAAGTTATGATGGTGATTGATCACTCTCAATGTTAAAGAAAGCTTTTTATTATTGTTAAGCATTTTTTTTACAAGCTGTATGTGACCTCCATCCCTTGGGTTTTCAGTGGGTTTTCTTTTCTTTCTCCTATAGTGTGTTGTAGTTTGTAGTAAATGCAAATTAAAAATCCCCTAGGGGGCAATAAAAATAAAATAAATAAATTGTCTATCAGTAAGCATTATGGAAATATTTATGGAATTTTGTAATTGGTTACTTTTGAAAATACTTAAATTTGACTTGAAACATGTTAACATTTAGATTTATGTATTCACGTAACACATGAAGGCTGTATAGAGGATAACGTTTGTTTATAATTTTCAGGTTTTACTACATTTCCAGACAAGTAAACCAGATTGTCAAGTAGTAAAGTTACTGCTGTTTTTCTAGACAGAGAATGAAAATAGTATACTGTAGAGTGAGGCAACTGGAAGCAAAATCCAGCTGTAAGAGACACCATCTAATTGTCCACTCTGCAGTGCACAGTATTATGCACAACAGCCATGGTTACTCAAACCATGACAAAGGTGAAAGCTCCAATTTCCTTGACGTGGTGTGAGCAGCATGAATACACCTCAGCTGCTTAATCCTCCATAAAAGTCAAGAAGTATAAACATGAGCAACTGACATGCTAAGGAGGGCTCTACTAAAGCCCCTGTTGCTGTTTACACTGAGAGAGGGGGGATTAGATAGCCCTTTGCCTGAGTCGTCCTGTGTATGGGATTCAACCAGTGCTGATGACTCTCCAGCCATTGTTTCGGTGCAAAATATGCGCCCGCTAAAATTTCACTGATTACCAGAGGGATACCATTTTGTTTCTTAATTCATATGTTTTGTTTTATATTTTAACAGTCTCAAATAAAAACAGTCATGATGACAGTTGCTTTTTAATATACTGACTTTATCTCCACAGAAATTCCTCAGATTCACCACCAAAGGATGAAGAATATAAAGAATCATTAATTTACCATTCAAAAGACCATTACCCCTTATCTGATGGAGACTGGTCTCCTTTGGAAAAGTAGGTCACTTTCTTGAGTCAATTGTCTGCATAAAGAATGGTGGTATCAAAAAAGAATACAACTTGTAAAGGTGTTCTGACCTAAAAATTATCCAATGGAACATTTGATTTATATTATGCTTGGGCTCCACTTTTGTAGTTTGTTGTAGTTATATACCTGTGCCCTTACCATCTGACCTGATATTAGTTTCACACATGTCAGTCAGTTCTGTATGTAGCAATACGTGGAACTCTTTTTGGTCCAACTTTGGACCCTTTCTGATATCTCTCTGAAACTGACCTGGAACTGAGACTCCTGACAAAACAAGTAAGGTAAATTCATGATGATGGAAAGTAGATGGATTACTATAATTATACTGGGGAAATTGTCATTTTTTGTCTGCCCTTTCTCTATCCTTTCCTAGAGAGAGGCTAATTTGAGGCAGATTTCTTGTTGCTTAATGGCTTAGTACAAAATGCTTTCTTCCAAGAGAACTAAGAATTACTAATAGGGAGATACAACGTGGGTTCGGAAGACACAGCCAGTAAATTATTACTGATATCTCATGCTTAGATCTGGAATCCTGGCTGATCAATATGTGTATGTATTATTACATACTTGCCTACAATTAAGTGCTCTACCCTCTTTTATTTAAGTCTTAAAAACATGGACATTCCAGTAAGACAGGGCTATAGGAATTTTGATCACAAGGTACTCATGAAAGCAATTACATAAAGGTTTTCCAAAATGAAGTGTTATGGTGAGAACATTTAAAACATAACAAAAGTAAGCTGTTTAGAATGGACTGTTTGTAATTCTGTTAATGTGATTTGTTTCTAACCTCTTTTTTCACATTCTGAAAACCCAGTTTGGCTTTCTGCCCTGCCACTGAATAACTGAGGCTCTGTTAAACTGGCAAAAACACTCAGGAAGGGGGGGGGGGAACACCCTGAACAATACTGTCTTTAACACAACGACTTTATTCTGTTTCTACAGCCCTTTTAACCAGGCAGCTTGTCCTAAAAGTGATTCAGAACTGGAAGTTAAACCTGCAGAGAGCTTACTGAGAGCGGAGTCGCACATGGAATGGACATGGGGAGGCTTCCCTGAATCAACCAAGGTAAAGTTATATGAAGCGACTTTTTCTGTGAGGTTTCGGTAGTGATGCAGGACTTTTTCTCCTCCTGAAGAGAATGATTCTTTTATCAAAACAACTACATGGTTGTGAATATAGAACTAACATGATAGGAATAACATGAAGGTAGCACCCTCTTGTGGTTTATCACTGTTCTTTTTAAAATGTAGCTGCACTAAATTCTGCGTATTCATTGTGTAGTTATCTGAGTGACTGTGAACTGAGTAAAGGGTATTGTTTGTGTTCCTTCTGCAGAATACTGCACATCTGAAGTCTAATGGTTGCTGTTATAGTGCATGCATATCTCTTTACACGTACAAATGATGGCATCTTACTGGGTCTCCAGTACTGCCTCAGTGGTCACGTGTCTGTCAACACAAGGTCCACTCCTTTAGCTGCTGTGGATCCCAGCCAGTTAAGACTTTCTGCTTGACTTATGTGCCTTAGAAGTCTGGATTTATTTATTTTTTTTGAAAACTGGGAACTATAAGACTTATTTTTCTAATGCATTATCGTTTTATGTAAATACATTTACATTTTGCATGTGGAACTTAAATCGACATGTTTTATTTCCTGTTTGAATTGCTTGTCTTTATTTTCACTGAGATCTGCCTCTAAAATGGATTCTCCTGTGCTTTAAAAGTAGCATACATGGGACTCTTTTAGAAATTGCTTCTAAATGAGCAGATGCTGATGCGTTATGTCTTTGGCACAAGTCTCATTTGGTTTATATTGGGAACCAAGATGCTGCACAGTTGCTGTTTGTAGAACTGTTCAGATGAGATGGTTTAATCTATTATCTTCATCATGATCTAACAAAGTGGTCCAGTGTTCCCTCTAAGGTGAGTTAGTGTGAGCTAGCTCACAGTTTTTTAGCCCCTAGTTCACACCTTTGTGCCTTAGCTCAGGAAGGATGGCTCCAGAGCAAACTAATCGAAGCAGTAGTCAAATCGCTTGCTCACAACCTTAATGCCAGCAGCTCACAAATTTTTGCTCACAAGACTCCACAGCTTAGAGGGAGCATTGGTAGTACCTACCAATACATTTTGGTGTACAATATATTCTGGTAAAGCTGACATGAAAGCTTATACCCAGAATAAAACTTTCAATAAAACAACTCATCTAAAACAATCTATACAAAACATTAAAACCACAATTTACACACAGTATAACCTACTCAAGATGACGACCATAAAGTGCTACATACTCAATCCAGGTTGTTGAATGCTTGGAGGAATAACTCCGTCTTCACCGCCCTCCGGAACTGGTGAAGATCTCGGAGGGCGCGGATCTCGTAGGGGAGCTGGTTTCATAGGGTTGGTGCTACTAAGGAGAACGCCCTGGTTCTGGTGGATGTTAATTTGGCGTCCCTGGGGCCGGGGAGGACTAATCGGTCTTGTGACTCAGATCTCAGTGCTCTCGGGGGAACATACGGGGAAAGGCTAGTACTATTTTATATAAATATTTTATCAGGTATGCTTTTGTTACTGTAAAAAACAGAAGTCTGGATTAGGTGGTCTGTTTCATTCTCAAGATAACCAAATGAGCTTTTGTGGCTGTGAGATCTGAACCTGGGTCATCCAAGTCCAGCACTCTAACCATGACACAGCAGCATCTTTGTGGCTTTGTGGTAAACTAAAGCATGCTTAGAAAAAGAACACTCTTCCTTTTCAGGTAAGCAAGAAAGAAAAACTAGAGCATCCTAGAACTGTCACACTCACCCCAACAGAGAAGACTCACTTCAGAGTCATTTCCAGCACTGACACGGTGGAAGATGACATTTTGGTGAACAATTCCGTTTGCATGGTACTGAAACCCGAACCAAGAACTCATCCTCTCCTTAAGGAGCTAGATATAAGAGACAGACTTGCTTCTACATCGGCAGAATGTGCTCTGGAAATTCTTACAGACCCATCTGCATTGGATACTGATATTCTTCCCAGTCCATTAGTGGATTCTCCATCAGAAACTAAACAACTGGCAAAACTTGACTCTCCATCAAAGAAGAAAGGTATTAATCTTCAAAAGATTTCTTTTAACAATTTTTTATTTTTCCTGTTAGTTCCCAAATATTTAACCAGTTTTCCAAGGAAAAACATATTTGCAACTGCTCATTTAGAAAGGTACAAGTAGGGGATCCACGAGAACTCATTTCCCCTCGCCCACTATTTCCTCTTTCCCCTCCCTGAAAGCCCCCATAGCCTCTCCACCTTTTCCTGATTCCTTCTCTCCTTCCATCCAAACAGCAAACCTACCTTTATCTGTCTCTCTGTCTTCAGCTTTCCCTCCCCCTCTTCCTTGAAAGCCCCTATAGTGTCTTCTCTTTTCCCACTACCTTGTCTCCTTAACACCTACTAGCCAACTTAGCTTTATCTGATCCCCTGTGTATTCAGCTTTACCTTCTTCCCCCCTCCTGGCAAGCCAGCCACAAGTTGTGCAGTAGGGAGCCTGCAAGGACTTTTGTGGGATACCTCACTTTCTCCTGTATCGCCTCCCCATGCTATTTTTCTTTTCCTCTGAGCAGCCTCATATCCTCACTTTAAGAACATAAGAGAAGCCAATTTTGGATCAGGCCAATGGCCCATCTAGTCCAACACTTTCCCCTGCTTCTTTCTCTCCTTCCTACCCACCAACCACCCTACCTTTTATCTGTCTCCCATTTTTAGCTATATTTATTATTTATTTACTTAATTCATATCTCTCCTTTCTCCATAATGGAGAGTCAAAGTAGCTTACATCATTCTCTTCTCCATTTTATCCTCAGAACATTCCTGTGAGGTAGGTTAGGCTGAGTTGCCCAGTGAGTTTCCTCAGCAGAGTGGGGATTTTCATGTGGGTGTCCCAGATCCTAGTCTGAAACTAACCACTGCATTACACTGGCTTTTGTGAGGTGGCTGCTGTTGAACAGTTGCAAGCAGCTAGGTGAGTTGTGCAAGTTAAGCGGTATCAAGTTGACCTGTCTCAAAGGCCAAACGAGCCCTGGAAAGGGCCTTCCCCCCTTCTCAGCCTTGAAAGTTGACAATACTGTTGTGGTTGCCTAGGAATGGCCTCTGAGGGAATTTATTTCTTAAAGCTACAGACACTGCTTCAGTCTTTTGGTGTGGGGTTTAACACCCCCCCCCCCCCCGGGGGGGGGGTCTTTTAGATTTTAAATTTCTCTGCAAACCTTGGGGTATTTTCAGGTTTGTATAAAGATCTGCCTTGTCTGTTTATAGCTTCAGTCTCCAGATTTAAGTATCCAGAGATTTGGCCATGTTGAGAATTAGATATATTGACAAGTGGGGACCCACAAGGAACTTGTGAGAATGAGCATCCCCTTCACCCTGCCTTTGCTCCCCCACCCATTCTCTGTCTCTTCCCTCTCCACTCCCTGGGCTGTTCCCATGGCTCAGGCTTCTGCTCCCCCCACCCTTTTTAGCACTTGTACCTCAGCAGAGCACAGGAGAAGGAGCATCGCCACCTCAGCATCAGGATGGCTTAGTCTCACACATCCTCCTCGCCTGTCCCCAGTGTCACTGCCTCAGAGAATACCAGGGCCAGGAGGCTATTAAGCCACTTCTCTGAACATCCCCCATGCCCCAGTAGGAGTCACCAGTGGTCCCCATGACTTCCAGGCACGGGCACTCATTCTCATTCATTCATTCATTCATTCATTCATTCATTCATTCATTCTCTCTCTCTCTCTCTCTCTCTCTCTCTCTCTCTCTGCAAGCTCAAGTATCTACCTCTGAGCACTTTAATGTTTAACGCATCTTTTAATTTTCCCATCTGCAATGTAGACAGTAAAATTATATTGGCTAGGTTGTTCAGATTCAGAATGGATCTCTTCAGCTTTCAGTCACACATTTACATGTTTATTTAAATAGCATGAGAGAGGCTCAAAGATACTTTCAGTGCAACATATAAAAACAGCTTTGCAGAAGTTAGTAATTAGTTTGCTGGGGTTTGTTTTTTTTATATCTGATAAGAGTGCTTCATTAAAACATTAACATGGAACTTCCATTTTTGTTCTGTTGATAATGGCATTTTAAAATGTAGTATATTCACCAGTTGTTCTAAATGAGCACGTTTTCCAGGGACACATAAGAGAAGCCAGCACCAAGGGCCCGATGACATATACTTGGATGACTTGAAGGCTTTGGAACCTGAAGTTGCAGCTCTCTATTTTCCCAAGAGGTACTTCTAATGTGGCAGACCACGCTGAGTATTTCACAGTGATCTTTTGTTCTTTACGGCTGCAGTTCTAGGGGCACTTCCCGTAGCGTAAGCCTCACTGAATAATGTAGAGCTGTTTAGGATTTATATTTTAATCAATAAGGGATTTTAAAAAGCATACATTTGGCTGAATTGAACCCCGGTTGATTAAGAAGTGATTTTGTTAAAATTGTTATCTCTAGAAGAGATTGAATACTTTCTTATGAAGAAATGTTTAAGAAGTTGGAGAGTTTTGGTTTAGGAAAAAAAGACATCAAAATAGGGAGCTTGCAAAAAGTACAGACATCATGGAAAATATGAAGAGAAAAAGCATCCAGTCATAACACTAAAGAGTCCTGATGTACAGTTTCCATACCTTTTTGGAATGTAAATGATTTTGTAAAAGCTTTAACGCTTAGGGGTCTTTTTGTTTCTAAATAATCCATGGATTTTTGCTCTCTCTTTTTTGGGGTGTGGGTGGGGGAAATGCACTGAATTACATCTCAGTTTCAACTTTCTGGGTTTTTCCTCTTGTCCCACACTGTACTGGGCTGCCTCTTATGCCTGAAAACAAACACTTAAAAATAAGCTAGCTGTAAAAAACCCCAAAACCTACTATTACTTCACCCCTCACTCAAATAAGTAAGCCATGATGTTACTGCAGGCTTATGTAATGGAGAATATAAAATGGCTGCCATAATTTTTTCATCCTAACTCCTCTGTAGTCTCACTCTCCCCCAGAAGTTTATAGCAGGAGCCAGAAAGCTTTTCTCTTATTCATCTGAAGCAGAAGTGGTTCTGTTTGGTCCTCCTCCTCCAACTCTTTCCTTTGTAGCTTTCCCTTTGTGGCTTTTAAAAAGAGCCCTGTTTGGTGGTATTACAAATAGAAGCACACAGTGGGAAGGAGAAATCAGCACAGAAGCAAATCTTGCCCTGTCGTGCACCCCCCTCCCTTTTGCAGACCAGCCTGGCTCACATGCCGCTGGTTAGCCAGACAGAAACAATAGAAGAGGGCTAGTGAGAACCTGCTGATGCTGCTTTGCCAACTGCCTGCAGCTTCTCTTGGCTTTGTCACTAATTTACTGAGTGTGCTCAAGGCTGTGTAGAGGACAACACTGCACTTAGGCTGTTTTGCACGCATAAAACACAGGGAAAGATAGTCTGTATGACCAGTTTGGATAGCTCTTCACTGCCTTTATTAAGTAATGAATGAACTCCCATTGGATTGATCTGGCATAGAGTTTGGCAAACCAAATTATTTTCTAAAAACTTAGAAAATAGCATTGTTTCCTCCAAGTCCAGTTCTAAAAATCCAACTCTTAATGCTCCTGGTAGCATCACTAGGGGGAGAGGTCAGTGGCATCTTTTCCCAAGCCACCAGGGCACACTTCTTGACCCTGAATCCCTGGGGTACATTATGATCTCAACAAGGGTCTGGAAAAAAATCCATTGCATATAATTCAGTACAGTGATATCCTTTCAGTTTGTGCCAGAAGCTTGGTTTTACAAATGGCCATGCTGCTTGTTCATAACAAATTGAGCCTCGCTAGTTGCCACAGAGACTTAGGTCAGCCATCAGGCGCTGTGGAAAGTAGACCAAAGGCCCCTGGGCAAAACTGTTTTTCCCAAGGGGCTTTTTGTATGTGTGTTTCTGAGATGCTCCAAAAATTAAAATGGAAAATTATGATGTGCAGTACAGCAGGACTGAAAGAAGACTGTATGACTTGGGGAAAGAAAGGACAACACTATGGGATGGCGCCATTGTGAAAGCTTGTGACCCTCACCCCAGTGATCTTCCATTCCAAATTGTAGCGGTAGGGGAAATCTTACTAGATTTTCATGGCATTAGAGAGAATGTGACATGCCTTCAGTACAGAGTTCCTTCTGTGGTTCTTCAGTTCCTTTCATGCAATGCATTGTTCATGAGTAGAATTTAGTGCCACAAGGACTAAGTGACAGTCACCAGCTTGTATCTTCAGTCTTATAACCCGCTTGGTATGGCTGCTGCCAGGATGGTGTATGGATTGTTCTGTAGCACACTACCACAATTGTCTAATTACATCCTATGATGGTATGTGACAGCTTTATCCACGCTGAGTCAGTACTGGCTGACAACAGTCACACAGTCTCTTCAGCATGCATTGCTAAGACTTTAGCTTAGTGAAGATAGAATGTTTTTGTGGTTGAAGAAGCCCTTATTGCGGCTTCACGGCAGAACGTCATCGTTCAGAAGCAGTACAACTCTGATTTTCATCATGCCCTGCTAGACAGCTAAGAAGCCACAGAAGATAATGGTGAACTAGATGAATCTCTGGCCCAGTCGAGCAAGGCAGTTCTGACATCTGAGAGACCGTAATGATCTGGTGTTTGTTGAAAGTAGAATTTCAAAGCTACATTAGAGTTTCTAACCATCTTTTCACCATGGTATTCCCGATTCATTGCTATTACTAGACAGGTTTTAAAATAATTGGTTGTGTATATGAAAATCTCCTTCTTTTCCTTCAGTGATTCTGATCCAGGTTCCAGACAGTGGGTGGAATCCGATACTCTCTCTGGGTCACAGTCGCCACAATCTGTGGGAAGTGCGGCAGCTGACAGTGGCACAGAGTGTATGTCTGATTCTGCTATGGACTTGCCTGATGTCACTCTCTCTCTTTGTGGAGGTCTTACTGAAAATGGAGAGATATCTAAAGGTCTGTAAGAATCGATTTTATTCTTAGTGTAGTCACAAAAGCCTATATTTTAAATATTCTTGAGAGAATTGATTATTGTGGATCAGAGTGCATCAAAAATCTTTAAAAAGCCATCAAGTAGAGCCATCATGTATCTGTCTAAAAATAGACCAGTGGTTCTCTTCCTGAAGGCATTTTCCTGTTGAGATACAGCAGACTGCCTACATGTGACTGACAGGCTGGCTTGAATTGTGAGATTGGCAAGATGTCTTCTTAGAATGAATTATTATGCTGTTAGGCTTACTGTGATGGGAGACTTTGGAAAAGGGTCATGAAGGTTTTGTTCAAAAGCTGTATTTCAACAAGTTGCTGCTAAACAGATGTATATGTAGGGCAGTCAAGCAATTTAGAGGCAAGTGGCTTTTTAATACTGCTAGACGTATTAACATTTAATTAACATTTTAATCACTGTTGCAACAGAAGCATTCCACTAGATTTTGGAATTCTGTTGAGTACTCAGAAGAATATGTAAGTTAATGTGTTGTGATATTGTGGTAGTATAACAATGACAACAGCTGCAGCCAGCAGTACAGTTTTTGTTTTTTTGTTTTTTAAAATATTTATTCATTTGCAGCCCACCTTTCTTGCTGCGATTCATAGCAAATTACAACTAACAACAATGCAGTTAGAACAGTGTAATACATGTGACCAACAGAACGAGAGAACATTTTAAAATACAGTATAATACAGACAACAAAGCAGGTTTACAAAACCAGAGAACAATGCAGCAAACTATTATAAGCATAACTCTGTTTCGGACTGCAAGCCAGATAAAAATGAAGAAGGAACAGCTCAAAGCCATGTGAAGCAAGTCTGGGCAAAGCATTACAGCATGTGCATATAAATAAACCAAAAAAAGGCTAATTTCAAAGTCAAACTAAAACACAAAGCCACCAGTTCGGACAAATGCTTTGCACAGAAGAGGACTCCTCAGTTTAGCACCTGCATTTACTCAGATTCAAATACCTGTCCCTGAGTTTCACAGAGGTCCTTCAGAACTTGTCAAAGACATGATAATATAATGGTTAGAGTACTGAGCAAGGACTGGAGAGAACCAGATCTAAACTTTCCATTCAACCCTAATGCTGACTGGGTGACCTTGGACCAGTCACCGCAGTACAGTTGCATTTCTGATTGCAAAATAACCTCCTCCTTTTATTCCATTTATAAATATTATTTTTTTAAAAAATTAATTTTCATCTTTGGCTTCTCCTGAGCTACTTCTGCATTACATCAATGTCTGTTGAAATAAGTGTGATTGAGGACAGGCTTACAGGGATGCCACCAAAAGTAACTTCTTCATGGCAAGTGATTCCTGACTCAGTTTCCCAGTGTTGAATCTCCATGCCCAAGGCTTCTGCTAGCTGTGATGTGCAGAGTTACAGCCAGATGGTACTTAAATATGCCATGGAAGGGAAATGAATACACTCCCATTTGAACATTACAGAAGTGCAGAAATGAGAAGCGGTATTCAAGTGCCATTTTCAAACATTCGTTATAACATAAGAGAACTCTTTCTGCTGATGAAAGTAAAAGCCCCAAGAACTCTGACCATTTCCCAGAACTGGATTATATTTGTCAGTTGCCAGAGTACGTTTTTTTTAAACAAATGTTTGTAACTACATAGAAAACTACACTTCCTGTTTTCTAAAGTCGCTTTGCTTTTTTCATTGCTTCCTTTATGTAGGGTTGCATGGGTTTTGAGCTAGAGTTAAGGGTCTCTACAGTTCATAAGAGCAACATCTAAACTATGTAATTTATATCATTTCTACATGAGGAACTAGATTGAGGTGGTGTTCTTAAGGAGGAGAAACTGTTTTGATAACTGATACAATGTCCTTGCATTGCAGAAAAATTCATGGAGCATATTATTACTTACCATGAATTTGCTGAAAGCCCAGGACTTATAGACAATCCTAATCTGGTAATAAGGATATACAATAGGTAATGTTCTATATATTTTCTATTAAATATTGGTTTTCTATGTTATTTTACAATAAATTTTACCAGTTAATAAGCACTGTAGCAGTTGTTCTGTTTTATTTCACCTCTTAGAAATCTCTCCCTTATATATAATTGAATAAGACGCAGAGTCACGCAGAGGAGAGAAAATGCACACCAACAGTGTTTCGACGGCTGAACTGTCCGTCAAAAACTTCCCCCCCTTCCATTGGCCATGTCGCCTACGTCCCACCTCAGACGCAGCTTCACGCAGCGGACAGAAACTGCACACCAAGCGGTCTTTGGAAGCTTGCGCTGTCAGGAGCTTCCGCACCTTCCATTGGCCGTGTTGCCCAGCTGCCGTTCAAGGCTACTGCCCTGCCATGGGCTGGGAGGTGGGAGGCGAGCCCTGTGTCTGAGGACGCGCTGGCAATGCGCCCCACGCCGCGGCCGGATTCCCCTCCCACCCCCACTTCGCCAACCCGCCCGGGAAGCCGGACAGACGGAGGAGCCTTTCTTACGCCTCCCCCACCCGTGTCGCTTCTCTCTCCCACCTGGGAAGCCGGATTCCTTCCACCGCCCTCGCTGGCCTGCATTTTAAACCCCCTCCCCTTCCCTCTCAGCGGGGCGTCCAAGCAAGCTGCTGGAAGGGGACGCGGTTCTCATCCCCGGCGACCGCCGGGTTCCGCCACCTCCCCTTCCCTGTCTGTGCCGCCTTGCTCAACCTCCCCACGTGGCCAGTGAGGGACCCTGCCTGTCTTCGCAGGACGGTGACTCGCATTGATGGGCGGCGGCAGCGGCGCTGAGCCAACCCATGCTGCCCTGTTTATGCCGCTCCACCCCACCTTTGCCAGCTTTTGGGGGCGGCAGGCCAGGTGAGCCAACCCCCAACAGCCTGTTTTTCCCCCCTCCCCCTACCTTCACCAGCTTTCGGGGCCAGCAGGCGAGGGGCGGCGATGACGGCGCTCAGCCCCGGCGCCTCCCTCTCACCATAGGAAATGCTGGAGGTAGACCTGGACTCTCTTTTTCCCCCATTGGACTCTCCATGGCAGTAGACCTGGACCCCCCTTTCCCCATTGGAACCAAATGGGAGTAGACCTGGACCCCCCTTTCCCCTAGGAACCAATGCGAGTAGACCTGGCCTCCTTCTTGCCATAGGAAACCATTGGAGTAGACCTGGACTCCTGGACTCCCCTTTCCCTATAGGAACCCATGGGAGTAGACTTGGACTCCCCATTGGGATCCATGTGAGTAGACCTGGGCTCCCTCTCGCCCATAGACATCCATGGGAGTAGACTCACTCACCCACCCTACCTGTCTAGGTGTTCGTTGTCACCGTCCACAACGGGCTTTGCTCCCTAGTGGTTCATAAATCTGAACACAACTTAATGAATACCTCATTATTACGTAACATCATAAAAATTTATAGCATACTATTTGAGCTGCCACGGAAGGAAAATAAGCTACAAGAAATACATAATCATTTTATTTATTTCTGTTTTTACTAGTGTGTTTCATCACAGTTGTTACACTTTTATTGTATGTATATTCTGCAATTGATCCATAATGATGAACTGTCTTCCATATAACAGGTACTATAACTGGGCATTGGCTGCTCCCATGATTCTTAGCCTGCAGGTGTTCCAGAAGAGTTTGCCACAGGTAATGCAGTGAATTGGATGGGAAGAAATGAATATGCCAAAATATGTGAGATCAGAATATCATTTTAGGGTGCGATCACACGGGCCAGAAAAAATGGGGGGGGGACCGAGGCTATTTCTTCCGGAGGAATTTGACCTGCAGTTGCGTCACCACACCTCCCTTTGAAGCTGCGGGCAAAGCAGAGGGCGCAGTCCGTCAGCATGTGATCAGACGCAACTGCGGGTGAGTCAGGGGGGTTGTGCCGTTTTTTCCCCATGCGCTTAACTGAGGGATTGATGAATTGCACCTCCACACCGAGGGCTCCCTATGGTGTTTGCAGTGGTGCGGATCCTGCGAGGGGGGGGGGACAACGGCACGGAGTTGGGATGGGCTGATCAGACCATCCCGGTGCCATGAGAGCGCGCTGGAGCGATCAGACAGGGGAAAGTTCATCGGTGGCCCATCATAACCTGTTTACTATCAGGTTTCCCCCAGTGTCTTTTAACTCTGCTTCTGTGGCAGAGCAGAATGGGTTGCCGACGGCTGCAGGGCACTTCCCAGATGTTGTTGTCTGATCGCGCTGTTTAAATCCGCCCACATTCACGCCTATGTCGGGTCTAATTGTGCGTATGATCGCAGCCTTAGGAAGGAAGGGCTTTGCTTCCTGTTTGCCCCACAGTCCTCAAAGTGTTGCTATGGGGACAGGGGACAGATCAAAAGCTGGCATAAAGCTAGGACAGGGTGCCCATGTGATCATGTCTCCAGATGCCTTTGTGCCATTGGAGGGACTTAGGGGCATCTTAGCTTTCTGTGAGGGAAGAAGCACCACTAGGCAGGCAAATGGCAATATGTGGGCAATTGGTATGCTGTTTCTAAGCTGGCATACCCCTCTCTACGGAAACTATGTACCTCCAGTTTGAGCATCCCTAGACATAGAGAGAGATATAGATACATACACTACATTATTGCCCTGGCCAGGATGTCCCAAGCTAGCCTGATCTCATCAGATTTCAGAAGCTAAGCAGGGTCGGCCATAGTTAGTGTTTGGATGGGAGGGTACGAAGTAAGTCCAAGGTTGCTATTCATAGGCTGTGGTCACACGGAGCAGTAAGCATGCAAGAGGGACGGAAGAGAGGCGGAGTTTCCGGGCGCGATCTCACAGCAACATCTGGGGAGCGTAGAGCTCCCATGGCTGATCCGTGGCTACCGTCCGAAGAC
>NW_015172009.1:1500490-1508067 GCF_001447785.1 Gekko japonicus
GGGCTGCTGGTTGGGAGGGGGATCCGGCGGGTTACTCCCCCCTCCCCTCCTTGTGAGCGGCCCACAGACCCTGCCCAGAGTGGGCTGTGCACAGCCTGTTCCGTCCCCTTCCAATCGGCCGGATGCTCTCGGTGGAGATGCGGATGCTCGTGTGATCGGCACCTCCACCTTAACCACGGGACCTCACCGGGACCTCGCCGGGTCGTCTGATCCTACTGCCACGAGGTATTTTGCCCCGGGGCTAATAGCCACGTTCCCCCCCGCAGTTTCTTGCCCGTGTGACCGCAGACATAGTTATGCAATGGCAAACCACCTCTGTTTGCCTTGAAAACCCCATGACAGGTGCGACTTGATGGCCCTTTCCACCAACACCACCATATCATGCAGGGTGTGACCTGAGGCCTTATTGTATATACAAACTACATTTTTATGATTTTAGGCTACAGTTGAATCTTGGATTAAAGATAAAATGCCAAAAAAGTCTGGAAGATGGTGGTTCTGGCGTAAGAAAGACAGCTTAGTTAAACAGGTAAATTACATTCACTGGTTGAACGTACTTTGTTGTAATTCTGATTGGTACCTTCCTTCATGTTTATCAGAGCAATAGCAATACATGCTCTTTTTATTTGAGCCAAACATCATAATCCTAAATTTTCCAGTAGTAATTTCTAACTGAATTCTGTAGCAATGTGGGAAGCTGTTCATATGTAGCATAGTTTGGGAGGCTAATACTACATTATTAGCTTATAAAATATTAATAAAATGAGATGAATGAAATAACTATCCTGAAGCAGTCTTCATATCATTGAATTCAGAAAGAGAATACTTCAATACTTACTTGTGTATTCACAACAATGTAGTCATGTTAATCAGAAATATTGTACGTTATCTTTCAGCTCAGGTGGCAGTGAAGATAGGTAACGTGTCGATGTTTTCATATGTTTTTTTCACCTAATAGCTTCCTGAGGCAAAGGAAGGGAAATCAGAAACTTCAAAAAGTGAAGCTGCTATGAAGGAAGAAGTTGACAGCCGGTAGGTTTCATTCAGTTGAGGTTATATTTGAAGTGAATGCCTGACCTTTGGAGGGGGGAAAGGATTTTGCTGCTGGGTAGCATTTCTTCTTAATGAAGCATTTGACCAGGACTTGGGAAAAGTACATAAAATGTACTTTAAGATACTCTTAACACTGTGTAAATATTCAGTCTATTCATTTTGCTGTTCCCAAAAATATTATAATAGTTGAAGAAGCGTTAAAACCATAAAATGTTGGAAGAGTACATCTTTTTTGGGGTGGTGGTGGTTAGAATGTAGAATACGTGAGCATTTCTTTTCATTGGCTCTGAAAGTCCTGATACATATTATTACTGTTTTTATGTCATATTAGGCCTATAGATGATTCTTCTAGTGATGAAGGATCACAGGAACTGAAAGAATCCTTGAAAATAGATTCTGTTTCGGTTGAACATCCAAGCCATGGGAATTCTACCTCATATAAAAAGTCACTACGATTGTCTTCAGATCAAATTGTAAGTATAGATATCCTGATGCTTCTAAATGATTCTGAATTTAATACAACAGACCTTGCCAAAGGAGGTGCAGTTGGAGAAGTAAAGGTCCACTTGCCATTTTTTTCTGAAGAACTTTTTTGGTATATTGTTAATCACACTGGGTTCTGGTCTATCTTTGTAACTTCTAGAAAAATCCTCCCTCACTGGAATGACCCTCCCCCTTATTTATTACCATAATTTTAGTTCAGTACTGTTTATGTGCATTATAGGAACAGAATGGGACATATTCATGTTGCTGATTATCACTATTATGTGGTGGAAAGTGCCATCAAGTCAAAGCCGACTTATGGTGACCCCTGTAGGATTTTCAAGGCAAGAGACTAACAGAGGTGGTTTGCCCTTGCCTGCCTCTGTGTAGTGCAGCTCATGAACTATGTTTCCATCAGAATGTTATCTCCATTTTTGTGCTGATTGAAAGAAATGCAGAAATAAGAAATAGGTATTAGAAAACAACCTGGTTGATAGAACAGTAACCTTTTCTAAGTGTAGTTTTAGGGGAACTCCCTCCTGCATCTTAGAATGGTTCTCATTTGGTTAATTAGGTCCTTCTTTGTTTGAGAACACTAAAGGCTTGTAGAAAAACAGCCTTAAGCTAAAAAAAGGGTTGTGCCCGTTAGTGCTCCCTCTAAGCTGTGGAGTCTTGTGAGCAAAAATTTGGCTTTGGGAGCTGCTGGCATTAAAATTGTGAGCGAGCGATTTGGCAACTGCCTAAATCAGCTTGCTCTGGAGCCATCTTTCCTGAGCGAAGGTAAAAACATGTGAGCTGGAGGCTAAAAAAGTGTGAGCTAGCTCACACTAACTCAGCTTAGAGGGAACCCTGGTGCCCGTGTAGTTCCCAGGATACTTAGAATTTTGGTCGTTTGCTTGCACGTTTTAAATTGTCTGGCAGTCTTCACAGAGTGGAGAAGCTAACTTGAAGGATCAGGCTATAAACAACAACTTTTAACTTCAGAGAAAGACACCTTATAGTATACAAAATGGTAAGGCTTTCCTGGGCTTTACTCAGATAGGCACTTAATTCTAAATATATTTATTAACTTACTTTGATGCAAGTCTTACTTACTTGGAATATCAGCCTACCTCAGTCCAATGAATACATTTAATGAAATAGGTTTCTTTGCTTTGAGTCTATTTGAGAGATGAACTGTGGTTTTTCTATTAGACTTGAGGGGGCAGATGTTAACATAATGCTAAGAGTTCATTATGTCAAGGTGGACCTGTATCCACTCTATCTCAGTACATGATTTTGATGGTGACCTTGTGCAGATTGGTATTTTGGCTTAACTGGTTTGTAGAAAGAGGAGGTAGATATTTTGAATGCAATTACAAAAATTCTGTATATAACAATACTTTGTTTTAGTACTGAAATGTAAAAACTTTTGCAAGAGGAACACTGCATTCCTTTTTTGTTAACTTGAATTGTTCCTTTTGATTTTAAAGGCAAAGCTGAAGCTTAGAGATGGCCCAAATGATGTTGTGTTCAGCATTACAACCCAGTATCAGGGGACTTGCCGTTGTGCAGGAACGATATACCTATGGAATTGGAATGACAAAATCATAATTTCTGATATCGATGGGACAATAACAAAGTAAGCTCCACTGCTGCACTGCCATCTGTTTGTGTTCCATAAGGCTGAGAAGATTGTTACTGAGAAAATTTCTGGATTCAAGAACAAGCAACTTTAATTTCTGCATGCTTCCATCTCTCCCCCCACTTCTGCCCAAATCTTTGCTGGAATCTGATGTAATGGGTTAGAATGTGTCAATGTTTAACTTATTTACTGAATGAATCACTGAAACCAGTGAATAGCCTTTGAGTATATTAGGCAGTGCTGGGTCTTTTTATAGCTGCTTTGATTAATGTTTCCATCTGTTTCCATCTTGTTCTAATGTGCACAACTGGTTTAGGTCTGATGCTTTAGGACAGATTCTACCGCAACTCGGTAAAGACTGGACACATCAGGGCATTGCAAAACTGTACCATTCTATTAACGAGTGAGTATCTTTTCTGTAATAGTGTTGTGGAGCATAGAAATAATTCATTATACCAGTTTTGCTAATGATTAACCATCGGCACCTTTGCACAACTTTGGCATGTTTAACTGGAAAAAAATCCCCTGAATCTATCATATTTTACACTTCAACTGTATCGGTCTGTACCTTATTCAGAAACTATATTTCAATTCAGAGTATAACTGGAACTTGAAGTATATTTGGTTAAATATATAACGTGCAGAGAAATTTAAGTTCTACCAGAGGTCCCCTTGTAATTTGTTTGCCAGCTATAAGCTTATACTCTGACATGCATGAGTAGGGCTTGTAGTAATACACAAGCCCAGGTCAACCTTTTGTTATTGTCCATGGAGTTTTCTTGGCAAAGATACTGGAATGGGTTGCCGTTTCCTTCTCCAGTGGTGCTTGGAAAGATTGAAGGCAAAAGAAGAAGCATGAGATGGTTATACAGTGTTATTGATGCAGCGAACGTGGGGCTGAGCACACTCTGGGGGACAGTGGAGGACAGGAGGGCTTGGCGTGATATGGTCCATGGGGTCATGAAGATGACCCCCGAGGGAAATTTCCTGGGTTAAGTGTGGGATTGAATGTGGGGCAGCAGCTTTGGCTGTTTCACAGAAGCAGTGGACATCACTGTGTTTTCTGCCAGTTCGTTGCCTGAAGATTCCTTGTGCTACCATGATCCAGCAATGGAGACGGTACCACTCTTTGCCTACCTATGGATTTCCCACTGTTATCTCTATCCTTCCCTGTGTAGAAGGGTTAAAGGAGGCTCCTGTGCTGTTAAATGACTAGTTTGCTTAGTTAGTAAGATCAGCTTTAAGGAGGTCACCACACTGGAAGGTTGTGGCTGTATCTGGAAGCTAGACTCTTCAGTCATGGGTCTAGGAGGAGAGCAGCAGAAGCTGGTGAAAAATGCTAACTAGGAGACATGGAACACCGAGTAGAAGCATACTTTAAAAAGAAGGACAAGGAGGAGCTCATGAAGAAGGATAAAAGCTTTGGTTTGTTTCAGAACTTTGTTCATCGAGGTTTTTTAAAATGTCTATGGTGCCCCTGATACTGCAAACTTCTGCAAGAAGCTGCTTCTACAAGAATTAAATGTTGGGAGATGAGAATTAAACCTTTGAGCATAGAGTAGCTGGAACTTTAGATGTAGTATATCTTAACTACAAACCATTTTTTGTGAAAAAAATGTGCCTAGAAGTGTTACACAAGTCTAGAGTGCTGATTTTCTCTTCTAGTTTATGTGCTTAAAGTCTGATTTCCCCCAAGAAAAATACTTTGGTGGTTTTGGGGTTGGATGGGGGGGGGGGGGAATACAACAGCCATGTTTTAAATCGGTATACATGGCCCTTAGACTGTAAACTTAGACTGTATTGGCAAACCATTCTAGGCATTTTAAGCCTCATACGAAGAACAAGATAAATGTGCTTATGGTCTTTGAGAATATTTTAAATGGATTCGGATAGCTATCGGCTGGTGGTCCCTGGCCCCAAAGATATCCGACTGTCCTCGATCAGGGCCTGGCCCCAACCTGTTGGAATTCTTTGTTGAATACCACCAGGGCCCTGTGGGATCTTATGCAATTCCACAGGGCCTGTGACGCAGAGATGTTCCACCAGGCATTTGGTTGAGGACAGCAACGGTTTTCACTCTAGCTGGCACCCTCTGCTCTCCAGCCGTCCGTCTTCCTCCCCTGCCCACGAGGTAGCCCGGCAGTCTGGAATGGGGAGTGATTTTAGTTCGCTATCTAGAGTTTTAACTTTATTTATTGGTGTACTTTAACTGTAGAGAATTTATATTTCATCCATTGTTGTACATCACCCAGAGCCCTACGGTAGCAAGGATGGGCAATTCAAAAATCTAATTAATAAATAATAGTAAATTACCAAGTTGTATGTGAAATAGTTTCTGGCTGAGATTTTCATTAACACACCCTTCTCCAATCAGCTGTTTTGTAGGATATAGGTTGGGTAGAGCTGGAAGAGCTGCCTCACCTTTGCAAGTGCAGTAGGATTGCCACCCTGAGTGGGACCTTTTAGTGTTACAAGAATTTGCCTTGGAGATCAATGAAGATGGGTCGGCATGTTGGTCTGTCCGTAGCAGACTAACAGTGGCTATAGCAGTGACTGAAGAAGTGAGCAGTAACTCATGAAAGCTCATATCCTACTACAAATTTTGGTAGTCAATGGTCCCTGCCACATGGCCGGAAAAACGACGGCCGAAGTGCAGCTAATCTGAGCCGCACCAAACTAGAGATGCCGCGGCGGGATCCCACGGATCCCCTGAGCCGCGGCGCCGTTGCTCCCCGGCACGATCAGATGCCGGGGAGAAAGCGACGGTGGGAGGGGAAGGCTGGCGAACCAGGGATGTGCCAGGGATGTGCCGGCCAGGAGCCAGGGATGTGCCGGCGAAAGGACACGCCGGTGATCCCACGGCCGCACTTGCCGCTGCCTTTCCGGATGAACCACCCAGGTAGGTGGTTCTTTTTTGGTGCGGGGTTTTGGGTGGGAGGATCGGTGACAGGCAGGCAACGCTTCCCAGATGTTGCTGTGGGATCGCGCCCATTTGCCGCACATCTGTTCCGTCCCTCTCCCGGCCCAAATCCTCGCGTGTGACCGGGGCCTTTAAAGTGCTGCAAGAATTTACCTTGTGAAGAGAAATCTTAATCTAAAATATCAGTGAAATGTATTTTGTTCCTTAGGAATGGCTACAAATTTCTGTATTGTTCTGCTCGTGCCATTGGAATGGCAGATATGACGAGAGGGTACTTGCACTGGGTCAATGACAAAGGAACAATCCTACCCAGAGGGCCCTTGATGTTGTCTCCTAGCAGTTTGTTTTCTGCTTTTCATAGGTATGTAAACAAAAGGCATCATTAATATCTCTAGAGTGCTGGGTTGTGAAGTAGGACTTCAGGAACTGAATACCTCCACTTGTCACTTATGGTGTCTTTGGTTTTATAGTGGCATGATAGTCTGTTGTGCTCTTCAGTAAATTGTGGCTTGTAAATATTTCATTTGTATCACTACAGGAAAGGCTTCTGCGGGCTAGGAACAGGAGTGGTTATAACAGAGGTCCTTTTTTCACTTTTAATTCAGTATTATTAATGTTTATGACTATATAGTGGTTGCTGGACCTTGGGAAGATCCTGAAACCATTTTTTTAATCAGCTGATCATTGGGACTGTAGTTTTCTTTTTTAAAACAGTTGGTGCAAGGCTGAAGTCCACCCCACCCTTGTGTAGTAGAAACATATCACATCTTCTGCTTTTTACTACTATTCTGTGAATAACTTTCCACAAATCTTTCTATATAGGCTGGTGTAGCAGCTCAGTCTTTTGAAGGGCTAAGTGAAACTAGTGAAAGGACATGTGATTTCACTGGTAGAAGGACTGGGGTGAAGGAAGGACTCCCAAACTCTTCTGTCCCTGTCTGCTCCATCCTTCCATCCCAGCTTTTCGTTCCCTGCTCTCTCGACACAATATTTCCATGGGTTTTCTTTCTCCCTGCAGTTCCTTCTTGCTCCTCTTCCTTGCCTTTGTCCCTCTACCAACCTCTACATCTCTTCTCCTTTCCCAACCACCATCTCCCTGGCTCTCTTCCTTCCTCTGACATCCATCTTTGTCTCCCCTCTGCCAGTGCAGAGCTTTACCTTTCCTATGGAAATGAATGGTTTATAAAATTACGCATGGGGTGGAGAGAGTTGGCAAAGGGGAAATTTTTCTCCCTCTCCCAAAATACTAGAACTTGAGGGTATCCAATGAAGCTGATGGGCAGTAGGTTCAGGACAGACAAAAGGAAATACTATAGAGAGAGAATGATTAAAATGTGGAATTCGCTGCCACAGGATGTCATGATAGCCACTGGAATAAACAGCGTTAAAAGGGGATTAGATAAGACAAGTGGAGACCCGCAAGAAACTTGCGGGATGGTTATCCTATTCCTCACGCCTTTGCTTCCTCCTGTCTCCCCCTACCTCTCTCACACTCTT
>NW_015172009.1:1509190-1520759 GCF_001447785.1 Gekko japonicus
AAAAAAACTGAACCTAAAACCTAGAATTCAGAACCTTAAAAGCTTAGTCAAGAATAGAAGAGGGCCAACTCTAAAAATCTAATTATGAAACATACAAAAATATACATGTATTTATTAAACAGGGCCTGTGCAGGGCTGCGTTAGGTCTATTTCATCAGCCTTTGAATTTTTATATTTGTATATGTGGTATGAATGGGGCCTTATCTGTTATTTTAATTTGTGTTTAATTTTAATTTGTGTTTAATAAATACATGTATATTTTTGTATGTTTCATAATTAGATTTTTAGAGTTGGCCCTCTTCTATTCTTGACTAACCTTTTAAGGTTCTGAATTCTAGGTTTTAGGTTCAGTTTTTTTCCCTTTTCCCTTTTTTGTCCTTATTATCAATGGCTGCTAGCCATGGTGACTGAGGGGAACCTCCACCTTGAGACATACTAAACTTTGAATCCCAGAGCCTGGGGGCAACATTGGGGAAGGCCTTGGCTTCTGGTTGGCCACTGCATGAAATGGGACGCTGTACTAGATTAATATAATGTTGGAGAAAGTAAAATACACCAGTAGGGCAGATCTAAACTTGTTTTGAGCCTCTGGTGGCTTCAACTGTTAAGAGCCAAGCTGGCTCCAATATACGTAGCTTTAAGGTGTTCATGTTGGTCACTCAATGTGGCCTAATGGAGTAGGATGGGATACAACAGGTTGTAACACCTGAATATCCAAGTTCTCAAACTGAAGTTGGATCCTGGGATGCCTGGGAGAAAGGCATGCCTATAAATAATCTAGGGACTTGGATGAATACTTTATGACACATTGTACTGGGACTTTTAGCAGTTACACACTTACAAGGAAAACATCTTTGAAAAACTTCAAGCATTCTGAAGAAAAGATGCTACTGTTTGCAGCTTTTAATGTATGCTGATGTTTTCCCATGCCCAGGAGGAAGTATAGCAGGAATACAGTAAGTACTAGGACTGTATAAGTGAACCAATCCTTACTTCATTGAAAAGCAAACACCAATAGTGTTTCAGTTCAGAGAAGCAGTAGTTGTTTTCAAGTGTTACCCCAATACCATTTTAGGCCACATGTACGGTGGATTAGATGCTGTGGGACTGGTTATAGTTCATGGTTTTCTTCCCCCCCTCAGGGAAGTGATCGAAAAGAAGCCAGAGAAGTTCAAAATTGAGTGTTTAAATGATATCAAGAACTTGTTTGGTCCATGTGAACAACCTTTCTATGCTGCTTTTGGAAACAGGCCTAATGTAAGTCTGCCATCATCCTAACAATGAGTCAAAATATTTGTGTTTTCACATTACAGACGGTGGGCATGGAGTTTTTGTAATTTAGTAATTGGTTTGATAAAAAAGTGTAAATTAAATACTTACCACTCTTCAAGCCTAGCCTTATCAGTGTATCCATAACTTCTCTTATATGTTAATTTTACCTAACTTTGAAGTAGTTAAATCACTTATTCCACAACAGACTTCATGACTTCCCTAAAGGAACTGGTTGTAACCAAGCATGTGAAACTACTGATATTTTTTTTCCTGACTTGAGCTCTTAATCCAAAATGTTGACATTTCTTAACCCCATAATTCTCTCCTCTACTTTTACTTCGCTCTTCATCTTTCTAAAGGTCTTTTTCCCCAGCTGGGGAACTTGAGGCCCCAATTGCAAATTAAGCTTAATTTCCATTCCATTTTATCTCTAGAAACTTCAGAGATTTCTGGCCTGCCCTACTGTTAGTCTGTCCAGCCTTTAGAGATCTTGCAAACAATAAAACAAGAGAAAGGTGCTGGTATAGCATCATCCAAAACAATGTCCTTCAGAAGATGCTGGGGAATGTGAAAAAATTTATTCACGAGCCTGTGGACATAGAACCTGTCTATTTGTCAAATTAGTCAAATCATAAAATTGTCAATGGAGCCTTTAAAACAAAATGCAAAGATGTTCTGTTTTTCTTGTAATCTATAGGATGTATATGCCTACATGCAAGTGGGAGTTCCTGACTGTCGAATATTCACAGTCAACCCAAAGGGTGAACTAATCCAGGAACAAACGAAAGGAAACAAATCTTCGTAAGTATAGGATTTTTAAAATAATCTGAAAGTTCTTGCATCACTTAATTGATTGGGCAGTAATGCAATTTCAGGAAAGTACATTTTCCATTTGCTAGCCTCATTTATTTAAAATTTAAACTATTACATTGATTAAACAGAAAAACTGTGTGTTCATGTACTGTATTCCTGTGTTACGATCCTGTATAATCACACAAACTTTGGAGTATGGAGGGGAGCTCTCTTTTGAGCAAGAAGTCATAGGATTGGGCCTTATGGCTGTGAGGCACTTATTGTAGCATTGCGTCTTAACTACATTGAAACAAGATTATGAATAACTATTTTTCTTATTTCTTCTTGAATGCAGGTATTACAGACTCAGTGAACTCGTAGAACATGTATTTCCACTTCTTAATAAGGAACAGAGTTCTGCCTTTGTGTGCCCAGAATTCAGCTCCTTCTGCTTTTGGAGAGAACCACTTCCAGAGGTGAACGTAGAAGATTTAGTTTGAACAGCAGTGCTCACACACCACCTCTTTCTGGAGAGAGGCCACCTTATCCTTTGGTACCACATGTCTTATTAAATACAGAAAATGTCATAGGTTTGGTACAAGCCAGTGTAATGGAAGGCTAATCTCTTTGTTCTTCAGGTATCCTTATTCAATAAGGCACTGGAATGCTAACTATTCTTTTAAATACCAGACCATTGAGAGATTAGAAAACAGTAAAAGGGTGGGAATTTAGGAGCAGCTTTACAATTTCATATATACAAACCATACTGGATGCATGTGGTGAATTGTGTACTAGTCTCCTTATTATATCATCTTAAGCAACAAAATAAAGTATGTAGAACTGATATAGACACTATTAGGCCCAAAATAGGAATCATATCCAGTACTCAATTACTTAGGCTGTTTCAGATGTTGTATCTGAGATTCTTGTGGTTAAATTCCTTAATGTCTTAAGAATTTACTAAGTAATTAATGCTTGATAGTCATTTTGCTGCATCAGAGAGTAGTGATGGTTGAAGTGGAGATGGTACTGTATTAGCACATTCTCATAATTACTTTGCCTTGTAACATTTTATTAAACCACACAGTGATTGGGCTATCAAATATGCCTTTTGTTACTTGTGACATATGTCATATATATATATATAGCTTCTCTAGCTGCTATATAAAATTGGAAATCCACAGCAAGGTAAGAAAACCTTTGCTGAAACAGTTAGCACCTCTTTAGTCTGTGCACACTACATAGGTCAGTAAGCAAAATATTCAGAAAACATTCAGGGATAAAACTCTTGTTTTGTAACAAAAAGGTAATGTATAAGATTAGTCTTTAAAACTGGGACTACTCTTAAGCCTTTCCAGAACTCCGTGTATCGGGGTTCTTCAGTCTGACAAAAGTGGCATGGGACCCAAGTGGGAAATTATAAGTTTCAACTATAAATGTCAGTTCTGATCAGATGCTTTATATATTAGTAGCATAGTATGTGCAAAAGCAACTGAAGTCCTGATTTAAGTAGCCAGTTGTTTTACATTCTCTCACTTTTGCAAACAGATGTTAGTTGATAGTTGCCTGTAAACAGCACAACAGATTTGGCAAGTTTAACCTCTCCCCTTGCCAGGTTGTTGTAGTACATCACAAGCAAAATCAAACTAATCAGAAAATTTAAGTTTTTAAAAAGATCACTAACTTGAAGTTAGCTAGGGTCTAGGAGGGGCAGAAGTGACATGCTGGCACCACTTGGCTATGACTGGTGCTTTTCCGGGTCACCCAGAAGATCCATACAAATATATGAAAACTGCCTTTTTTGTCATGTATGAACAACTAGGTTTAACTTGCAGCTCCAGTAATTCCTGAGGCTGGTGTTCTGTTGAGTCAGCTCCCATAACAGTGCTGAAGCGCTAGGTGCAGCTCTTGTTTTTCTTAGTAGAAACATTGCCAGGCTCCTTGGGCTCTCTCATAAAGCCAGGAGAGAACTGTGGCTTATTCTTCAGTGAACTTGTTCAGAAAACGTACCCAAGAAGAATTAACTGGGATCACTAGGTGTGAGCACAGCATCCTCTAGGCCTTGAAATTCCTAACTTTACAATGGTCAGGCTGTGTGATTCATTATGGCAACTATGATTCTCCCCCCTCCCAAAGGTAGAATTAATTTGACAAAGTACATTTTTTCAGTCCAAAGAAAGTACAAATTGCACAGTGCCATTAAAACAAAGTCTACTGTACTAGATGCAATCCATTTCAGTAGCTGGAACTTGTTCACTTTCCTGTTGTCTTAGTTTACATAAAACTCTGAAAATGTGAAAAAGTGATTTCAGTGGAGAGATCCATGAGGTGTTTTTGACCATAATAATTTCCACAAAGCTTCTGGAAGAAAAATTCTCTTTTATACTTATAGCCTGGGAAAATTTTGTTTGTATGTTTAATGCTGAAGAGTGCTCTTGAGTCATCTTGATCCAAACATTAATTTGAAATAGATATGCACTTCTTAAAAATAATATGCTATTATTTATAATGTCAAAGGTTAGATTTGGATAGCATTATGTGGAACTTTAAATACTAAGTTTGGATTTTACCTCAGTGACTCTAGAGCTGTCTACTGGTAGAGTGTGCCCCAGTATTCACAAAATCTTTGTTTAGAACTCCTCCTTAGTATGTTTCTTTGTTGTAGTGGAAATAGACTATTCAAAATTGGTATTGGGAAACAACACTCCTACTGTGTCTATTTCAGATCTGCACAAGTTAGCTAATTCTTTCCATGAAAGAGCTGAACATTTATGTTAGTGGGGGGAAAACAGCCATTTTAAGGCTGTTTCAAAAATGCATTTCCTTTTACTTTGGAAATGTATTGGGCAGCTTGTGCTGCAAAAATTACTACTTGAAATTGTTATTCAAAGTTAATGTGACAGTTTTCAAGTAAGGGGCTGGGAAATCATAGCCTAAATCCTTGCAGCATTGTATAGGAATGAACAAGGTAAACGCTGCCCATTATGCAAGAAAACAATCAGTTATTTGTATTACAGTATAAAGGTCTGGATTTCTTATTTCTTTGACGTGTTCAAAACTAGTATTGGGGAGGAACCAATAAATTTTTAAGTACAACAGTGTTTTTCTTAATACTTAAGAGCAGACATGATGCTTTAAAATATTACTCTGTAAAATAAATAAAAATACTGTTTCAAGAATTGTGCCCTCTACTTCAACATGATTCTTCAACTGGGGAACTCTAAATTGATTCCATTTTTGCAAGTATGAACATGGAATGTAAGCTGGAGATTGAAGTTAAAAAAACCCCACAGCTAATATAGAGTTCCTGAAGGCAATTAATGCAAAATAACTAAGAGGAGAAATGTACTAGAATGAATAACTTAGGGGCTTGCCTTTTGGCCAAGCAAATTGCTTTTGTTAATCAGCAAAACTTAGACCGTTTTTTAATGCTGACAGAAAAATCTGCATTTTGGTTGGTTTTGAATGCAAAGGAAGGACAGAACTCTTCAGTATATTCTGTTTAATTACTGATAATTGTGTTATGAATATTTTTGCTTTGATCTACTTTTGCTCAATTATTAAGTGAACATTCCAGTACAGTGTTTTTTGTAAAAACTGATCTGTTAGGAAAATAAGTCACTTATGTGTTTAATTAAACCAACAATAAAACCTTACCTAAGAATGTTACTGCCTGTGGTCTTGTAGTTTCTGCCTACAGAGCTCAAAATAAGACCCGAGTGGACACTCCTGTACCCTAATGAATTAGAAGACCTAGTCTTGCACTGGATGCAGGATGATGATCTTGGACCAGCACTGATTTATCTGAAAGATCTTTTAGTTAAATGGACAGCTGCATTCTAGTTGATGGGAGAACTACAAGTTTTGAATCACCGAGGCAAGTGAATATAGGGGAGGGAACTGAAACCCATCTGTAGCAAGTTTTGAACCAACACTATGACTAACACTATGTGAAAACAGCAAAGAGGTAAGAAGGTCGTTCTTGAGGCTGGAATCAGTGCAGTCAAGCTGAGTATGATTTTTTCCTGTGAAGCAGCTCTATGAAATGAAAACGATTTGTAGTAAGGGAAAGATAAAGACATCAATAAAAAGAGTGATCACGGAGAAACCGACACTAATGGACTGAAAATGTCCATTACAGAACTGGATCAATTGTTAACACTGAACTAGCAATAGATATCTGACACCACAGTTAAGTAATCAAAAGTAATCAAAAGTGGACCACAGTTAAGTAATCAAAAGTGGATCAGGGTTCATTCTTACAGTTATTGTTTTGTGCTAACTGAACTAATTCATTGTCTTAAGAACTAGTTTCAGTATTCATCAGGCTAGAGCTTAATTATGCCCATGAATATGGTACCGTGGACAATACAGGAAGAAGTAGTTTAGTTAAAGGTAATGGCTGCACACTGATAAACCATGTTTTGCTTAAATCTGAATTGCATAGGGGACTAGAATAAATCATAAAGGTTTACAGATTATTCAACACATGCTGGTTTGTCATAATGAAATTAGTGGGACTATTACATTAAAACAGTTACAAATCAACACATGTGCTTCACAACAAGAGATGGAGTGTGGGTCTGGATCACATCTTTTCGGAAACACCTGAAGGTAAATTATATCTGACAACGTGTGATAAATCTGCTAAGGAGTCATAGCCAGTTGGACTCCTAGGACTGTTTGCTGTGCATTTTCAGAGATGCATGTTACCTTTTGCATGTTACACAAAAGATATAATTATCTAGGAACACAACAAAAGTATTGAAGGCAGAAAAGGAGAGAGAAATAAAATAGGTTACCATTTTATTGCTATCTTTCAGATAGCTACCTTATCTCCTTCTTACATACCTTACCCATGAGAAACAGAAGGGTACAGAAAAACTCCACTGAAAGTGGAATACATTTCATCAGAGTCTGTATAGGCCAACTTTCCCCCAGTAACAACAATGCTTACTTCAGCTCTAGCTTTGAGGTGAAGAACAAGATGGAAAGCCCCAATTCCACCACAAGTTCGTTTTCCTGGTCTTGGTTTATGATATTCAAGCAGCTCTCTCTTATAACCAGCTGTGTGGAGCTGAGCGACACTTGCGTTGGAAACGGACAGCACAGCTTCAATGTATTCATCCCTTTCGGGACCTAGGACAGCAGTGATAAGATAACGACCTTCATATGGAGCTGTGAAGATCCCTGCAAAAAGGCCAGAAATATATAGTTGACGCTATTACCATTTCTACTCACACACATCAATGCAAATGGAGTAACAGAAGAAAGAAAGGTCACATAATTGGAAAATGTTCATATGGCTAGTATGAAGTTTTCTGATTTTAAGCTATACTTGGGGTCTATATCAAGACAGCCTGAAAAAGTCAAAGCAGAGCAGTATTGTGTGAACAGAACAGCTCAATGTATGCTAGACCTTATATTCAGTGGGTGTTAACTTGCAAATATGTAAAATGTGTAGACCTATTGAACAGGAAAAAAAAATGCACGCTGGATAAACAAAGCTAAAAATTTGTGGGATGCTCTGATCTACAAACCAGAGCTGATGCTAGGTTCTGACTAAAATAATAGACTGTTAATACTGCTAACCACAGGACAACTGTCCAAACAGAAGCAAGCATGTGTAGACGACAGTGACCTGGTAGACATTATATACCTGGGCTTTCAAAAGGCTTTTGACAAGATACCTCACCAAAGACTCCTGAGTAAACTTAGCAGTCATGGAATAAGAGGATGGGTTTTCTTATGGATTAAAAACTTGTTACACAACAGGAAGCAAAGAGTAGGAATCAATGGACAGTTCTCACAATGGAGGGAAGTAACTGGGGTCCCATAAGGACTGGTACTGGGGCTGGTACTATTTAATTTATTCATCAGTTATCTGGAAGAAGGGGCGAATAGTTTAGTGGCCAGCTTTGCAGATGCTGCTGCAAAACAACTGGGGTGAGGCCCTGGTGGCAGCACCAATTCCTGTAAGAGCAGGGTGGGAGGTCCTGGCCCTCGAGACCACCCCATACTTGGCCCTCCTCATACCCTGCATTCAGACTGCTGGAGACCACATGGTCCTCTACTGCTCTGCCCCCCCCATCCCCAAAGCCCACAAAGGCTGCGCCAGGGGTAAGTCCGAGCTGTGGCTTCAGGATGGTGAAAGTCAAGGCTGGCTGAAGAGCTCCAAAAGGACCTCCGCAAACTGGGTGAGTCGGCAACATCGTGGCAAATGATGTTCAATGCTGGTAAGTGTAAGGTGATCCACACTGGGATAAAAAAAAAATCCCAGCTTCAAATATAGCTGCATTGGGTCTGAACTTGCTGAGACAGAGGGGGGGGGGAAATCTTGGGGTTGTAGTGCTCAATGAAAGTATCAACCCTGTGTGCTGCGGTGGTGAAAAAGGTAAACTCTATGTAAGGGACTGAGAATAAAATGACCAATATTACAATGCCCCTGCAGAGATCTATGGTGTGGCCTCATTTGGAATACTCTGTGCAGTTCTGGTCACCATATTTCAAAAAGGACATTGCAGAGCTGGAAGAAGTACAGAGGAGGGGATACCAAGATGTGATTAGGGGATTGGAGCACTTTCCCTATGAGGAAATAGTCATGGGGAGTGAGCATACATACCTCTCTACACCCTAGTGCTGTAACTCATGAGACAGTGCTCAAGCAGAAGCAGGGCCAGTGTGCTCCTGCCATCTCCCCGGGGGAGGGAGACATGACAGAGGTTTATAAAATTATGCACAGGGTGGACAGAGTTGACAGAATTTTTTTCTCCCTCTCCCAAAATACTAGCACTTGAGTGCATCCAATGAAACGAATGGGCAGTAGTTTCAGGACAGACAAAAGGAAATACTACTTTACACAGAGAGTGATTAAAATGTGGAATTTGCTGCCACAGGAATAAACATGGAGAATAAGTCTATCAATGACAGATTCAGAGGCACCAGTCCTCTGAATCCCAGAGGCAGGAGGAAGCATCAGGAGAAGGCCTCAGTGCCTATGCCCAGATGTTGGCCCTCCAGAGGAACTGGTTGGCCCGGTTTATTACGGTAATGCAGTCTGGAGATTATACAAGCATGAATAATGTGGCTTGGTCAGCAGAGTCAAGAAGGGAGCTTTAATTCGGAGGTAAATGGCAGAAACCTTACGCACCCACAGAAATCTCCCTCCCTCTCTTCCTTTTGCAGAAGGATTCTGTAACCAAATATATACTGTCTTTCCAAAATCAAAGTTAAGGCTATGCATATTTGAGGAAATGAGATCACCTTAATATTCGCTGCATGTGTCTCTTTCTACCTGTACAAGTGACAGTTTTCCATTATCTTGTGCTGTCCTTACCAAGTTGCTAAAAGCTAAGCTAGTTGTGTGAATATAGTCAAGTAAGGTTGGCACAAACTGACATCACTGAAAACAATGACTGCAATGTACTGAGGATCCCATGGCTTCTATCCCTTATAAAACTTTTTCCTACCTGTCGTGGGGTTATAGTTGTTACCATCATTTACAAGCACTTTATTAAAATGCACTACACCCACATCATTATGGGAAGGCTTCTGAGTGAGACCAGCAGAGAATGATACCGGTGAAGTAATAGGTGCTCCTGGAATATAAAAATAATCATGAAAATATTAGGGTTGCTTTATCTGGTATTTGGAAAATAATTTTTAGTCTTTCAAATTGGTGTTTTTGCAGAGAACACATATTTCCAAGTGGTCTTATTACGGGATGAGTGAGAATCAACCATGCATTATCCCTAAGTTTACCTAATACCTATAGTCAGAATGGAGAAAATGTTTCCCAGTTTAACAGTGAAATGTAAAGACTTTCTTATATGAAGGGGGGGAAAACCACCCCATTTCTGCTACACATATAGCTCCTTCTAAAAGCACTAAAAATATAGCAATGATACAACACAATAAAAAGATCCGGCACTAAAATAACAATACCACATAACAAAATTCTGCTCCCCCAAATTCAAAACCTTCAAGCCCAACAACAATACAGCCCCTCCATAAGATGATCCTTCCACACAATCACTAGATTTTCTAGACAATGCACATTTGTGGAGGAGGTGTTTATGCATACACTCTCCCTGTGAACAGAGATGCTGCTTTCTGAATATTGCCAGTCATGGGGAGTGAGCATACACACCTCTACACCCTAGTGCTGTACTCATGAGACAGTGCTCAAGCAGAGGCAGGGCCAGTGTGCTCCTGCCATCTCCCCACCCCGTTTGTCCCCCGCCGAATCACGGTAAGTACTTGGGAAGCCTGAGCTGAGCACAGGGTTGTGAAGCAAAGCACCCCTGATTCCTTCCCAAGGGTCAATGTGAATAATACTGGGCTTATTCCATCTTGCAGGTGTTGCTAACTGGGCCTCTCTGCCTACATGGCCCTTATCATCTTCAAGGCCAGAATTAGGAATGTGATAATTAGCTCTTCATGAGAACCTGCAGCCCACAGGATGGGAGGGGGGAATCAGGAGTGGTGAGGTAACTTTCTAGAGGGTTCATCATCACCTAATGCTGGTTGGCCAAGAAACTATAATTGAGCTAATGAGCCTATAGAAGGAAACTAGCTTGGATTCTGATGGACTATGGTTTATTACGGTAATGCAGTCTGGCGATTATACAAGCATGAATAATGTGGCTCGGTCAGCAGAGTCAAGAAGAGAGCTTTAATTCGGAGGTAAATGGCAGAAACACACTTATATCGCAATGGAAAGCAACGTAGAAGACTCTTAAGCTACGGCCTTTGACTTTTAGGACTTCAAGATTGTGCCATCTAATGCAGGTTTCAAATATGTTAGATAGTTAAGCTAGTTTTTCTTGTTTTCTTTTGCTTTATGATTTTAGAGTAGTGTGTTGCCTAGAGAAAAAACTATTTCTGAAAAGTATTCAAATAAACGTAATACGTTTTTACAAGGATTGTTTTCTTGTGTGCACTAGCTCCGGGTTCAGGCCTGGACTCCTTGACAGGAATGATCCACAGAATTCTAGAACTGGGGAGATGACAGTCAGGGATCTGGAAAATCAGAATCCATTCAGCAGTAGTGCTGAATCTATTTTTCAATGTGCCCTCCACCTGTGGATATGTAAATCCAGAGAACAGACAAGGCAGATTTTTCAACAAACTTGAAAAAGCCCCAAGGTTGCAGAAAAATCTGAATTCTTTAAAAAAACAACAACACTGGGTTTTTTTTTAAAAAGTTGTACCTGTACTTTTAAAAAAGGATGCCCTCACCAATGGTCATTGTGAGGGTTGCTAGGCAACCGCAACAATATTGCCATCCTCTACACCTTGGTTTGTGTCAGTCAAAGGCAGGGGGAGGGGGCAGGGCCTTTTCCAATACTGTTTTGACATCTGAGGAAGGCCTCATCAGGCCAGACTGGGAAGCAACCACTGACAGGCCCAGCTGCTTGCTACTCTTCAGCAACAGCCACTACACAAAAACCAGTGTTGTGTAGTGGATAGAGTTTCAGATTAGGATCTGGGAGACCCAAGTTTG
>NW_015172009.1:1520953-1521377 GCF_001447785.1 Gekko japonicus
ACGGTAAGTACATGGGAAGCCTGAGGTGAGCACAGGGTTGTGAAGCAAAGCACCCCTGATTCCTTCCCAAGGGTCAATGTGAATAATACTGGGCTTATTCCATCTTGCAGGTGTTGCTAACTGGGCCTCTCTGCCTACATGGCCCTTATCATCTTCAAGGCCAGAATTAGGAATGTGATAATTAGCTCTTCATGAGAACCTGCAGCCCACAGGATGGGAGGGGGGAATCAGGAGTGGTGAGGTAACTTTCTAGAGGGTTCATCATCACCTAATGCTGGTTGGCCAAGAAACTATAATTGGGCTAAAGAGGCTATAGAAGGAAACTAGCTTGGATTCTGATGGACTAAAGGCCTGGATTATGACACATTTATATCGCAATGGAAAGCAACGTAGAAGACTCTTAAGCTACGGCCTTTGACTTTTA
>NW_015172009.1:1521421-1526734 GCF_001447785.1 Gekko japonicus
AAGCTAGTTTTTCTTGTTTTCTTTTGCTTTATGATTTTAGAGTAGTGTGTTGCCTAGAGAAAAAACTATTTCTGAAAAGTATTCAAATAAACTTAATACGTTTTTACAAGGATTGTTTTCTTGTGTGCACTAGCTCCGGGTTCAGGCCTGGACTCCTTGACAGGAATGATCCACAGAATTCTAGAACTGGGGAGATGACAGTCAGGGATCTGGAAAATCAGAATCCATTCAGCAGTAGTGCTGAATCTATTTTTCAATGTGCCCTCCACCTGTGGATATGTAAATCCAGAGAACAGACAAGGCAGATTTTTCAACAAACTTGAAAAAGCCCCAAGGTTGCAGAAAAATCTGAATTCTTTAAAAAAACAACAACACTGGGTTTTTTTTTAAAAAGTTGTACCTGTACTTTTAAAAAAGGATGCCCTCACCAATGGTCATTGTGAGGGTTGCTAGGCAACCGCAACAATATTGCCATCCTCTACACCTTGGTTTGTGTCAGTCAAAGGCAGGGGGAGGGGGCAGGGCCTTTTCCAATGCTGTTTTGACATCTGAGGAAGGCCTCATCAGGCCAGACTGGGAAGCAACCACTGACAGGCCCAGCTGCTTGCTACTCTTCAGCAACAGCCACTACACAAAAACCAGTGTTGTGTAGTGGATAGAGTTTCAGATTAGGATCTGGGAGACCCAAGTTTGAATCCCCACTCTGTGATGGTGCTCAATGACTGACTTTGGGTAGTCACATACTCTTAGCCTAACCTACCTCACAGGGCTGTTGTGAGGATAAAATGGAGGAGAGGAGAATACTGTAACCTGCTTTTAGGTCCACATTGTGGAGAAAGGTGAGGTATAAATGAAGTAAATGAAAAATAAATATAGCTTAATATGGGGAACAGATGAAAGGTTAATTGACTCATGGGTGTGAAGAAGGAAAGGTGACATTAAAAGGGTTGCCAGGAGGAGGGAAAGGGAAATAGTGTGGGGAGGGGGATACAGGGGAAAAGTGAGGTTCCCCCTCATGTCTTTGTGGGTGTCCTACTGTGCAACGGCCTGGCCCAGACCCCTCTTCCAGGGGAGAGGCTGCCAGAGGGAGGGAAGGAGGGAATAAAGGTCAGTTGGCTGGTGGGTGGGAAAGAGAGAAGGAAGAAGGAAAAGGGGAAAGGCTATGGGGGCTTTCAGGAAACGGAAAAAGAAATAGTAAGGACACAGGGGGAAATGAGATTCCCCTGCAAGACCTTGCAGATTCCCTACTTGTATCTAAATATATAAATAAACAGCCATTAACTGCACATGGTGGTGGGATAAGCTTATGTTTGTACTTTCATCAGAAAAAAATGTAGCATATTTAATTAGGGCTAATCATGATGCTCACATTTATTCAAACCTGAATCTGACTTCAGACAACTAAATTGCAATGCCTTGACTACTGAGCCCATGCAACATCCTAATACGAACAAGTTGGATTGACCTCAGAATTTAAACAGCAGTGCGTGCTTTCTGCATATTTTACACCAGCAGTCAGTTGCTCAGACAGAGGTCTGGAATATGTTAGCAATCAACTGGTTTATGATGAGAGCAGAATAGTCTCTAGCTGAACCAACAGTTCTGTCCCTCTGGTTGGTTGGCTGACTGAGGTCTCTCCATGCTTAGCCCTGAGATACTAAATGCGCTAGACAAAGAGCTTTATATCTGCGTACACAGCATTATGCAAAATCTGTACAGTTCAGATGATGCTGGGACTTCTGGGTAAGAAGCCTTACATACTGGTTTTCTATCCATTGTACTGATTTATCTCCATTTTGAGAATCAGTCTATGATCTGTTGCTTCAATGGAATAACCAGAAGAGAATATTGCATTCTTTCATTTTAAGCAGATATAGAACACTTATGAAGCATTTAAAAAAATTATCTTTGCTTTTCTCTGGTCTTCTTCAAAATAATTAACAGGACAATTTCATATTTATGTAACCCTATTGGATTTTTTTTTTAATAACAATTATTGGAAAAAGGATTTATGGCATAAACTGCCTCACTAAAGACCAGAAAGCAGGTTATAGGCATAACTGCTGAGAAATTCTGAGCAATAATTAAATTACCTTGTGTAGCTGTAGATGGATGTCGTGGTGGTTTTGGATATCCTGCAATCAAAAGCAGTAAGTGTTAACAAGATGCAGAATGTGCATGCGCGTATGCGTGCACACACAGAGATCTACAGTACTTTTCATCCCTTGTCAAATGTGATTAGTTCCAGTGCTATTACTGCATCCCACAATTGAATGTCGCTTTTGAAGTGAGTGGCACCAGTCCAGGCTAAGAGGGCTGGTTACTGCTATCTAAACGAAGAACTGATAGAGCCACTTCTCCAGGGGGCCTGCTACGTCTGAAATTTTCCCATGTCTTTCTCACCCAAGGGTTTATTGGAGGAGAAGTGGAAGTGGAAACTTTCTTATTTCTATACAGACCAGGAGTTCAACAGATATAAACTGCTGTGTTCCACTACAGAATCCCCCCCCCCAAAAAAGCAGCTCAGCTTTAAAAGTCTAGGCATCTGGTGTCCAGGGGTTATAAGGACTGACCTCCCTAGGGTCAGGTATTTGTTTTGAGAGGCCAGATAATACTTGACATCATACTCCCATTCCATTAAGGCTATTTATATTAAACCCATCCCATTCCGTTCTTTTGTGTTGTTGTAATGCAGTGGAATCCATATTAACGTATATTACATTGGTGGTAATGACAGCTACGTTTACGATGGTCTTTGGCAGATATCTGCTAGAGCCTCTCTTATTTTAGAAACAATGTGGTAATACTCAGCAGCATGTTCCACTTGCACTGAGTTTTCCCAAACGGAATGAGGATCGAAGCAGAGGGCGGGGTAAAGAAGGGGGCGGGGCTTCACCACGTGACCGCCCCCCCCAGAGGTTCTCTTCCGGAGCTCCGTACCTGAGAGCTCCCCCCCGACTAGAGCCCTGCTCAGCAGCATGTTCCACTTGCACTGAGTTTGTGTTCAGGGCCCCTTCTCACATGTCACCGCAGTAATTACTATCACAGTGTAGAAAGGAATAGACACTTTCAGTTCACAGGTCAGCTTGTCTTACAATTTTAGATGCAGGTTGACATAACCCGTCTCAATCTATGTTGGCAACTCTATTTCCACACAGAACAACTGACCTCTGGGTTCTTACTGTTACAGATATGCTGGCTTTGTCAGTGACTAGAAAAGTCATCGAAAGAAAAAAAATTATTCGCTCACCTGGAGCTCCAGCATATCCTTCAGAAAGAGGCACATTATTTTGTCCATCCTGACCATCTATGCTTTTTGACCGTCCTCTTCCTTTCATTAAGAGAGTACCAGGAGGGCCTGCCTGCCCAGTTTCCATCAACATCCCAGATGAACCAGGCAAGAGAGATAAGCCAGGTGATTTGCCTGGTAATGATGGCCGTAGAGGAGTTCTAGGATCTGCCGGCTGAAGAGGGATTCCTTGTAATGGTGGCTGCATGATTATTTCTGGATGAGATGGCTGCAAAGGTCTATTTGGGTGTGATGGCTGTACAGATATCCTTGGTTGAGATGGTTGCACAGGTTCTCCTGGTTCTGGCTGTAGTGGTATCCTTGGTTTGGATGGTGATGGCACTCCTCCTGGCTGTAATGGTTGTAATGGTATTCTTGGATCTGATGGTGTCAGGGGAACATTTCCTTGCGGTTTCCTTGGTGGAAGTCTTGATGGCTTTTCTGCTAAGGGTTCGTAGAGAGAAGAGACTGTCAGTTAACAAAACATTAGTCAGCTTGAGTTGAAAAGCATAGCAAGTAACTAAAATATATTTTATTTTAAAATTGTATACCTTCTTTTCAAATGTTTAACGTGGTGTACAAAATTCATACGTTAAAACCTCTTCCTGAAAAGTAGAGCAGCCACTGAAAAGATGTAGAAGTCCCCACAGATTTTGCATAGTTTTGTATTTCTTTCCTTTTTAGCATTCATACAGTTTTAATTACCGGTATATGCTTCTCACTATTGTATATGTTCACAGATTTACTTTGTGGTAAGCAATAAGGCTGTAAATGCATTCCAGGCTGTTACACAGAAAGACTATGATCTAGTTCCTTGCTCATGCACAGAGCTCCCACTGGTGGCTACAAATGACTAAACTTTGTGAGAACATGGTATTTCCTTTCCATAGACAGTAACGAGGAAGCCCAGTTTTAACATGTGAGACTGAAACTTGCTGGATCACAGCCAAAAACTATATGAAGAGTGCTCAATGGCGAAGTTATGAAACCCATACAATTACAGCTGGCAGGTAAAGTTCTACACCAGGTACAAGAGGGTAGAGCAGGGGTGTCAAACTTAAGTCCTGCGGGCCAGAAAATGGCCCAACCATGGCTTTAGTCAGGCCCGCGGCTCTATTCTTCCCCCCTCCTGTCCTTACCCTTTGAAGCTTGAGGCTGCTGAAGTTCCCAGCTCCCTCCATCTTGTCTTTGCCTGCTTTGGCAGGAAGCTCTTCTGGGCTTGCAAAGTTACAAGAAAATATGGAATGGATTTTTCCATTAAGATCTCTGCACCCAGATAGACTACTCTGGGACTGTTTCCAGCAATAGAATCTGTGTTCTGGATGACAGGGCACAGAGCGGAATGACAGTCCCTGGAAGTAGCAGCAGCATTCTGGGAATGGAATTCCACTCCCAGAACGCTTCTGCTACTCCCAGGGACTGTCATTTCACTCCGGTGGCTGTCATTCCAGTCCCACGGTAGTCTATCTGGGCCCAGAGACCTTAATGGGAAATCCATTCTACATCTTCTGTGCAACTTTGCCTGTGCTGCAATGTATTTCAATGGAGTGGAACTCAAGAAATTTCACTTTCCAGTGTTTGTATGGTTGAAACTGTTGCTTGATGGAGTTGACTCCTTGCAAATACAGGGTTGATGTTTTGAGCCAGCTTGTCTCTGCTGAATGGACCTGAGAACAGGTGCCTGAGTGAGTACTCTAACCTGGGAACCCACAGGTTTTACACAGGACATTACACTGGAGTGCCACTGCAACTCTGAGTAGACCTGGGGCAGGGGAAAGGGGAGATGCTTGCAGTGCCCAGCCATTTTTTTGTTTCTAGGCTCATAGCAGTTTATATTTTTAGTTTCTGCTGTGAACCTTGTGCTTTTTCTTGATGTTTTATTTTAAAAATTGCAATGCCAAATCCCACTACTCCTCCACCTTTCCATTTTAGGTAGGCATCTTTTAGGGGGGGGAGGTATGGGAGGTGTCAGTTATCAAAGACTGTTAAATAAACAAAAATATTGCAAGAGTTTTAAGTATATT
>NW_015172009.1:1526923-1530461 GCF_001447785.1 Gekko japonicus
TTTATAAAGTTTATCTCTCTGCTACCCGGCATTACATTTTATGCATGGCCTGGCCCCACAAAGTTTCATTTATGTCAGATCCAGCCCTTGTAACAAATGAGTTTGACACCCCTGCTGTAGTCACTGTGTCATTGTTGAATTTAGCACTATTCTGATAAGATGTGTTAAATGCCATATTTACGTGAAACTGAAAGTAAGCTGCAATTCTCGCATTATATCAACCTATTTTCTAGTTTAACATTTTAGCAACATGACTTATTTAAGGCGCTTCAAGACTTCAAATTGTGTGGCTGGTCTCATGGTAGTGACAGGAGATGGTATATATTGTGGAACTTCCTCTTCCAGACATCACCTAAAAGTACAGAAGTCCTTTGGCATTTGGCAGTTCTATGTGTCCTTAGTTCTCTGGTCCACAGACCTCAGGCTGTAAAATTTCCTTTGCCTGTCCACTCTTTTTCCGCCAACAGCTCATCACTTCTCCTTGTCCCAAGGACCAATATGAAGTTCGTCTCATTTTTAAAATATATTTCCCCCTTTCTTCAACTCCATACTTCCTCCAACAATGGCTTCCTTCCCCTTCTTTTTATTCCACTGCCTAATCAGTCCTGTGCTGAAGCCAGTCAGTCAGCAACCATCCCTGAAAGTACAGCATAAACACTAGCTGGGACCAAAGCGAAGGGATATAAGTCTTTCCCCGACACCATTTTCAGGATCTAAAATGGCTCTAGAGGTGCTATAATAAATATCCCAGTACATACAAGTTGTCACACTGGGGCAAATGATCTGACACAGTATTTTGTTCCACGACACTGAAAGGCTGGACAACACATCCAGTTACCTATGTCAGATTACACATGGAAGTCATTGAAATTAATAAACATAAACACAATTTCAACAGGAAAGAAGAGAGTTTAAAAATAAATAGGGCATGGTTTCCTGTCCTGAAAAACACACAGTGCTCTATATCTGACAATAGCACTACAGATAAGATTAGAATTTCAACATCCAATCCACATGCAAAAGAACCTTCTCAGGAAACAAGAAACCTCCTCAGGAAACAATCCATATGCAAAAGAACCTCCTCAGGAAAGCTCCTCCATTAGCATGTTTCACAGCCTGGGGAACTCCTACAAGATAATGACTCAGTCCTACCCCACCTTCCTGAGTAGATATAAATTACCTGCCGAGGATTTTTCTTCTCACCTTGACACAGAGAGTACTCCGTCTTTCTGTGTTATACCTCTGAGGATGCCAGTCACAGCTACTGGTGAAACGTCAGGTCCTACAATGCCAAGACCATGGCCATACAACCCGGAAAATCTACAACAACTAATGAACTCCAGCCGTGAAAGCCTTCGACAACATATTGGCCTCTCAAAGCTTTCATGCCTGGGACAGATTGTCTGCAAACACATCGTCCATTTAATTCTCTCAGGACTAGAATACCTGTACATTCCAAGACAACATGCAGTTCTCCCAGCAAGCATCGCCTACTTTCTTAGATTTTACAATGTAGATTCAATTGTGCTCACTGCTAAATGGAATACTGTTGAGTTATTTCAGTTATGAGTACACAAGGTCTGTGGTTATTTATTCCATATCATCAACCAGGGTGCAGAAATTTTAAAAAATGAGATTAACCCTATTCTGAATACAGAGGTGATAAAGAGTCAGATCACTTCTCCTTGAGGCCAAAGACTTAGTTTAGATCTGCATTAAGATTTGTAACTACCCTCCAACTTGACTGGCCGTTGGGACTCCTTTGTTTGACAGAGCTTCTTGGTTTCTGGGGCTTCTTTTCGTAATTCTGATTCCTCGGGCTTTTGACAGTTCCCTGTCCATTTTCTCTGTTAAGCTACACTAAGTAAGATGTTTTGATTGATTCTACATTGCCTCCTGATATCATATCATTGTTTTTATATGACCTTTACATTGTTTGTTCTGTATTCTATGTTCATTACTATTTTAAAAAAAATTTAAAAAGAAAAAGAGTGAAGAGCCAAGAGTTATAAATCCAAGTTCAACTCCAGTAATGCATGTTCGATTTGTCCCACTTTCACAATGGGGAACTGGTCTCCCATGTAGCAAAATGTATTAAAATGGGGGGAGGTTTTTTCTCATTGAACCTTCCGTTTTGTGTATGGTAAATGAAGAAATTTGTTTGATTTGGCACCTGAAACTTCAAACTGTGGAACTGTACCGTTCTTCTCTTGAAAAATAAAGCCCTCCCTGCATCATAAAAAAAAGATCTGTAACCACTCCTTTACCCAGTGTAGCTGAAGTTTCACAGAAATGTCCAAAGATATTCTAACTTCTGAGGAGCAAGAGCTAATCTCCTGCTTTGCACCCAGAAGCCAATGTTCAAGAACACATATTTCAATTGTTAAGAAGACCACACACATTTATAAAGAATGTCTTTTTGTTCCAATTTTAATGTATGTACCACAGAAGGAAAAAAGGAGGGCTGCTAGTACTCATTTGTCAAGTTGAACTGATACAGATACTCAAGTATTAAACATATGTACCTTGTGGCATTTGCTAATTGTACTTTGCACAGAAATCAGTACTTTTCTCAGCAAAATATATGGAAATTATGACTTAACAAGGACAGGGCTTCCTTGTATTTCATCCAGAAGAGCAGCGATTTCAACATGTATGTACCACTCACAATGGATGTAAGACTATGTGCATTTTATGACTGGGTAAGGTTGCCATAAGTTGGCTGCGACTTGACAACACTTTCTACCACCAGAAAGACAAGAGGGCTTAGAATGCTGAGGACAGGATTGGTGGGCCAGGAAGCTGAATAGGCTGAATTACAGAGTTATGGACTACTTTTGTATAAGACCTGGCAGGTCCCAGAAGTCTTTGTATTTGTATTTTTCACTCCTGTTAACTGGTACATGCTGCAGCTTTCTTCGATCCTGGACACATAAAATTAATTTATAATATATTTCCATCTTTTTTAAACTTTGAGAAAACTCAGAGATAAAACTTAGAGAAAGATAAAAGTTATACAAGGAGCCATGGTCTTCATTAGTCTACTCATAACAGTGCAAGGAACAATAAGCCAACTTGGTGCAGTCTGCAGCCTTTCATGTAACTCACCAAACACATGGAAGATACGTAGAAACAATCTTCTTTTTCAAATGGACTGTAAACATAACACGGAAATCCAAAAGGACTGCATATATGCACATCTGTGTGCTAATACTTGGCAGTTAGAGCACCTTTTTTTTTGGGGGGGGGAGTATGATACAGAATTGAATTGTATCAGAAAAAGTTGCTCTGAAAGGCCTAGCATAATGATAAAGGAGTCATCACCTGGATAAGCCATGTGTGAATAATCCAGACAGCAAGGAGAAAAATTCATCTCCTGTTGACTGAATAAACTGCAAAAGTATATAGAGAGCAATCTTCTTCTAGCTGTATACTGGATAGCTTGTAAAGCAGAAGTGTCCTGCAAAGCAGCTGGAAAGACAAGTAGGACTTAGATCATTCTTGCACTTGAAAATAGAATATCCCCAGGAGCGGAGGT
>NW_015172009.1:1530744-1543248 GCF_001447785.1 Gekko japonicus
GTCCTGGCCCCACTGGTGGACCTCCTGATGGCACCTGGTATTTCTGGCCACTGTGTGACACAGAGTGTTGGACTGAATGGGTCTTTGGCCTGATCCAACATTGGCGTCTCTTATGTTCTTATCTCTTTTTCTGTTTCCTTTTCCTCCACTCCTTCCCATCCCCTAGCTTTCACTCTCTCCCCACCAGCCCCACTTAGCTGCCCGTTAAACCCCTCGGCTTCTCCATCTCTCAGCCAAGCAGTTCTCAGGTGCCTTCTGGCCAGTCAGGGCCCTCCAATGGTTCCCCTGGCCACACCCAAGGAGCACCCAGGACCTCCAGGGTCAAGCTGGGTGCCTCTCATCACTAGCTAATGGCCTTCTTCTACATGGGTGCGGTCAGCACTCAAAACCTCATGCTTATCCCCACTGTCTAGGTGATTTGCAGGCAAACTGGTGACAGTATTAGGCAAAGCCCTTCTTCCTCAACTCACAGTTCTGGCACCTCAGTGTTTCCTCACAACCTCCAGTAAGGCTGTGGCAAGACTCAGTCACACACATAAGCAGTTACATAAAAATGTGCATCAATCCATTTTTCCCCAGGCTTGTGCCATGTGTCATGTCTCCCCCCCACACCCCCAATTTAACTGAGATTTAGATTGTGGTTAGTGGAATGGGAACTCACTCCAGTTAAACCACATATTTGCATTTCTATGTCTTGGGTAAATGGAGTTAATTTAATATGTGATTCTCTGTGTGACATACAAAGGGAAGCAACTTGTGTGAATTTAGCATGACAAACCAAGCACACACACACTTCTACTTGACTGCAGTTAAACTGAGTGCAGTGGAAGTGAAATTAAAAGTTGGTGTGAATTTAGCATGACAAACCAGGCACACACATTCTACTTGACTGCAGTTAAACTGTTTGAGTGCAGTGGAAGTGAAATTCAAAGTTGTTCACTGTTGCTTTTGTTTTGTTTTAATGTAGCAACAATCACAGCAGTCCCACTTCCTCTACAAAAAGAATAAAACAATGCCAGAGAATAAAACCTGGCTAAGAGCTGGTGAGTCACTGATTCCATTTTCAGAAGCGATATGATTTCTGGCTCTAGCAACTGAATTGCTACTCTTGCAATTATTAAACTAAAACCTAAATTGACACAGCATCTACCATGATCCGCAACAGAACACTCTCCTACATGCACTAGAATAATTTTAGGTACATATGTCCGCACATATCCTTGTCCTACTCTATCAGCATCTTTAAAATCTCTAGCCAGTTTTAGAAATTCACAGCATTGACCTTTTTTCCTTAGATATTGTGTTTCACTATGATTGTTAATGGTTTTAACAGTTTTTCCATGTTTATTCATACTGAGAGTGATGCTATCAAATCTATCCCAAAGAATAACTGTCCTAGAAAATAGTCCAATTTTAATGATCCTGTAACAAACTTGCTCAGTTGTCCTCCCCTAATCAGCCAAGGCCCAAGAGATTAAACAGACCTATGGAAGGAATCCTATATTCAGGCCCTCTGAAGTTTCCAAATTGCAAAGAAAAGATGGCTTCAGCAGCTTGCTTATTCTTCTCTACCTTATTAAAAGGGCCAGTTCATATATTACTATAGCATCATGGAAGTAATTTTTGTACATTGATCTGACGCTTCTCTGTTAATGGAGAAACCATAAAGTGGTTCCTTCCATCCATTCCCTTGGGCAGCTTCACAACAATCTCCACGCTGCTTATAGTCAAGAATGAGGGACTAGTGGAACAGACACATTTTTCTGCTATGGATTCCTGGAATTTATGACCCCTCATATTTCACCTTCTAAAATGACTGAATTGCACCTTTGGGTTGGGAACCACTGGAGTTCCAAACAGGACAAAGAGTTTGATTCCAGTGTAATTCTGCAATTCTAGTCCTATTGCACTGTTCATTGGTTGTTTTATGATTTCTGATTGTACTGCTTTATCCTGTATTCTGCTTTAACCTTCACTCTCAGTAAGAAAACTCAGACTACAAAGTGAATAAACAAACAAACAGAAGTGCTCAATAGGAGCAGGCTCTGAAACTCTACAGCTTTGGGATCATGCCCATAATGTGCCTGACCTTCTGTTTCTTGCTCTGGCCAAGCAAGCATCCCTTTACCTTAAATGGAAATGCTGAGAAAGTAACAACCTAATAAGGATCTGGATCATGGTTTATACACAAAAATATTAATTAACCTGCCGGCATACATTTGGATTGAGTCATTTAAAATTTCCCTGGCTTCCACACTGTTTTAAAGTAAAAGATGAAGCCAAAGTTGGAAAATTCTTGGCTGCAAACCTGGACACCATTGCCATTTTAAATGTTTAACTGTTGCATGCTGCAAGTGTTCATTTGATAATTCTTATATGATGCCATACCACAGCTCAACAAAATTATATAAATAAAGTCCTATTATGGCTGAGTATTCCACATTGAAAGTGATATCATTTAAGTGATATAATATGTTGGCAAACATTTACTTAAAGCTATGTATGAAATTAAAACTTACAGGTTAACAGTTGCCAATTTGATATGCCAAACCTACGCAGGATACTCCAATCAAACAATGAACACTTCAGTTTTACTGATGTTCAATACTGCAAAATAACCTGCTTTATAGTTCAAATAGATCCCAAAACACATAGACACATGAGCACAAACAGGACAGGATTATGTTACAAAGAAACAAAATCTTATGAGATTTCCCCAAATCACTCCATAAAAGTTATCTATTGACAGATACATAAATTCCAAGAAACCTTATTCAGACCACAGTATTTGTACATCACTTCATCTGCAAACTTTTACTTCCTATGGACACTTACTTAGCAAGAATTATTGTGCATAGAAGGCCTTACTCCCTCATAGAGCCAAAAGGCAATCATGTATGTTTTAAATGGGAATCTACACATGTAGAATGCAGATATCTAAGCATATGTGACACCTATTTGCTCACATGAGATGAGCATCGATCCTTCCCTCTCCCCAGACAAGTACCATGTCCTCATCTCACATGCTACTACAATACTTCCTTCAGCCAGAAAGACTGCTGTGGTGGTACTTCAGCTGTTCCCTTAATACCGTATTTTCCGGCGTATAAGACGACTGGGCGTATAAGACGACCCCCAACTTTTCCAGTTAAAATATAGAGTTTTCCAGTTAAAATATAGAGCTGTGCTAATGCTTCTGGCGTACCGGCGTATAAGACGACCCCCCACTTCTGAGAAGATTTCCCTGGGTTAAAAAGTAGTCTTATACGCAGGAAAATACGGTATTTCATCCAAATCTGACTGAAAATACAAGGGGGAAAAGCGAACCTGTATGCATTTTCTACTAAAATACATTTCTTATTGAAATCAAAGGAAAACAAAAATGAATGAGTACAATTATAAAATGAAACAAAAATTAATGGATTTTTTGATTTTTTTTTAAAAAAACACTTGCCTACATTATAAAAGATAGAAGCAAAGTTTACATATGAAATAAAACTCTACTTATTCCACAACATTGAATGTGGAATTAGGTTCAAAATAAACAAGACAGAGCTGTCAATCTTCACATTGCTTGCCTCTAAATGAAATGGGAAACCTAGTTGTGTGGTGCTGGGGAGCAGGCCCAGTTGCACAGAGGGGAACCTGCAAGGACGTGAGGGAGGATGTCATTTCCTCCTGTATCCTCCCCTCTCCTCTCCTCTTTTCCTAGCAACCCCCCATATCCCTACCTTTCCCTGTGTAGCAGGCCCTGTCAGGGCCGGGCATGCCTGGACTTGCCCAGGCACAAACACCACTAGCTTCATGCCAAAAGACAATGGGCCAGTAGGATCCTAGCCAGGCCCAATGAAAGGGCTAGGTCCCAGGCCAAGAGGCCAATAGGTCTCTTGGGCATTGTAAATAGCCTATCGGGAGTGGGGGGGTGTTTGGTGGTGGGTTTCTCGGAGGGAATATAAGCCGGCCTGCGAGCCGGTTAAGGTGTCTTTGTTCCTGACTAAATAAAGGTATGCTTACCTGAAATCACTCTCTGGATGCATACCTTTCACCCTGCTTCCTTCTGTCCTTGCCACCCACCAATCAACCTACCTTTTATCTGCCCCAATCTTTAATTGTATTATTTATTTATTTCATTTATATTACATCTTTTTCAACAATGTGGAACCAATGCAGCTTACATCATTCTCCTCCATTTTATCCTCACAACAACCCTGTGATAACTAGCCCAAAGGTTAGCCAGTGGATTTTGATAGCAAAGTGGAGATTTGAACCTTGGTTTTCCAAATCCTAGTCTGAAACTCTAACCAGTATATAGCACTGGCTTTTGTGGGACTGCTGCTGTTGAACAGTAGCAAACAGCCAGTCCTGGGTGAGTCATGTAAGTCATGTGGTAGCAAATTGCCCAGTGGTTGCTGCCGGGACTAGCCCAGATGAGTCCTCCCTCAAAAAGCCTGTCCTGGAAAGCCCCCCCCCCCACACACACACTTTTTACTGACCAAAACTGAGACTAGCAATACCACTGTGGTTGCCTAGCAAACCCCACGAGACTCTGACAGGGCATTCATTTTTCAAAGCTACAAGACCTGCTTCTACCTTTTTGGGGGGGTTATTCTCCCCATTTTTAAAAAAGATTTCAGGTTTTTTCTGCAAACCTGGGGCTTTTTTAGGTTGGTAGAAAGGTCTATCTCATATGTTAATGACTCCAATCTCTGGATTTAAATATCCACAGATTTAGCCGTACTTAGAATTAGATATAGTGATATGAACAATATTAGTATTTTCTCTCTGGTAATTAAAAGTGCTACTAAAACACCCGTATCTTTTAAAAAATAGTATAGCATATGAAAAGAGGGTGGCTAACTTACGAGTAGCAGGTTGAATTTTCATAAGATTCTGAACGTCAGTGGTGAATTTGTGGAACTGGCTATGGAACTGCTGCACAGAATTGTTGAGACCCAAAATATCCTTAGAATGAGACATCATAGTTCTGTTCATCTGATTGACACAGTTCCAAAGACTCGATACATGTTTGTTTAATCCTTCCTTGATCTTCTGAAGGCTGCCAGACATGGTGTCCAGTTTGCTGCAAGCTTTTTCAACATGGGACACTCTACCCTCCAAATATGACACACTAGGAGATTTTTCTTTACATTTGGTTGGGTCAAAAGACACTTTTTCATGCAGTTGCTCCAGCGTCTCCTTCAACTCATTACAGCAATTATTGCTTTGGTGAGCTGTCCGATTGTTAACTGTTTTCTGTATTTGATTTATCTTTCTGAACACACCAACCTGTGTCTTTTCACACGTAGAATTGATACCTAGAAGTTGCTCTTTGCAGCTGTTCAGGCCCCCTTGGAGCACTTTTATATCTTTATCAAGAGCACTGATACCATAGCGAACTATTCGTAAGTCTTTTTGAAGTTTCTGGGTGTCACGCTGGTTGCCTTTAATTAAATTAAAGTTCTCATTTAAAGAACGATTTAAATAATTTATAAGAGCAGAATTGTTCCCTGTTTTCAAAAGCAACAGATCATATTTGTTGTTGCAACTTTCTAGGTCTTTCTGGAGTCGTTCCAAATTCTGTGGCAATATAGGATGGCATTTCTGCTCACAAATGTTTTCAATGTCTCGTAGCTTGTTCTTCATGAAGTTAATTTCAGATGCAAGCTGCTCCTTTCCAAATCTTGAGTCACTATGCAAGACAGATCCTGGACCAGTACCCATCTCCTCTGGATGTGTGACATTAGCAATATCCAGAATAGTGGTTCCCAGCTGATCTCCCAATGCCTGAAGCTTTTGCTCAAGTAAGTTTCTAACATCATTTACTTCAGTAGCTATAGTACCACGAAGAGTTTCCTCAATGTAAAAGCAGTGTTCCTCAGCATTTTTCTCTGTAACGTTGATTCTTGCTTCCAGTTCCTCCCATTTTGCATCAAAGTTGCCTTCTAAACCTGGAGTGGAAATATGCCGTACTTCATTATCTATTCTGAAGTTTAAAATCCTGCTTGCTTCTGCAGTTCTGTCAATCTTCTCTTCCAACTGTTTTACCTGCTGCCCAAAGTCATCCATTTTGGCAGCGTTGCAGCAAAATGACTGGTTTGATGGTTCTTGGATAAGAGTCTGAAGAGTTTTTATTTCTTTCCTAAAGTCATTTTCTTTTTCTCCAATGAGCTCTCTTATTCCCAAGCAGGTGGCTTCAAGATCATCACAGTGTTGCTGAATATCCATCAGTTTGTATTCACATGAATTTTTCAAATCTGCCATTTTCTTCTCAAACCCTTCTAACATTTCCTGTCTCAGGGCTTCAAACTTAGCATCGATGTATGCCTGATACAACTGGCCACTAGGCATCATTATGGTTGGGCCTTGGGCCGCTTCCTGGAGTTGTTTCAGTTGCCCTTCATAGCCATTCACCTTCCCATTTAGCTCTTCCAGCTTGTCATTTTCAGCCTTTGAGACATCTTTTCCTTGACCTATTTCTGACTGTATGTTCTGTGTTCCAGAGTCAGGAAAAGAATCTTTCTGGTGTTTATTATCAGACAGATGAATTGTGTCTGTTTCTCCCTCAACATCACTGTCAGGCCCTGGATGATCATGAAGGTTATTCAGCCATGAGACACGCATCTGACCTGCATCTTCTTGCACTGCAAGTTTTAGATTTTCATTAACCCCTGTTAAGGAGGACTGAAGCTCAAGCACTGTCTGCGTAAGGCGAAACAATTCATCCTCAAGGTCTTGAATCTTTTTATCCTGTAATTCGTGTTTCTGTAACTCTGGTTTAGAGCCTGTGGAAAGGGGGGAAATGCAGAAATAGAATTTTTTATTATTTCTTCAAACAGCTTTGATAAGAGATAGAAGAAACTGGCTTGCAATCAGTGTTCCCTCTAAGCTGAGTTAGTGTGAGCTAGCTCACAGTTTTTTAGCCTTCGGCTCACACATTTTTGTCTTCGCTCAGGAAGGATGGCTCCAGAGCAAACTAATTTATGCAGTAGCCAAATTGCTCGCTCACAACTTTAATGTCAGTTGCTCACAAAGTAGAATTTTTGCTCACAAGACTCCACAGCTTAGAGGGAGCATTGCTTGCAATTACAACATATTTTCAGCTTGGTGCATATTAATACTAGGTAGCACTAGGTTGGATCTTGTGGGAAAGCTTGCACAAGGAGTTCACTAAGCAGATCTTTCCCCATTAGCTTGCTGTTGTCTTGAAAGTCCTCCACAAGACTGAAAAGCCTTCTGAAAAAAATGAACCACAGTTCAGTGGTATATGCAGAGTGTTCCTCAACTTTCCAAATACATAAGTAGCCCATGGATCATTTGTTCCTACTACCAAGCATGTCATGAGGGTCCAACTTCTGATATCTATCCATGTTTATCCACATTTTAAAGCAAGAAATACAGACATGCTATGTATGCACTAATGAGTGTATATGGATACTCACACAGTATATACTACAGTTCTGATTTATAATTATTCACACAATGAAGATTCTTTATGTTATTAACATTTTATGTCATGAAGGCTTATTTGTGTACAGTATATGGGTAATAAATCACTCGCTTTAGTCCTCCTTTGGTAGTCTGTTATCAATAATTACTAGAGCCATTTTTAATTCAAAAGTGGTTTAGTGGTCGATGGTTAATTGGGTTAATGATGTGCTTTTATAATCATTTGTTTTTAACAGTTAGTTGCTTTGGTGACTTTGACTGGGTACAAAGGTAGGATATACATTCGGTAAATAATGATAACAATAAAATGTCATTTGAAGTAAACTCCAGTTGTTTTTAAAACAAATCTGAACTTGAGCAAGGTACTTGAAAGGTATATTGAGAGACTTACTCCTAAATTTATTACCAAGTAGTTCTAATTAACTTGCGGAAATGTCTTCAGGAGACGTGGCCTGAGGGTTTCCGTTTCAAGATGCAGGACAAATTTAGAGTCTAAACTTTCAAATAGTTTGGGATCATATCCCATATACCGATCCCGTCATTCAGAACTGCAGAGGGAATCAGCACTTAAGAAGTCTCACATATAGATACAGTCTTTGAATTAAATGGCATTGCTTATTTCATATGTCACCTTTAACTGCATCTGTACCATTGTGACTATCACTGACGGGGTCCACTGCAGCTACACTGTAAACGTTTTCCTGACAATGACCTAAAACATGTCATAAAGGGGAGCCAGAAAACAACAGACTCTCAGCCGCAAACTGAACGTGGCCTTGCCCAGGGGCAACATGTTCTGCTGGAAAAGGACAGGAGGGAGATACAAATGCAAAAGCAGCAATGGTGACTTCTGCATCGTTTTAGGGTTGGGGTCATGATCAAGAGTCCCAGTTGAGCCTATGTTGATCCTATGACCTTGTTTTAGTGTAAATGTTCACCAGCCATAAATAAATAAGCTAGTGACAAAATAGTGTTTTTAAACTATCGTTACAACAGGAGGATAAATGTCTTCCATACAGCATTTTGAAGATGCTACTGAACCTCCACATTTGCAGATATTTTACTTGAAAGTAACCATATGGACAGTGGTGAATAAATACTTTATAAATTAAAAGCTTAAAGTTGTTTGATCTTTTCCTATGAAAACCTTTAATATGTATCATCTATTGAACAATTAGTGATTTGCTTTCAGATGTCAATCCCACCATTTCCAAAAGAATGGCACTATATGCCCATGCTGCAAGGAAAATTAGAGATAGGGCTACGAAATGACTGTACTTTTAGAATACGTTATTTAAGAAACCTGATCTTAATACTTTTACTTTGTTTATATATTTTATTTTTTACATTGTGTTGCCAATTTCTGTACTGTTTTTATATTTTATAACTTATATTGTGATGGCTAATGGCTATATGCAACCAACTTTTGAGTTCAGTTGAGTTAATAGAGAGCCAGAATGGTGTACTGGTTAAAAACAATGGATGCTTATCTGGAGTGCCGGGTTCGATTCCGCACTCCTCCTCATGAAGCCAGCTAGGTGACCTTGGGTCAGTTACAGCTCTTTCAGAGCTCTCTCAGCCCCCAAAAAGTCTAGCTCACCACCTAGTGGTACATAACGCTAAAAGAGCTAGAGCTTCAGGCTGCCAGACAATTTTAGGATCCCCTGGCTATACTACACAAAATGCCATACAATAATTATTCATTATTACTTACTTCATTAGACTGATGAAACTGATGACTGAGATAAGCATAGAAAAGTAATTTGAACACTGAAAGTGCTAAAGACTGCTAAAAAAATACCAAAAAGGGCCATGCATACCAAGATCCAAAGAAAAGGTTACCTGGGCTTGTCTTTGCATCATTTGGTGGTAGGTCTGCTGGGAAAACAACTTTTCTTGGTTGTGGTACTGTACGTTCTTTGCAGTTTATGCCCATGTATCCAGGACAACATTTCCATTCCAGTTCTGTTACTGTCTTATATGTTGTTATATATTTAGGTCTGATATTTGTACGATACCTACAAAAAAGTGATAATAGAACTTTTTGTCTTGGGAGAAGAAAAAAAGGAAATAGTGCCCTAATAATAGGGAGAGCCATTACTGACATTATAGATTATTAGGGTACATTGCATGTTAGGCATGGTTAGGACAATTTACAATAGAAGAAGAAGAAGAAGAAAAGGAAGAGGAGGAGGAGATTGGATTTATACCCCACCTTTCACTACCCAAAGGAGTCTCAGAGTGGCTTACAAACTCCTTTCCCTTCCCCTCCCCACAACAAACACCCTGTGAGGTAGGTGGAGCTGAGAGAGCTCTGACAGAACTATGGCTTGCCCAAGGTCATCCAGCAGGTGCAAGTGGAGAAGTGGGGAATCAAACCTGGTTCTCCCAGATTAGAGTCCACGCACTTAACCACTACACCAAACTGGCTCAAAATTGATGCAATCTACAACCGAGTCAGGGGAGAGGACTGACCTGTGAAAAATTCAAATTCACAGCATGTGAGATAACAGCCATCTCAACAAAATAGACATATATGATGTTCATAGTGTATATACACATTTATTATATATTCTCATCTCCCAGAATTACAACTGTTCTCCAGATGACAGAGATCATTTCCCTGTCTGGGACCTGGGTTCAGGCAGGTAACCAAGACAAGAGATGAAGAGCACAGCCAAAACACAGTTCAGGGATCAAAGAACAGGTATTCAGTAGTCCAAATGTCCAAAAAGTAGGGTATGAAAACACAGTGACAAAGTAGTGATGGTGAATAATCAGTGACAGGCACTGGGAAAAAGGGACTCTCCCTGGCAAATAGAGATAGCTGAAGCATGTTATAAAGAGTTCAACTTTCTAACCCTCAAAAGGTACAGTTTCAATGGCTATTGTCCAAAAGCAATAAAAACCTTCTGGTTTCAAGAGATTCCTGCATGCTCAAACTGAAAGATAATTATTATACTGACACCTCTATGATCGGATACAACACAGATTTTGCAAAAGATTTATCAAAATTTTAACTCAGTTCAGATTCTATTTCTTGAGAACGCTATCAGACAACTGACATACCAAACTGTCCAAGAATTAAGATCTTTTATGGAGGTCCAGTTCTACTGACCCCATTGCTAGAACTGAGGTGACCTCCAGTAGAGAGAACTCTAATTAGATTAAGCTCTTTCCACGGGTGTTGCTTACTGCCTCTTCTTTCCAAAACCTTTTCATTCATCTAGGCTATGAGCAACAAGAGGAAATGGTGCAGTATATGTAACTTCATTGAATGGGACTAGACAGTGGACATATTGGGGAAGGGCTGTGGCTCGGTGGCATTGGATCTGCTTTGCATGCAGAAGGTCCCAGGTTCAATCCCCAGCATCTCCAGTTAAAGAGACCAGGCAATAGGTGATGGAGAAAATCTATTCTTGAGACCTTGAAGAGCTGCTGCCAGTCTGAGTAGACAATAGTGACCTTGATAGACCAAGGATCTAATTCAGTATAAGATGGCTTCATAGTTAGAGATGGGCACAGACCAAAACACAAATTTTTCCCTGTTCATGGTTTGGGAACAGAAATTCATGAGGGTAGAACTCCCACAAACTTTTAGAGCAGTTCGTGGATGGAGCACAAAGCAGGGGTTTAAAGGGACTCTGAGTCCCTTCAAACCCTTGCTTTCTGTTCCCCATGAAATCTGCAAAAACAGCTGAGTGGTGGGGAGGCACTCCCTGCCACACAGCTGTTTCAGGAAAGCTGCTTCCAACACTCAGCTGTTTTTTGGGCTTTCTGCAAACTCTGTTGAAAGGGACTTGCAAGGCCACGAATCATGAATCAGTTCTGTTGGTGAACGAGCCTCCCAGTTCAATTCATGGTTCAGTTTGTGTTTCAGCCACGAACCATAAACCGAACTGCGTTTTCCTGGTTCTTGCCCATCCCTGTTCATAATAGTTAACTGTTTAGTTTGTGGTCCTATGGTGGAGCCAACATGCTGTAGCAGTTAGAGTGTCAGAGTAGGATCTTGGAAGCCCTGGTTTGAATCCCCACTCTGCCATGGAAGCTTGTTGGGTGATTTGGGACCAGTCACTGGGTTGGATTCTGCCATCTGTGGGCAGAAGGATCATGGGGTCTTTCCCAACTTTCCTTTCTAATCCCTAGACTTCTGCTCATGTAAGAGGCAGAACCAGAAGTCTTGCTCCCTTCTACTTTCTTACTGCAGCCACCTGCCATGTATGACTATTAGTCCAGGTCAGGCTTGGGGGGGTTGGAAGGTAGGGAAGATCTTGGACCATTAGCACTTTCTGCTGGTGGTTTGTGGGACCTAACTCACCTTTTCTCATCCTAGCCTAGCTCACAGGGATGTTGTTGTGAGGATAAAATGGAGAATGGTGCTATAGGCGACTTTGAGTCCTCATTGTGGAGAAAAACAAGATACAAGTATCCAAATAAAGGCATTCCAGCTGAGGAGCCTCTTGCCTAAAGTTGGAGGCAGACTTTTTAAATAAATATTCTTCTCCCTTTCTTCTTTCAAAATACAGCAGAAGCTCTACATAGAAGAAAGTCATGCTCCAGTTTTTTTTCAGGACATGGTATGTTTGTTAATCAAGAAAAATATCTGTCTTTACACAACAGCTGAAGCACTTGGTACCACTCCCTTATATTCTCTTATTTTGTTATTATTGAATCTGCAGCAGTTAAAAATTCTCAAACCATGAAATCATTTACCCCTCATGGGATTCAGCTTATTCACTGTCGTTAACTATGCAAAAGAAACTAACACACACAAAGCCAAATGCGGTACAATTTAAAATGATCGTGTTCTTCAAAACTGCTTCCTAAACCTTCTAGCTGACTAATAGACAAAATCAAATCAAATAAATATTTGCCTTTGAAGCCAATTGGGGATTTCCGCTACTATTTAAAATGTATTTGTGTCAAAAACATCAATGAATTAATTAATTCACAGAATTGTTTGAAGTCACAAGAAACACCACCTGCATTTTTCCAATAAGGAAATAAAGTCTCACTGAAATCACTGAGACTGATAGTGCCTGAAGTGAAGTGGATGTT
>NW_015172009.1:1543319-1551038 GCF_001447785.1 Gekko japonicus
ATCTCCAGTCCCTTGCCTTCTTTGTTCATCAGCATCTACAGCATTGAACATCATCAAAGAAATAGAGAAGAAATGGTTGAAAAGCTATGTGCTTAGCTTTAGAGAAACAAAGGAACTTCAGACAGCATCTAGGTTCCCCACCCCCCCACATATGATGCTAGTTTCCGAAGCACCTTCCCTAGATGGTTGCTACAGTTGCCAACAGCCCTGGGGGAACACGTCCTGTCCCTTTAATGTGTGGAAATGGGCAGCTGAAGCTTTTCAAGGCATGGAGGTACATAACATCCCATTAAGCATCTATTTAAAGTATGGGACATTCTTTTTCTCCAGGTCAGATTGCTAGTAGTCCCTCACGTTTTCAGAGCATCCTTTTATGACGTATTTCTAAAGATTCCCAAAAGTAATCAACAACAGGAACCAGCCAGATGAAGCTCTTCCTCTGGTTCTCATGTTCTCTGAATTTCCAGAATAAGACAATAAAAAACATTTACTGGATTATCCTCACCTCCAAAATACTTTCCTGCAATTGTATGAGTTATTTTTCTTTTTTTTTAAAGAAACACAGTACAGTGCAAGAGTAGGGAAACCCAGTGGTGAATCATAAAAATGCTACAGGAAGGAAGATCTGGATTATGCATTACACTGAGAGGGCATGGGCCACTTTGCACTAATATGTGGACATACTCCAAAAGACATTTAAAAAATAAAGACCTGTTAACGTTTTTAGAAGAGCTCAAATTTAATTCCAACTGACTATTATCCACAGAAAAGGTAAGAAACTAATTCATCTGTAGGAAGAAGTATGTATGTTTGTTTGTTTATTATTGGGACATTCAAGAAATGAAGAAGGGTTATTCTGCTAGGAAATTCGGGGATTTGATGGATGTATACCTCTAAATTAATATTTCCAAGATTTTATCAGCTAGGCCAATTTTTTTCAGACTTTACCACCAACACTGAATGAAATTGTAATTTTGGTGATCTTTCCATCTCAGGAAGCAGCAGCAGCATCTTTCTTTTCCTTCTGACAAAAATACTTATGCCCTCAAAATGTATTATTTTTATCAGACACTATAGCAGTAATGGTTCTATTAATACTGTAGACTCTCCAGGAACATCCCCAGCAATTTCTAGATTTTTAAAAAAGATAACATTTCTGTGGTGAAAGTCCAACACTTATAAGGCTACCGAAAACTGATATTAGATGTGTTCATAGATTACAATGCTTTCTGAAAGATACAATTAAAAAAACACCTTTCTCTAACAAAGAAAGCATTACATCAGAGGAAGCACTGTAGTCAATTCTATATGAGCAGGCAGTAATCTCATAACTTGTGTCACTGTTGTTGCTAAGTCACACATACAAGAAGCCAAACATCACATTTGTAAGGCGTAGCTCAACCCCCTCTGTTAGGGGAGCCTGTGGAAGAATAATGTACCATAAAAGGCAGTGATTCTTTTCACTATGGCCCAGGGACTTCCCTGATTCAATTTCATTCGGATCCTGAGACCACAATGAAAATATTTAAGAACTAGAAGTTTCTATTATACTCTAAAGAGGCAAGCAGTATGATTCATACACGGGTGTAAATCGTAAACTACAAAGCCGCTGTCCTCTTCTGCTGAACAATGTGAGAAGTCACGGGGAGAACCAGGTAGAGCACCCACACAAAAAAGCTCAGTAACCACTGCAATAATTCAATATATGCAAGCATCACCTCTGGCAAAGGAGCCGCAGACCCCATGTGGACTTTTTTCTCCACAGTCCAGGAACTGTGAAGCATAAAGGCACAACTGTTGGACACCACGATCCAGGAAAACAATACTATATTTCATAGTCTTCCATGTCAACACTCAAGCAACAGAAGAACGACGATATATTGACAGATAATGGGCCACTAGGATAACAGCTGAATACTGTCTAGCACTGGAACTAGCTATGAACATCTGAAGGCAAAGATAGGCAACACTAGGTCAAAGAGAGATGAATCTACCCCACCCAGAAATCTGTGATTATCAAAGAAATGTGTATCTAAAATTGTTCAGGCTTTCTTGCCCCTCAGCTGCACACCCCCCATAGTACAGCAAGCTGGAGCCATTAAAGAAGGCCTCTCCCTGCCCTATACAGCATTCCTTGCCTCCTCGTTAGGAAACAACAATGGTTCTTTTGTAGATTTTTGATCCAATTATAAACCCAGTATTTTTTCTTATTGAACACATTTTAAGCAACCTGAAACTATGGGCCATAAATGATACTTTTTTTAACCCACCAATTTAGACCACTTTAGCTTGGGTTGGTTTTTAATGACTGAAATATGCCTTTGATGAAGTTAGCTTTTTAAACAATGGCTCTGTTTACCAGTTTAAATTATACATCAGAGTGATTAGACTGGCCTGAAAACACCATCACAGCCTCCGATACTGTGGGCCATATGCCAAAGAGAGCGAGGGAGGGGATGCCTAATTCAGGCTGGTAGCTCTCCTTATCTTGCATGCATCCTTCAGCAATAGTGGATTTGTCTTTCAGAAAGCCAAGCTGCTTCCAACATGGTACAAAAAAGCCAAACTGATGTACATTGTTACTCATGCCACCCACCATGCTGTTCTCTTGTACCATACTGGATAAATATGCCCAATGTAGCCACAGCTACGATATGAATTTAGAAAGCGTAAATCTTTTTCAACCGACAATCCAACTCAAACGATATCTTGCTATACAGAAGTTCCTTAAAACTGTCAGTTAATACCCTATTTTAAATAAAATCTACAGGGAATGTCATACAGAGACTACCTTACCACAGCTTCCTCCCATTTAACTGCTGATGAGAATGTTTAGTTCAATCCGACCTGCTTTGGGGTTCCAAAATCCAAATAATAAAACTTTGATTAAAGCCTACTATTATATCTTCAGCTCCTATTACTACTTTGATCTTGCTATCAAATGGGAATGGAGTACCTTTAAGATTGTGTATTGCCTGGAAGGACGCAAGCACTACGATGTTTTTCATGTTTGCATGTATTTCTCTACCTAAAATTATGTTTAAAAAGTGTGTAAATTGCTAGTCACCGCCTCTTACACATCAGTCATGTGTTTAAATTTCTATTCCTACAGTGCAACCTTAGGAAGATTTACACCCTTCTAAACCAATGAGTTTAGGACTACAATACCAATAACTTATTTGGGGCCCCGGTCACACGGGCCGGATATCGCACGGGGGGAGGCATGGCTAATTGCCCCGGCACAGTTTGACCCGCGATTACGCAATCAGACGCGCCAGCGGCACACCACGGGGCCTTCCCTTGGCGCCGGCAGGTAAACGAGGCGGGTAAACGAGGGGCGCAATCACACCACGGGCGTCTGAAGGCAGCCCATGGCAAACGTTTACTAGTACCTTGGAGGTACTAGTTTTTCAATGCGCATCTTCGGCGGAAAGCCACAGGAGCACTACACTTCCCAGATGTTGCGGTGTGATCGCGCTCGGAAAATCCGCCTATCATCCGTCTCTTTAGCGCGGCTAATGCTCCGTGTGAATGGGGCCTGGATAAGGTAATTTCAGTAAACTAAGGATGCCCATTCCCTGACTTGGATAGCCAAAGTTAGCCCAATCTTGTCTGATTTTGGAAGCTAAGCAAGGTTGACTCAGGTTAGTTCTTGGATGGGAGAACCCCAAGGAAGTCCATGGTTGCGACACAGATGCAGACAATGGCAAACCACCTGTTTGCCTCCTGGCTGCAACTTGATGGCATTTTCCACCTCAAAGGATGGTCTCTCCAGCTGTTTTCCCTTAAGGGTGGAAAAATCAGAAGCTGCTGCTTGTGAGGAAGGGCTTTGGACTCAAGTCACAGGCAGATGCTCTTAATTCAGCAGATCTAATTGGAGGTAAACACTTGACATGGCAGGCTGGACAGTAACTTGCATGCAATTCCTCTTTGTACATGTAAGCTGCAAACTTGTAAAGAACAGGCTCCTCTACCAGTAGCACAGAAAAAGCCACACAAGGCAACAGAGAAGCACTGGAGCAGAGCTTGTCTTGAAACAAAATGCACCATTATTAACTTTTATTATTTGCAGCACTCAAGCTATACATGGGCAGAGATTTCTCAGGAACTCAGGGTGGAACTACACATATCTGACATTCCCAATCATACAGAGCAGTAGCAGGACTGCTTAATCCTATCACTATCCACAAGGATTGTTCAGATGGCAGGAGTAAGATATTTGCCCCAACTTTTAAAATGCTTTCTAGTTTGAAAGCAGGTGGTGAGGGTGTGCCCTGCTGGACTTGGCAATATCCCTCAAGACTGCTGGGAAAAGTGCCCAGTTTCAATAAGGTCCAACTGCACCTTTAAGACCAACAAAGTTTTATTTTGGGTATAAGTTTTTGTGAGCATGCACACTTCTTCAGATACACTGAAATGGAACACCAATACAGCTTACCCACCTAAATCTACTTCAATAGCTGTATAGCTTGTTCAGTAACAATCTTTTGTTCGCTGGGCAACAAACGTTGGTTCAGAATTACTGGTGCTCTTTGGCTCTTCCCCAGTTATTTCAAAGAAGATGACTTGCACTGATTTACAGCAAGGTTTATGAGTGCTCTGCACAGCTGGAAGCCTGCAGATGACTGTGGGCCAAGGAATGTAAGAGCACTCAGCAGCAGGTGTTCACAGAGCACCCACAGAACCCAGGTACTAACTGCTCCAAAAGTACTTAACTGATGGCAGAACCAAATGAATTACGTGCGGGTGAAGTTTTAGCAGTATCCTTTCGTTGACTGAGTTAAGTACAGCAACTTGTAGCATGATCTGTTGACAGAAGAGTCAACATGGCTCTAATTGATTTCAGCTGCCTTGTGTATGCAACAAAAGAAGCAAGCTTTGCTCAGCTTTTGTTGTGGCTCAGACAGTGGTGCATGTCCTCATGAAGAACACACAGGGGTGAAGATTTTAAACACGAACAATCCTATCACTTGACTAATTGTGTGATGAAGCACAACATTCTTCTGCCCACATATGGGAATAGCTCATCGCTGGAGATGGAGAACTGACCAAATGATTCCCCCGCCCACCCGGTCTCCTGCTAGTCTTCTTCTGTTACTTACGTTGGGGTGTGTGGGCAGGGCATCTGGTTCCAGGCACAGCTATACTGAACTTCGATATAACTCTCAGTGCCATCCAGCACAGAACAGCTCACATTCTTGTTCACTATGTAGGCACACCAGTTTCTGCAGGGGAGAAGAAGAGAGGGAGACAAGAGCAAGGCAGTCACACTGTTAAACCAACAGACAATGCAGATTATTAAGCCATCTGTGTGGGTCAAATGTACAATCATAAATGTTCCTTTCAGAGGAGGGTCAAGGCTGGCTTCCAATTATCTCTTGAAGTTTTTGCCACTAGCTCAACATATGAGAAGGGAGCAAGGTCAATTTTTCAAATCTGTCCAACTGTCAGCTGTGGAGAATGTGTGCTCACTCCCCCTTGTGTGTGCAAACACATACACATGCGTTACCAAGGAACAGGAGTGTTCTAAAATATTGGTTTACCTAATAAACAAAATACATGCAGTTACAGCACATCCTCACCAAATTCAGCCCGTCTACAAAACAGAACTTGAATTTGTGCTGTCAAAACTCACTCAGAGCTAATAATGACTGCGTAAGAGTGAAGCAACCAGTTTTTAGCTGTTTGGCTCCAAACATGAACACATACAAGAAAAGTGCTCAATTAAAATATGCTCAATTAAAAATGCTTCGTTTCTTATTAAGCAATAACAAAGGATATATGGTGCCAGAAAAGACAGTTGCAGAGCTTAGCATTAAACTAAAACCATATGGTGCTGGATCACAAATGGAACAGGGTATGAAGGAATCATCCCTCTATCCTGATCTGTTGGATGACTCCTGAGTGACTTTGTGCCAGCCTATTTGGCTAGAGGGCTTTTTGGTCTTTCTCAGTTCTGTGATGGCATCACAGCAGCTTCCTTTATTAAGCTGAATGCTAACTAATAGCCAACAATAACTGATTGATTCTTCTTCAGTAGGGGCAAATGGCTGGAAGATGTTTTCCCCTGAATTTACTTGCAGGAAGAAGTGTTTTAGACCAATACCCTGGAGGGGCTACAGCTGAGAAAATAAAGCAGTCACAGGTAGAATCTGAAAAGAGTTAGATTATACAGAGGGGGGGGGAGCAGGAGTGAGGTGCAGAGGTTTATACATTTGCTCTCAGGGCCAGTGGTTTTGCTGCCTGTTTTTAGATGTCTGCTTTCTCTAGCAGGCTCTGCTTATTTATTTGTAAAGTAAAAGAACAATCCTAAAGAGACTTATTCAAGACTGTTCAAGTGTTATTAGATTGTGACTGAAAATATAGCACAAACACACTATTAGGTACACAAATCTCTCTTTTATCCAAATGGCATCAAACTGTTCAGTAGAACCTGTACTTTTCACTACTTAGGGAAGTAGGGGGGGTATTTAACAATATGATCTCACGTAGTGCTTCATGGGCTGGGTAGTAATGATCTCTTCCTCTAATAGTTCCAGATGTGCCTCATCTTGGAAGAGGTCAAACTCAGAGGCTGAATCTTCTCATCAGTTTGTACACTGTTGTCTGGCCAACACTGAGCTTCCCAATGACTCATGAAGACTGTGTGCACTTCAGATGAACATTTATGTACAGCCAGTCCAACCAACCAAATAAGGCAAATCCACCAAATCTACCAAATAAGGCACATGTAGACCTAGCCTTTGAGACAGACCTCATCCACATCCTTTAGCAACAGTTGCCTATTTGGTAAGATTACAAAAGCACCTCTGATCCAAATTAAGGAAGAACTTTGAAGGAGCACGTGCAAGCTGTGATGGATATTGAGATGATCTACTGGACGTCAAAATTACCACAAGAAGCAAGCAAAAGTGAAGAGGACAGATAACATGTAGTGGCAGAGATAGTTGCAACCAGCATCATGCAGACTGTTGCTAGCTACTGGCTAGGAGTAACCTTGGCCAGTCAGCAACTATGATGCCAACCCTACCTGTGGATTCCTCACTGCCTCCTCATGGCACCAGTGCGTCCTACCCTGACCCTGGGCTGCCCCTAACAGTGGGGGTCTCACCCCCCCAGCGTTCCACCTCACCTGCCCTCACTGCACATGTATCGAAAAACCACTGCAATAGAGGTGATCCTTTACACGTGTGAAAACAGCCATCACGGATTGTGCTGCAGAACGGCCTTTTCCACCGCCAGCCTCAAACACAACATTTTCCAAGTTCTACTGGATAAAAGGGCAGAGCTGTCCATAACGAAAGCCCGGTCAGGCGTTCCACGGGGAGTGAACGAGAAGCACCCACCAGGGAAGGGACCCTGACGTCTTTCCGAAGCCGCCGCAGCCGCAGCCCAACCCAGCCCGCGCATCTGGCCACTCTGGCTGCAGCGGAGGCGCCCCGGTTCCAGCAGCCAGGCCACCCGCCCCGCCCCCCACCAACCCCCGGCAGGCATTTCACTGGCTCCGACCTGCCCCACTGCAGGAGGCTGCGATCGGGGTATCTCAGCGCCGAGGCGCTCGACCTCGACCCGACCCCAGCCAGCCCACCTCCTGGCGAGCTGTCCAGGCAGGCAGGGCCAAGCAAGAGCCCCCGCCTGACGCTGCTCTTGGGAGGTGCGCAGCGGGAGCACCATGGCCCCCGATTTGGGGAGGCTGCCGGGGGGGGGGGGGGGGGGGCC
>NW_015172009.1:1551359-1573478 GCF_001447785.1 Gekko japonicus
CCGGAGAGAAAGCAGAATGACTTCACGGGATTCCTCGAGGGATTCGCTAGAAAGAGCGCGCGCGTGAGAAACTGGCTCGTTGTCAGACGTCGCCTCCACCAGAAGGAGGACCTCGCGGAGGCGCTTCCACTCGCGCGCGCGCCGACTGCGCCTTTGTCCCGTGTCGCCGCCGCCCCGGCCCCCGGGTTTTCTGCGGGATCTTCCAGAGGAGGGAGAGCACGTGCCCTTTTGGACGACGCCGATAGAGGCCTTTCCCCCGCTGCCCCCCCCTCTCTTTCCATTCAGCTTGGGGCTGGACGCTCCTTTGCCTTTTCCAGGAACATTCTTATGCAACTCGGCAAGAACTTCCAAAATAGCTGCCTTAATAAATTAAGTCTGCTTAGTTTATTGAAGAGGCTTCTTTTATGAAAAAGATGCATGCAGACGATTATTCGGCCGATTATTTTTCCCCCACTTTTGCGACAGATGGGTACTAAAACCCTTCCTTATCATTCGGCAGTGTTTCTGGAAATTTAAAAGTGCCTTTATCCTGGCACCAGGGTTCCTGTCCTCTTTTACTCAAATGACGCACTAATGTAACTCTGAAGTACTGTGCTGCGCAATCATGCCACAATCGACCGCCTGCACTGTTTCCCTTGTATTTCTCCCTCGTATTTTAACCCTCAGGCTTTACCTGTTTTCTGCAGTGCATGCATAGGTATTCTGATTAATTTGATGCATTTTGCAAAGAAAAGTTACAGTATTTGTATATTGTCTTTCGGGTTTTTTTTTTAAAAAATCACAAGGTTTACATATTAAAATCAAACACAAAACAGGAAAACATAAGGGAGGAAGTGATATTGAGGGGGAAATCGTGTACTTTGCATTTTAACTTCTAAAATAAATAGCAACAAAATCTGTGTGGGTGAATGGCAGAGCCCTAAGCAGAGTTACATCCTTCTAAATCAATTGAAGTGAATGGGCTTAGGAGGCTGTGACTGCATAGCAGGGTGCTGCAAGTGTAATACTTCTGCAAATTCCCCCTTAAAGTAGGATTGAGGAACTGTTGAAGCTGAATATAAGTAATAAAGTCTCATAGCATGAAGTCCCTTAAGTATAGAAGCATAATATCTTGAAGTTATGGAGAAACTGATATCTTAAAATGAGGGGAAGATTTTATGGCAACAAATCTCATCAACCATATTTTTCCATCCCCTCTTTTCCTTTTTTTTAATGCTACTTTACCTTCATGATTTTTGTATAATTTATTGTGTGCTTATAGAATTGAGTATAGGGTAGAGTTGTCAGTTACAAGATGAATAAGGACTTTATGGAAAGGGAAGGTGTTAAATACTGGGTTCTGGATGCATTGCAGTGATCAGCTCTAGTTTATTCAGTGATTTCAGCACACTACAAGGACAAGCTGATGCTCTGTCTTCTTGGTGCTTGGGGGGGTCAACAGTGGGAGGGCTTCTAATGTCCTGGCCACACTGGTGGACCTCCTGATGGCACTGGAATTTCTGGCCACTGTGTGACACAGAGTGTTGGACTGGATGGGCCTTTGGCCTGATCCAACATTGGCGTCTCTTATGTTCTTAAGCTAGCAGGGCTGGAGCCCTGCTTATAAGCATGCATAACACCACACCCAACACACACACACTCCCAGTGATAGGCTATTTACATTACACTACTTATCTGTTGGTTAGTTCCTGGATCCAGGCAAGCTATTGCTCTAGTGAAGCAAGCTCAGTCCATTCTAGGCACAGCTAGAAGAAAGGCTTAGGCTCAATACATAACAGAAGGCATAGGTGGGCTTGCCAGCTCTGGGTGGGGAAACTCCTGGAGATTTTTTGGGTGGAGCTTGGGGAGAATGGGGTTTGAGGAGGAGATGAACTTCAGCAGGGTATAATGCCAGATAAAAGGAAGTGCTTCTTCACTTAAAGAGTGATTAACACATGGAATTTACTGCTACAGGAGGGTGGTGGTGGCTACAAGCATGGACCGCTTCAGGAGGGAATTAGATAAACACAAGGGGAGACCCGCAAGAAACTTGCAGGGAGGGGGCATTTTCCCCATCTTTGCTTCCCTCTCCCCCCTCCTCTGTCAAAGTTCCCTCCTGTCTTTCTGCACCCACCCCTTATCTATCAATCTTCCCTCACCTCCCTGTGTTAGGTTTCCTCCCTACCCGCTTTCTCACCCCCTTTCTCCTCTCACCCTTTGTACGTCTCTGTCCTTCTCGAACAATGTCTTCTTTCCCCCACCCCTTCTCAGTCTGCCCCCCTCTTTCTCTCCCCTTTTTCTCTCCCCCCCACCCCACAAATCTCCCCCTCTTCTGCTTCTATTTCTGCAGCTTCGTCATTTTTCTGGCAGTGGGGAGGCCGCTCGCCTGGGAGGGATCCGGTGGCAGTGTCCCCTGCCCCACGGCTCCAGTGCTGTGTTGCTGGCTGTAGGGAGGCTTGCCTGGGAAGGACCTGGAGTTGGCGGTGACCGGCAAGGCATCTCCCTGCCGCCACCCACAACTGCAACAGCGGTGAGCCCTGTGCGGCTCCAAGCCACCGGGCCCACCAGGCTTCTCCCCCCCCCCATCTCTGCTGCCGCCTCTGCTGACAACAGCTGCGACAATGGCCGCAGCTCTTAGCTGCAGGGACTTTGCCCCAAACGTGCAGGAAAATCTCTTTGCCCCCTAGGTGCCCCTGATGTGCGGATTTAGATATCTACGCGCAGGGGGCACCTTGGCTATTAGTATATAGACAAGAGGCAGGACCCGCAATACTTGTGGGGGGGGAGTATTCCCCACAGCTCCCAGCCTGCAGAAGCGGCAGCAGGTGAGAGCAGCCTTTTCCCTCCCCCCTCCCTCCCCCCAGTGGCAGCAGTGAGGCCAGCCCGCCAACCTTTCTCCTTCCCCACTCCCTCCCCTTACTTGTCAAGAAGGAGGAAGCTGCCACAGATAAGCCTTCTTCTCTGCCCCTGCCTGGCCCCGACAGCGAGGCCCATGCGGCTCCGAGCTGCCGGGCCCACCAAGCCTCCCCCCTCCCCCAATGGTGGCAAGGCCTGGCCAGCCTGCCAAGCTTTCCCTCCCTGCGCGGTGGCGGCGGCTGAGTGGCTCACAGCCACCAGCCCACCAAGCCTTCGACTCCCCCCCCCCAAGCAGCAGCAGCGAGGCAGTTCGCAGAGCGTTCCCTGCACATGGAACTTTCCTTTACTTTTTGCGGGATTTAAATATCCCCCCTATATTTTTTCAACTGTTTAGATTTTTGTGCACATCTGGGGACTGCCCCAAGTGTGCAGGAAAGTCTCCCTGCCCTCCAGGTTCCTCCGATGTGCAGATTTAGATATCCGTACACAGGGGGCACCTTCGCTATTAGATATATAGATATGGAGCAGAAGTCCATCAGTGGCTATTAGCCACAAGGTATAGAAATGGAGATGAGTACCGCAACCCTAGAGTCGGATTCAACTGGCTTTCGAGCAAGGGAACCTTTACGTTTTTATAGATAGGAACTCTCAGGCTGGGGCAAGTGCTGCTCTGTATTCTTGGGGGGGCAACAGTGGGAGATCTTCTAGTGTCCTGGCCCCACTGCTGGACCTCCTGATGGCACCTGGTATTTTTGGCCATTGTATGACAGAGTGTTGGACTGGATGGGCCATTGGTCTGATCCAACATTGGCTTCTCTTATGTTCTTATGTCATAGAGACCAAGTTCTGAAGCAGCCAGTTTCATGAGAACTGATATATGTTGGTTGGAGACCAATTTTAATTCCTGACGATCCCCACCTGGAGGTTAGCAACCCTAGGAATTCTAATATTTCAGTTGTGCTTTAACTATTGCAAAATGTTTTTAAAGAAGTTAAAAAGGTCCCATCTGAAAGAACAGATGCAGGAATGAAAGTAGGGAGAGCGAGAGTATAGGGTTTTGTTCATAATAGTTCTTTAGTAAGACACAACTTTTTGTTTTATAAAAAGAAAACAGGAAGTGAGGCAGAAACCATGATGGATTACAAAATGAGCTCTTTGCATCTTTGTTGCTCTATATAAGATTTACTGTGCATTGTTTCCTTCTTAGAGGAGAAAAGGGAAAATGAAGTTGAAAAATCTTCCATTTGTGATGTCTGGTGAACAAAAGGACATGTGCATAAGCTTTAATGATAAAACCCAAACAAATATGGATGATAAGAAATAAAATAAGCCACAAGGTTTCTGAAAACAGTAGTGCTAGTCAGTGTTCCCTCTAAGCTGAGTTAGCGTGAGCTAGCTCACAGTTTTTTAGCCTCCGGCTCACACATTTTTGTCCTAGCTCAGGAAGGGATGGCTCCAGAACAAACTAACTTATGCAGGAGCCTAATCGCTCACTCACAACTTTAATGCCAGTAGCTCACAAAGTAGAATTTTTGCTCACAAGACTCCACAGCTTAGAGGGAACATTGGTGCTAGTAGTTGTTTCATAAAGGGACAACATGACAAAGCTGGTATCCCTCTGAAGTAGAATGAAAAATGGTGTGCTAAACTACAGGAGAAACTTAAATCTACATGGAAGTAATTCTCATTTTGTTCAAACACTTTCCTGCGTGTAAGCACCATTGAATAAAATGGGGCTTCCCTTACAGTGCAGTCATCAGCAATTACATCCTTCTAAGCCCATTGACTACTATGAGTTTAGAAAAGTAATAAATGGTGTTTTCCATTCGGTGACAGATTTATATGATTTCCCCATTAGGGCTGCCAGTACATTACAGCAACAATGGGGCTTCCACGTGGCAGGTATTCCTAACATTCATTGTTCCAGTGTTGTGGCAATGGCCACCCCACCCCCCACCCCCGTATCACTGGATTTCCCCCCATTTTTTATTAAATCTCCAATTTAACATCTTTATACTGTTATCACATTCTAACAATCTCTGTGTTCAGCTTAAAAATTCCCACCTTTCATTTAAAACAAAAAGACTCTGTCTATCCCCTTTTATTGTAGAGCTATAAGGAGAAAGGCATAGCTCTGCAATACAAAGAAACTAGAAACAAGGAGGCCCCTGGTAGGAGATGGCCACAGTGGAGACAGAGGAAGGGGAAATGGCTGTCGTGGGCAGGACCCAGAAAATCCAAATGATCTATCCTAAAACTTTGCATCAATGCTGGCTGTGCATGAAAGCACCACAATGCTGTGGGGGAAGCGAGGGGAAAACCTACTTCCCAATAGCATTTAACCTGAAACAGATAAAGGTAAAGGTAAAGGTTCCCTTGCTCGAAAGCCAGTCAAGTCCAACTCTAGGGTTGCAGTGCTCATCTCCGTTTCAAAGCCGAAGAGCCAGCGCTGTCCGAAGACGTTTCTGTGGTCATGTGGCCGGCATGACTAAACACCAAGGTGCACGGAACGCTGTTACCTTCCCACCGAAGTGGTCCCTATTTATCTACTTGCAATTTCTTGCTTTCGAACTGCTAGGTTGGCAGGAGCTGGAACTAGAGATGGGAGCTCACTCCGTCTTGCGGCACCTGGGTCTCGAACAGATAACCCCATGGTAAAATATCTCAGTTTAGGATTGCATTGTATGATGATTGCATAAAAACTGACCAGAGCAGATTTATTTCGAGATTCTATAAGGGTTGTTATGCTTTTTCCTTGCAAAGCTAGAACTAGAAATAAATGCACAAAAATTTCCCATCACTGGCTACAGCCAGACATCACTGAAAACCGCTGTCTCAGACATTGCGAAAACCGCAGCAATCATGTACAACTGGATTATCCTACGTGGGCAAGGCAGACCACTTGCCAGTCATTGCAATAGCACAATGATAATGTGTTATCCAGTAAGGTGTGAATGCAGCCACATGTCAAGAAGCTCCATCTGGGACACATTTGTGACAGAGCTAAACCTTTCATCCTGGATGGAGTCTTCAAATTATGGAGGAAAAGCGTTCCCTTCCCAGATCATACAAAAGCAGTACAAGAACCCCTCCACTTTTAAATCACGGCAACACTCCAAAAAAAGACTGACATGTTTTAACCAGAACAGGCAAACCAGTCAAATGTTAAAGAAAAGGCATACCGAGAGAGAAAAGAATAAGAAAGCAAGACATCTGTGGTATTGTCTTGCGCTAGATATGCATTATGAACATTTGAATCATCTTCATATTTATACCCCCCCCCCCAACCAGATCCAATGTCTATGTAGGCTTGCAAGGATTTTTAATCTGTTGTTGTCAAGTTCACAAATCATGGTAACATTCAAACTCTTCAGACCTTGATCTGAAGTGAGTGACTCAATCAAAATATAAGAACATAAGAGAAGCCAATGTTGGAACAGGCCAATGGCCCATCCAGTCCAACACTCTGTCACACAGTGGCCAAAAATACCAAGTGCCATCAGGAGGTCCAGCAGCCAGGACACTAGAAGCCCTCCCACTGTTGCCCCCCCCCAACACCAAGAATACAGAGCATCACTTGCCCCAGACTGAGAGTTCCTATCTATACCTTGTAGCTAATATTCACTGATGGACTCCATGTGTTTATCCAGTTCTCTCTTGAAGCCATCCATGTTTGTAGCCATCACCACCTCCTGTGGCAGTGAATTCCATGTGTTAATCACTCTTTAGGTGAAGAAGTACTTCCTTTTATCTGTTCTAACCTGACTGCTCAGCAATTTCATTGAGTGCCCATGTTCTTTTATTGTGAGAAAGGGAGAAAAGTACCTCTTTCTCTACCTGCTCTATCCCATGCATAATCTTGTAAACCTCTATCACGTCATCCTTCAGTCGTCGTTTCTCCAAGCTAAAGATCCCCAAGCGCTTTAAACTTTCTTCATAGGGAAAGTGTTCCAACCCTTTTATCATTCTAGCTGCCCTTTTCTGCACTATTTCCAATGCTATAATATCCTTTTTGAGGTGTGGTGACCAGAACTGTACACAGTACTCCAAATGAGGTCGCACCATTGATTTATACAGGGACATTATGATACTGGCTGATTTGTTTTCAGTTCCTTTCCTCCGAGATCTCTCTCTTGGTCAGTCTCTGCCAGTTCGGACCCCATTATAGTTAGGATTTTTGGCCCCAATGTGCATCACTTTCCACTTGGCCACATTGAACCCCATTTGCCACGTTGATGCCCACTCGCTCATCCTCAACAGATCCCTTTGGAGTGCCTCACAATCCTCCCTGGTTTTCACCACCCTAAACAATTTAATGTTATCCGCAAATTTAGCCACTTCACTGCTTACTCCAAACAATTAATAAACAAGTTAAACAGCACCGGACCCAGTACTGATCCCTGTGGTACCCCACTGGTTATCTCTCTCCACTGAGAAAATTGCCCATTTATACTCACTTTCTGTTTCCTATTAGTTAGCCAGTTTTTGATCCACAAAAGGACTTGTCCTTTTATCCCTTGACTATTGAGCTTACTTAGGAGCCTTTGATGAGGAACTTTGTCAAAAACTTTCTGGAAGTCAAGGTAAACAACATTTATTGGGTCCCCCTTGTCCACATGTTTGTTCACTCCCTCAAAGAACACTAACAGGTTAGTGAGACAAGATCTTCCCTTACAGAACCCATGCTGAGTCTGCCTCAATAGTTTTTGTTCATCAATGTGCCTGCTAATTCTCTCCTTAATAACAGTTTCCACCAACTTACCCGGTATTGATGTCAGGCTGGCCAGCCTATAATTTCCCATATCTTTTCTTGAACCCTTTTTAAAGATGGGAGTGACATTAGCTACTTTCCAGTCCTCATGAATGTAGGCAGCTTTTAATGAAAGATTACATATTTTTGTCAGGAGAGCCACAAGTTCACAATATCATCTAGATCAAGAAATACTATCTTGCCTTGAGGCCAAAAGTTAGTCTTCTCAGGCCATACAACATCAATACTGTACTGGTAACATCTGCTATGATAACAGAACTGGGAAAGCACTAATGACTTAGGAAAGCCAGTATTGGTCTAATGGTGAATATCAGACTAGGATCTCACTCTGCCATGGAAGCCTTGCTCCCCCCCCCCAAATATGTGAACATATTTTCAGACTACAATGGGACATTAGGAGCCGCCCACTGCCCACCACCACTACCATCTAGCACTACTATCACCAATCCGCCTGGTGGTGGGTTGGCTCATCAGGAGATTGAGTCACAGCAGCATGGGAGGCCGAAGTATCGCTAAAGCGGGGCCCTAGTATTACCTCTGTTTACCTGCCACCTCATACTGAATGAAGAATGACCATCACTATGAGCACGTTATAGTACTAACTGCACTTAAGTGTATGTAATGTATGACTGTTTTATCTTGTTTTTAATTTTTTTATTGTGGCATATGGTGCCATTAACTGTGAGCTGCCCTGAGCCCGTTCGTGGGGAGGGCAGGATATAAATCCAATAAATAAATAAATAAATTAGCTTATGTGTTTGTGCAAGGAGCAGAAAACTGGGATCTTTTACCTAGAGAGCTGGCTGAGAGTAGCAAGTTTTCAGTAGGAAAAATGATTATAAGAGACGTGATCTGAAGGTTGAATATGGAGTTTATTGAGGGATTTGGTACAATAGTGTGTGTGGGGGGAGGTTATCCTAAGCAAATACCACAAAATACCAAATCAAAACACAGATAAACAGTACGTTCATTATCCTAATTAACAATATAACAGCAACAACCAAAAATCAATCAAAGCAATCTGGAGCAGGAGTTACTTTTTAAGCTAAAGGTGTAAATGTGGGGAAATGGGGAACAGGACAGAAGAGAAGTTGAATCCATTGGGAAAGAGGTGTCCAGTCTTCCTGATGTGAAGGCCTAAATAGCAGAGAGGAGCAAAATGCCCACTCTCCGTGTGGTGCAGTAGTAGGTTTGTGGAAACATTTTGTACCGTGCAGCCTTATTACCTGCTCAGAAAAGCCCTCTTGAATAGTTCAGTTTTGCATAGTTTGAGGAAGGCCAGGAGAACGAGAGCCTTTCTGACATCTCTGGGCAGGCCATTCCACAAGGTGGGAGCCACACCTGAGAAAGCCTGTGTGTACAGCCAGTTGTTGATTTTGCTAATTTTATTTGTTTGTTTGTTTGATTTATACCCCACCCTTTCTGCCAATTTTCAGGCTGGCACTTGCAGAAACCCCAGGTGACATGAGTGGAGTTGTCATGGCGAAGCATAGAGAGATAGGTGGTCCAGTAAATAATAGTGACCAAGATCATGAAGGGCTTTTTATGTGATGGCCAGTACCTTAAACTGAGCTTGGTAAAGCACAGGCAACCAACTAAGGGTTTGTAGAATGGGAGTAATACGCATGCTCTGTTTAGCTCCTGCTAATAGTTGAGCCATGGCATTCTGGACCAGTTGGAGTTTCCAGATTGATTCTGAGGGGAGACAACTGTACAGTGCATTACAGTAGTCTAGTCTCAACATTACTGTGGCATGGATCCAGGTGGCCAGGTGTATCAAGCTATGAGGACATTTTATGGCCTGGGCTAGGCTGAGTTGGAACAAAGCCTTTTTTGCAGCTGCATTAACTTGCTTCTCCAGTAATACAGCTGGATCCAGTATGACCTCAAGGCTTTTAACTGAGTCAGCAGGGGTCAGCTGAATTCCATCGAAAGTGGGGAGAACAATGTTCTTCAAGGTGTCTGCCTTCCCAACCAGCATGACTCCTGTTTTTTCCGGATTAAGTTTCAACTTGTTGACTTTTAGCCAGTTAACCCCTGTGGCTAGGCAGCAATTCAGTACTTCTCCCACATCACCAGGATATTTTAATAAGGATATATAGAACCGAGTATCAACAGCATATTGATGAGAACCAACCACAAACCTACAAATGATTTGTCCTAAGAGCTTTACATAGAGATTGAAAAGCATTGGGGATAGAATTGTGCCCTGTGGAACCCCACAAGATAGGTCCCACACCGATGGCGACTGGTTTCCAACAGAACCATTTGAGTCCAATCCATGAGGAATTATTCAAACCAGTTTAATGCACAACCTCTGATACCTACTTCGGTCTCCAGGTGCCTTAACAAATGGCAAGATCTACAATATCAAAGGCTGCAGATAAATCCAGTAAGAGCAACAGAGAGGCTTGGCCTTTGTCTATACTCAGATGGAGGTAATCAACTAAAGCTAGAAGAGCTGTCTGTGTTCCATAGCTTTGCCTGAAACCAGTCTGAAAAGGGTTTAAAACAGATGAGTTATCCAGGAAGTTGATTTTCTACTGCTCTTCCAATCACTTTGCCCAGATAGGGTAGATAAGAGAGCAGGTGATAATTAGCCACAATAATTTTTCTGTAGGGATTGTTTTTTAAGTAGTGGCCAAATAACTTCCTCTTTGAGTGGTTGAGGGAAGGTGCCCTGAGTTAATGATTGATTTATAACAGATGTTAAGGGTTTGTTGATGAGGCCCTTACATGATTTTATCAGCCAGGATGGGCAAGGATTCAGGGTACAAGTAGTGGCCTTCACAGATCCTAGGATCTTGTTTGCATTCACCACAGAAATTAGGTCAAAATGATCCATAAGTAGCCCAGGTGGTGTATTAGGCCTTTTTCTGAACTATCTATGTTATAACTGACATCCAGATCAGAACATATTCTCAATATTTTATCAGCAAGGAAACTTGGCAAATGTATCACAGCTAATTGTCTGTTCCTGGGACATTAGAAACTCGGATTTAAACAGCAGCAAATGCTGAGCTACCTTGAACAGTTGGGATGAACATGAGTTATCTGATGCTATAATAGTTGAGTGTCTCTGCCCTGTGGGACTAGGTTCTGGCTAGAAACTTTGAATCCTACTGGAAGGTTTAAATTTTAGGGGAGTGGGAGGAAGACAGAAATCCAAATATACGGATATGATTAACCATGTCCAAAATTATAGGGAAATATTGGAAATGTCAACCTGTGGTGATTTGGTTATCTGCCCAGAATACCAGTTTGACCTGGTTTAACAAATGACTATGCAGAGCTTGATCGCCCTTCCTCATAGAATCATAGATCACAGAGTTGGAAGGGGCCATATAGGCCATCTAGTCTAAACCTCTGCTCAATGCAGGATCAGCCTAGAGCATCCCTGACAAGTATTTGTCCAGCTGTTGCTTAAAGACTGCCAGTGAGGGGGAGGTCACCACCTCCATAGGCAGCTGATTCCACTGTTGCAGAACTCTTACTATAAAAATGTTTTTCCTAATATCCATCCGGTACCTTCCTGTCCTTAATTTAAACCCATTATTGTGAGTCCTATCCTCTTCTGCCAACAGGAACAGCTCCCTGCCCTCCCTTAAGTGACAGCCCTTCAAATACTTAGAGAGCAATCATGTCCTCCCTCAACCTCCTCTTCTCCAGACTAAACATTCCCAAGTTCCTCAGCCTTTCCTCATAGGGCTTGGTCTCCTGAGTCTCTGAATAAATTATCAGAGTTTCAAGCCTGATTAACAAAGGTGAGGAGATGGCCTGATAGCAGGGGTCATTTCCTGCCGGAGCGCACAGGAGTGGAGCTCCGGCAGCAAAGAGCCCAGGGGGCGGGCACATGCAACAAGCCCCGCCCACTGCTCCCAGCAGCCCTCAGTCAGAGCAAGAAGCATCCAGGTAAGTTTCAGAGCCCGCCCTGGTCCCCCGGTCCAAAACAGTCCAGTGGCACCTTTAAGGCCAAGGACTGATCTGCACATTCCCCCTTCCCCCCATAGCTAGCAATCCAAAACAGTCCAGTGTTGCCTGAGTGGTGGGTGTTGCCTTCTGACACACTTCCGGTGATGTTAGGGGGTGTGGCACATGCAACTAAGTTATGCTAATGAGTTATGCTAATGAGCACCTGCACCTCTTTTTCTACGAAATGACCCCTGGCTGATAGACTTGGCCTCATTTGTCACTGGTTTTTCAGGGAATTCTGGATAGTCCTAAAAGTTATTCTTTTGCAGACCTGGATCATTAACCGTGGCCTGAATTCTGATGAGCCCTCAGGAAATCAAAGAATAGAATAAATCTCAGAGTACTATCGTCAAGGGACATGATGGTTCTGGATAAACCTAAATCTGGGAGATATTGGAAACACCCCTAGAAAAGCTGGAAAACTCTAGTGCACCATTTCCAGAACCCAAGATTCTTATATTCTGAGGGTTCAAGCCTGGGCTATTTATTGGAGACCGTGTCTAAAGGGAAGATGAGAGCAATGTGAACTGGTGTCATTAAGGAAGAATTAGATTTGCTTTCCTCAGATCCAGCAGCAAAGGAAACACATAAGTAGTTTAGGTTGGCAGTTGGGGCCAAACTAGATGTTATGAGATCGCTGGGTCTGACCTGGGGATGTGAATGCCATTTTACAGATGATTAAAGCTGCTACACTTAGGTTCCGTCTTGAGGTGAGTGCAAAAACTATCCTACACTCAGTGCTTAAATTACAGGGGCCTAGTGGGAGCTTGCCTTCCTACCTTTTATGATAGGCTCCCAACTATTGCCTTAGAAAGGCTCCCACTGCCCCGGTATCTGCATCTCTCTACAATGTTGTTTTGCTGCTCTCCCCCCATGCACTTGGTTTGGTGAGGTCAGAATTTCTTGTCACACCCCAACACTCCCAGCTGCCTCAGAGACTACATACATGGGCCAAGGGAAGTTTCCACCCAAGTGTCATGCATTGCTTTAAAACATTCTTTGCATTTGGGTCCAATGTCAGGCTCCAAAAGAATCCCGATCCCAAGATCCAAAGTGAACAGTGCATTTCTTGAATTCCACTGAGGGAATGAGGAAGACCAGCAGAGGAGGACTTGGGTCGGAAGCCCTGCGAGAGGAGGAAGAGGTTGAAATACTGGCTCAAAATAAAAGTGTGGGCCTAGCTGGTCTTTTTTGTTGAAATAAAATCAACAAATAGATTCCTGACAATTCCCTTCTGTCACAAAGAAGGTTGTCAGGAAGATAGTTCCAGCCTCAGAACAAAGTGAGGCCTCCATAAATGTTATTTTGTCATGTGGAGACAAATTAGTGCAGAGATTACTGAAAGGAATGAACCTGTATCCTGTGCTATTTATATCTCAGGTAATACACCTTCTCTGGAAGAGACCATTATATAAGCACAATAATGAAGGATGTTTCCCTTTCTGGACCCTACCTCTCGTAAGCAGAGTGAGATCAATGAGGAAGATGAGATTGCCAATGCTGAATTGGAAAATTCCTGGAGATTTGAGAGCAGAGACTGGGGAGTTGTCATTTTCTCCAAGAGATCCATTGTAGTTTTGGGCAGGGCTATTTTTGGGCAGGAACGCACAGGAACGGAGTTCTGGCTGGCTCCTGAGTTGGCCACAACCAGCAGGAACTCATTAGCATAATAGGCCACACCCAACAGCAGAAAATGATACCTAGTTTGCAAACCACAATCCAAAGTAAAATGCTCTGTCTATACCATAAATATTTATAATTCATAGATTTATATTAATCTAGGCTCTCCAAAAATAAATAGCAGTGAAATATATGCTGCAGTATTTTGCTGTATTGTGAGACAGCTTTCTACATGCTGTAGTGTTTCCTGTTAGTGGCAATTTGTACTGTAGCAATATGGCAAAACACCAAGGATGATAAAGAGAAGGGAAATGGAAGTTTGAGAAAGGAGGATGCAAGGATGAGAACAAGATGAAAGTAAGAAAAAGGTGGGATGGAGTTGGTTCTCTTTTCTGCAAACCAAGATTTCAAGTCACAATTTAATCTTGGGTTGCCATGAAAGCAGTGAGTTTTCAATTTGTGTATAAGGGGAACAGGGAGGAAGCCTGATGCAACATACAAATCTAGGATCCCCCAAACTAACTTGTTATTACATCTGATACTAAACTAATGCTTGAAAATAATGCTGCTGTTGTTTAATTCTCTTCAGCTAGAAGATGAAATCTCAACTTTACGACAAGTGTTAGTAGCCAAAGAGAAGCATCTTGTGGAAATAAAACAAAAACTTGGTATCAACTTGATGAATGAACTGAAACAGAACTTTAGCAAAAGCTGGCATGATGTGCAAACCACCACTGCGTGAGTACAAACTACCCACACAATCGTTCTTTACTTTTGTGTAGCACTAAGTGTTTCTTTCACAAATCTTTAGAAATTTAGTGGGGTTCAGTGGTTTGACTGCTAAACACATATAACAAAAAACATAAAGTGAGTTTTAATTGATTTATATTCACATGTGAATTATCTCAGAATGAGTGAGTTATATTAAAATCAAAAGATAAGGAACTACTAACAGCCATCAGTGAGCTTCATGGTTCAACAGCTCTCGGAATCAATTCTCCCATTACTACTGGCTACTAGTATGGTATGGCCGAGATTGGGGGGGCAAGGCGGGCGACAGAAGGCCGATGCCTCCGTCGCCCGGCCCTCTACAGAATCCACCCCCCAAACCTCCAGGTATTTCCCTCCTTAGAGCTGGCAACCCTACATTCCCCTCAGTGCCTGTTGGTAGGCAACTAAGCTTGGTCCTGTCACCTACTTTGGCCTTTGGGAGAAAACACATTGGGGCCAGTCCTGATAGGGTTGCCAACTCCAGATGGGAAATTCCTGGAGACTTGAGGGATGGAGCCTGAAGAGGGTGAGGTTTGAGGAGGGGTGGGACCTCAGACAGGTACACTGCCATAGACTCCACCCTCCAAACCAGTCAGTCCCACATAGGGAACCATTGTTGCCAATCTCCAGGTGAGGGCTGGAGAGCACTCAGTATTACAACTGTTCTGCAGAAGGGAGGGCAGAAGTCAGCTGAAGTCAAAGGGGCAGATAATGGTAGGTTGGTGGCTAGCTGGGAAGGAGATGGGGTTGCCAACTACATGCTGACAAATTCCTGGGGATTTGAGGGGTGGAGCCTGGAGAGGGTGGGGTTTGCAGAGGGGTGGGACCTCAGACAGGTAGAATGCCATAGACTCCACCCTCCAAACCAGCCATTTTGTCCTGGGTAACAATTGTTGCCAATCTCCAGGTGAGGGCTACAGATTACTCACAATTACAACTGCTCTTCAGGTAGCAGAGATCAGTTCCTCTGGAGAAAACAGTGGACTCTGTCATTATACCCTGCTGAGGTCACCACAGCAAATTGACACTGTTTGCCCAAAGCCAGAGCACTGCCCCAGAGCCTCTTTCTAGATCTCGTTGTATTGCTTTCACAACGGGCTTTACTGCTAGTTGTGATATAATGGTGAGTTTATAAATTGTAAATCCTTCTTTATATATTAGAGTAAAAGTTATGTTTTTGTTGGATTATTAAGCATGTTACACTCCATGTAGCTTGCAGCACTTTATTCCATTGAAGCTAAGAATACAGATGACAAACCTGAAGAAGGATTCGTAAACAGATTTATACTAGAAATCCGTCATTTGTCTGAGACTATACTGTAGTGTTTCATATGTACTGCCAAGCCTAAGATCGCATTTCATAATGTTATAGTTGTTACTTTGCTGACAATTGATTTCTAAAAGCATTATATATAAATATCTGCTTATATTGTATATTTATATACGGTGATTTATTGTTTTGCTACCTACCTGGAGGTTGGCAACTCTAGGAAGATGGTTAACACTGCAGGGAAATGCCACCTATTTCCCACAAAAGACTGTATTTTAAATGAGTAGTTTTCACTTACCTTTTAGGAACAGAGCCAGTGGTATGGCTTCTTGATCCTCATAACTGAGGGGGGCAAATTGGTAGGGTTTTCAAATTTCATTAATAATCCCTTACTTCTCTCCCCCCCACCCCCCGGAGCATGGCCCGAGATCCTAGAACTCCTGCAATGCCTGTGTCCATGTGCAGGGTGCAGAGATATCCTGAGCCACTGGGCGCTTTCCTCCAACCATCAAAGAGGCAGGCATATTGCTGGTCGACAATAATCTGCACATTTTGCCTTTGTTACTAGCTCTTGAACTATTAAATAACTATCTTGCTTCACCAGAAATAACACGTTTGCATCAAAGGCTGTACACTGATGTACAGGAGCTAGAATCTTATTTATTCTAATCTATAGCGTTAGAAACAGTTCAGATTACATGCTCTACTTCTGTTTATGTATGCTGTAACATTTCATTTAAAGCATAGGGCTGCCAACTAAAAACTCTGAAAATTAATGGAGATTTGGAGGTGGTACCTGGAGAAAGCAGAGTTGGGGGATGGGAGGGAGCTTAGCATGTATACCTGTGGTATACCATAGCACCCACATTCCAAAACTGCCATTTCCTCCAAGAGAATTAATCTCTGTAGCCTGGAGACCAGTTGCAATTTCAAGAGAACTCTGGGCCCTACCTGGTGTTTGGTTACTCTAGTTTACAAGGTTGTAACTCTGTTTAGAATTGATCTGAAAATATATTTTAAAACCCAGAGTATCATAATGGGGTGACTCCTGTGTATGCACTACAGTTGACAGGCCAAATGGCATTGTCAGTGTGGTGATATCTCCACAGGGAAAACCTGGACGTGATGGTGGTAGGTCTAAAAATCACTAGAAACTCTGTGGTAAAACGATAGCATTTCTGTCAATACCATAGTAGCTCTGGGAATTGACGGAAATGCTGTGGTTTTACCATAGAGTTTCTAGTGATTCTTAGAGCTACTACCATCACTTCCAGGTTTTCCCCGGAAGCAATATTATCTCCTTCGTGGTGCTGGTGAGATTTTTAATCCCCCCCCCCGCCGCTTCTTGGAGTAGTGACAGGCAACAGTAGCTCGGGTTGGGGGATTCCCCCCCCCACCAGGGGCTTGGCAGGTCTAGTATACACACCCACATATACACTCTGAAAAGAAATAAACATGGTTATCAGCTGTGACAGACTGCACTTTAAAAGCTAATAAGTACTGTATAAACATGTAATGGATTGTGAAGGGTTAATGCCTCGCAGAGCCAGAGAGCCCTGATTGACAGGCTGCTCAAAGGAATTTGATTGGTTAGTGTAGGTTGAGCAGAAAGGCTTGGGGAACTGACTGCTGAAGAGAACTCAGTCTGAGTCTAGCCCTGATGGAGAAGAGTTAGGTGCTAACATATTTGTTGGTTGTTTTGTCTGTGTAGGTATTTTTCCCTCTATAAATTGCTCTGAGACCCCAGTGAGGAGAAAAGCAGGAATTTTTTTGTGTGCTGTCAAGTTGCAGCTGATTTGTTGTGACAAGAGATGTTCAGAGGTGTTTGCCATTGCCTGCCTCTGCACAGCTACCCTGGACTTCCTTGGTGGTGTTCCACCCAAGAACTAACCAAGGCTGACCCTGCTTAATTTCCAATATCTGATGAGATCGGGCTAGCCTAGGCTATCCAGTTCAGAGCAAATAAATGAAATCTCATAGCCAGGATAACAGGATATAAAAGCAGGGCAAAAATACAGAAATAATTTAGCACATATTTTCTGAGGTCATTGCTATTCTGAATGACTATGTGACAAGCATTAACATAGAATGACTTAACCATAACAACCATGAAACACTTATTTATATAGAAAATATTTGCTTTGATCTAATATTCCCGCAAATCAAATTTGTTCTGGTCATACTGAGAATCTTCTTGAAGATGCATTCTAATTCTGTCATGAATACCTTGTAACTGCCTTAGATTTCATATTGAATTGCTTAATCAAAGAGAAAAAGTAAAAAGATATGCTAACTGTGGACGGCCAATCGCTTCCATGTGATGAAGTAACAAAAAGTTAATCAGCCAGCCAGCTGCAGCTTAAATCTATCTTCTCCACCCTTTAGGGACATATTCAAGGGGAATAAAATAGCTCTGTTTTCCAAAACAGTGCTTCTCTTTGGTTTATAATCTTAGAACTTTTTAATGCTGTTAAACTTTGAGAAAGCATTATATCTTTATTGATAGTTTTGCAACAGAAAATGTTCATCTAATATCACGACTAAGGTGGTCGTTATTTTAATACAGAGAAAAATAAATGATCATTAAAAAGCAATTAAAAAGTCCTCTTAGACTGCCAAATTAGAAAAGCAGGCGTGTATAGCATTCCTGATTGTAGCTGCTCCTTGGCTGCAGAAATTCCTACCTAAGAAAGTTCATTGAAATCTGAGCCTGTATGCCTTTTGGAAAGGCAGTAAGGCTTTCTTGCTTGAGCTGGCTTTTAACAACTGAGATTAAGCATGTGTGAGGCTTTTAATTTCTACAAATTATAGATACACTTAATTGGGCATACTGATTTTGTTGCTTTTTCCAAAAAGAACAGTGTAAATTGTAAAAGCAGAGGCAGCATAGAAGATGAAATAAATAAATGTTTACAGCACCATTTGTGCATTGTATTTAAATAGCGAAGGTTGGCTCATGGAGAGGTATTCTTGGCTGCCTCACATGAATGGAACTCCTTTTTCTTGGAGCTTCCCCAAGATCCTTGCCTAAACATTTTCCACATGCGGTGTGAGATTTGCTTGGGCTGAGTGTTAAACCAGCAGTGGCTTTTTAAGAAGATAAAAAATACATCACAGAAGTGTGGGCTGCATCTTTAAATGTGGCATAACTTTTATGTTGAAAATTTCTTTTTAGAACATATTGCTTCCTTGGGATAATTGACAGAAAGATCTATAGGCAATGTTGGCAATGTTTTAATACAGAAAAGGGAGAGGAACAGAGGAAGATGTCTCCCTGAATGCTATCTTCCACCTGAGATAATAGATCTGTTGAGACACTGGAATGACCCAGATGTAAATGGACCAATCCTCCAGAATCTGCAGGCTAATTTTGACAGCGGAAGTTTATCATCAAATGGTAAGAAAAGCCTTATCTGATGAACTTCCCTTGTTTGTAGAAACAGTCAAAACTCTTATTTTCCCTCTAAGGAGGGCCCAGGGCCTGTCACAAGTAAGTGCCAGATAATGCCACTGTTTGCTTCAAAGAATGGGGCGGATTATAGAATACTGATTTTCTATAGTTCAAGAAACCCATAAAAACACATGGCTTCACATGTTCTCAAGCTAGGCCTTGGCTTCAAGCAGTCCATACATTTTTACATAGCTGCCAAACGTATGTCTGTATTGTAAAAATATATACAATGGCAGCAGGAAAAAAAAGGAATGCTACACTGGCTGTTTCACATTGTCTTCTTGAGTACCTCAAGCCTGGAGTCCACATTGCAGCCATAAATGGCAAACTATCTTCTGAGGCAATCATATGGACTTCATTACTCGGAGACTGTAATGTAGGAGTCTCTTAAGTTCTTTGTTCCTCTTTGAGAATTACCCTCCTAAACACACATTTAGCCAGACATGCCTGCCCACAAAACAAGATATTGTTGTTTCATGAACACAAACACCACAACTCTATAGAGTGCAGGCTGCTCTGGATTCATATACAGATGATAGCATTCATGGAACTTTCCAGTAAAATTAATCTTGTCCTGAAACCGGTTCCCAGAATGAAAAAGAGGAACGATTCCAAGGATGTGAGCACCAGTCTTACTGAAAGGCTGTCCTCAGTATAGAAAAGAATCACAGAATATGTCACCCTGCTAGATAGGTGATATCTAGCAGGGAACAGAGATATGGAGGACTTAAAGGACTAGAAAGACTTCAGGAAAAGTTTCTTTGACCTGGCCGAGTCAGTGGGAGAAGAGGTGATATAACTCCTGGGGAGGAGAGTCTCTTTTGTGCTGATTCCATCGAGACAGAACTCTTACCTGAGGTCGGCAGGAGACAGCTGGCCTGCCCATCTGAGCAGAGGCTTCAAGGTAATGGAACCCTGTAGAACAACTGTGACCTTTTAAGCTAAAGAGCCTGCCTGATGCTAAGATCCACTAGAACATGTACAGAGGGAGAAACAGAGGAGCTGCATTTTAACCTTTTCTTTTGAACCCCTTGCTCAACCTGTGGCTGTGCTGAGAGTGTGTGCACGGGCATTTTCTTTTTGATAAATGCTTTATGACTTTTGATGGTGGTAGTGGTTCTCTCTACCATTTTAGACTTTCACTATTCTGGGCAGGCTATTTTAAAAAGTGGCATATGAGGCAGTAAGCTGTCCTAACAGCAACCAGACACTGGATAATGGAAGATGCAGAGGTGAGACCTCAGAACAGGGAGAGGAATCTGAGAACCCTGGCCTTCTCAGTGGATAACTCCTGCAAAGGCCAGGTGGTGGCAGCAGTTGAGCCGAAAGCCCCTGCAAGGTGTTGGGAAAGCCAGGTGAAGATTGTGGGTGGCTACTGGGGCCCAGATGCCTTGGAGAACATGGTGAAATAGGGCCTGCAGGTCAGAGCAAAGCTGTTCCACCACAGAAGTCAATGATATAACAACTTATTTCAAGAGCTTTGAGGATCAGAATGAGTGGCTACTGCCAGACTTTGGTAGCAGTGGCTCTAAAACGACAAAATAAAACAACAGGAGGAATGTTCAATACTATTTTGAACAGATATGGAAATAATAATAATAATACCTTTCGATTTATTGATCGCTCATCCTGCAGAGCTGCTGGCTCTGAGCGATTTACAGTTACACAGGTTTTCACAAGGGACTAACAATGTTTCATAGGGTAAGGGAGGACAACATATAATTCTTTAAATCGCACACTTTTGCAGCCGACGGGAATTTTGTTCAGCTGTAAGCTTCAGGCGTGTTCCGGACAGCATTCACTTTTTCGGCGTGGCAAGATGACGTCAGTTCTTCCAGGACTGCTTTTTGAGTCATAGTGCCGCACTGCCACCGCCTGGCCGGATTGGCTCATCACAGGCTTCTTAATGCCGAAGAGGTCTTTTTTCCAGGCTTCCGAGCTTCTGAGCTCGACCTTCCATTCGCCCGCCAACACCTCCCCCATGGGGGTTTAGTGTGCCCACCCTCTCTAAGTGTGCCCACCCATTTTATCTACTCGCCGAAGCTTTTGAACCACTGGGTGGACAGCGAGCTGGGGACAAGGCTGGTAGCTCACACCAGCGTGGGTTAGAACTGACAGCAGCTCTGTTCAGTTCAGATGTTAACCAGAGGATAAATCCTCTGCGCCACCCTCTCCTACACAGAGATTGTACTACAGAATGTAAATTCCAGCATGTCTTGATTGATACAGATGAATTATGTTGCCTCAATCATTCCTTTAATTAAGGCATATTTCTTCTCCTGATGTTTAAAAGTCACAGTGCGTGCCTTTCAATTTAAGAACTGCTATGACATCCTTTACAATTGCTGAAGGATAGAGGTGGCATGAACAGTTAACATACATAGAAGAAGTAGCAAGAATGTCAAAAAATAATTTCAGATAATGTGGAGTGACAGAACAAGTATTCTGAGAACAAAATTCACAGAGCATATGCCTATCTGATTTAATGCTGTGATAGTATTAGCAGTCTTTAAAGATATTATAACTTGAAACACAGAACATTTTCTGTTTGGCAGTTCATTGGAAGATACTAAATTTATAATCACACAGTGACAGCTTTTTGGTTTAAGCTTGTACCTGCAGATTTACGTACTCAAAACAGTCCAAAAATGGTTTTTGTTTGAGGAAGTGTGGTGTTTCACGTTTAACACTCTAATATCCAAGATACTAAAACAATGGCCACATTTCTGAGATTGTCAGTGATACACACAATGCCCCTAAACCAGGGATATTCTGGCGCAGTAGAAGGTTATATACCTGCAACCAAACAGCTGAACATCTGCTAAGCAGGAAGGCAGGGGGAACAGACATCTAGATTGTTTCCCTTTATAGATTCACCGTATGTCATGGTTACTGTTCTGCATGTATTAAATCCTTACAGATCTTGTCCAGTTTTTGTAGATGGTTTTGTTCTCTTCGGTTCCCCTTTGGTTGCATGTTATATTACTTTCCTCTTCTTCTCTCACAGTTGGTTCTTTGCTCCTCTTTCAGTTCCTCTTAAGCTTTAACACTTTCTTTTCCGTATTTTTTTGTATTTTCCATATGTGTGTGCATGTGCATGTGTGTGTGTGCACCTGGAAGTCATGGTGACTTCTGTTGACTGACCTCTACTGGGGGCCTGGAGGATAGTCAGAGAGGTGGCTGAATAAAGTCTGCCCCCACCTCCCAGCTGCTGGTATTCCAGGGAGGCCTCCTAGCCAAGTACTTGCTAGAGTCTACCCTACTTAGCTTCTGAGATCTGATGAGATCGGGCTTCCCCAGGCTATCAGGTTAGGGCAGTGGTAGGCAAAGTGCGGCTCTAGAGACATATGCGGCTCTTTGGCCCCTTGAGTGTGGCTCTTCCACTGTAGGTGCTGAAGGCCTATTCACTCCATTGTTCTCTATGGTGGG
>NW_015172010.1:0-3675 GCF_001447785.1 Gekko japonicus
CACTGCGGCCTTGTGGGGAAGGAAGGAATAGTACAACCTCAGAAGGCATAAAAAGGCCTGGAGTTCCGCTTTTGAAGAGGGGGCGGGTGCTTGAACGATGGCCCGTATTTTGTCGTCTGTGGAGTGGATCCCCTGGGCGTCCACGGTGAACCCCAAGAACTCTACCCTTGGGACCCACAGGAGGCATTTCTCTTTCTTCACCTTTAGGCTGGCCTCGTCGAAGCACTGGAGCACGATCTGCAGCCATTCAGTGAAGGTCGCGATGTCAGGTGCCGCTATCAAAACATCATTGAAAAACAGCTGGACCCCGGGGATCCCTTTAAGGAGACAGTCCATTAGTTTCTGGAAGTTCCCCGAGGCCACACTCACCCCGAACTGCAGCCACTGCACCCTGAACGCCCCCCTGTGGTTCACAATGGTCTGGGCTTCAGCGCTGGCATTGTCTACTGGCTGGTAGGCTTGGGCCAAGTCCAGTTTACTGGAAATTTTGGCGCCCACCAGGGAAGCAAGGGCATGGGTCACGACGGGGACCGGATAGGTATGATCGTGTAATGCTTTATTGATTATGCATTTATAGTCCGCATAGATCCGGACGTCCCCATTGGGCTTGACTGGGGTCATGATGGGGGTTTCCCAAAGAGCGTGCAGAACAGGTTCGAGGACTCTTTGGGCCAGAAAGTCTTTACAGGTGGCATTAAAGTCCCTTGTGCGTACCTGGTTCACCCCGGTCACCCCGAACCCCAGGGGCTCAAACCATGAGAGTCCCAACAGACTGGTGAGCCTTCCTTCCACTACTAACAAGTCCAGCACACCATTAAAGTCTTTGTACTCAACCCTGAACTTGCCCCACCCCTTGATAGACACTGGGTTTTTCTGAAAGTCCTGCAACATGAGACCCACCAACTTTTCTAGGAGGGGTCCCCCCTGAGGGCATAGCTGCCCGAGAGTCTCGGCAGAGATTATGGAGAAAGAAGACCTGGTGGCTAACTCCATCTCGCAAGGGAACCCCTCAATTAACACCATTATATGAATTTTGTTGGGGGCATCCCAGGGCAAGTTCAGTACCTGGTAGTGCTGGTTGGTCGCTGTGGTGTGGATGTCCGTGGATTCCTGGTGTGCCATCTTTTGTCATCTGGCTCCCTTGGATCAGCAAACCTGGGCAATGTGTCCTGACTTCCCGCAGGACCAGCAGGTTGCATCCCAGAAACGGCAGGAACGGCATTCATAGAGATCTTCACAGCTAGCGCACGCCACAGGTGTGCTTAGTTTCGTGGCTTATGGTGTGGATGTAGGGGCTGGTTGTTGACCCCAGCAGTCTGGCTGGCATCCCTGGAGGACCTCTTCCTTGTCTGATGCGTCCGATGCTGGGATGTAGGCTGCGTGGTGGGCTGATGCTGTTTGGCGGTCTCGTTGCACTTTTTAGAAGGCAGTGGCTGCACGGAGGACCTTGTCCAGCTTGAGGTCGTCCAGGCTGACAAACTTCTTTTGAAGTTTCTGCTCCCGGATGCCCCATACGAATTGGGTCATGAGGGTGTCCTCGATTGTGGGAACCTCACAATCAATTGCCAGCCGGGGGATGTCAGCCATGAAATCAGTGGCTGATTCTCCTGACCTTTGAGTGCGCACTATAAAGTCCATGCGCATGGCCATCATGGCTGGCTTCAGCACAAATTGGTCCGTGAGGGTCTTTACCAACTTGTCATATGTGGCGGCATCTAGCTTCTTCGGGGTGATGAGGCTCTGGACAAGGCAAATCATAGCGACACCACACGTGCTGAGCAGCCATGATTTCTTCATGTCGGCCTCAGTGGTCCCCTGAACCCGGAAGAAGTAAGTTAGTTGTTTGACCCTGGCTTCCCATAGTTCAGGGTGAGCCGGGTCGAAGGTGGAAATCTGTCCTGAAGCGGCAGCCATAACTCTCAAGCAGAGCAGGGAGCGATGTCCTTGGGATCGGGGCACGTTGCGATGCTGCTCGTGAGCTATGCGGGGTGCAGAGTCCGAAGGAACGGTGCTCAATGCTGAGCTGTCAGTTGAGTCAGGTTCGCTCATCGGGATCCCATCCTCGTCGCCAGTATAATGTACTGAGTTCAAGAGACATAGACGAGTGATTTCAGCTCATGATCTGTTTGAAGGTAGAAACTGAGACAGGGGCCTGCTTATATGCTGGTTCCAAACCACACCCAACACACCCCCAACACACCCCCAACACCTGCGATTGGTCTATTTACAGTGCCCACATAACTATAGGTCCATCCTAGGATCCAGATCGGCCAATAGGTCCGTTCTAGGATCCTCAGCGTCCATTGTTCTAGATCATGAAGCTTCGTGTGTTAGCTAGACCATGTGCGCGGCTGACCGCATGCATGGTCCTTTGTTAGGACTTAACAGATGGTGTGAATGAAACAATACTGTTTGAGCAAGGAAGCATCATAACTAGGAATTGCAAGTGCAATGTAACATTCATGTGAAATGTCTATTGTGTTTGGTGACCTCTAACTGCTAGGACAGCAAATCATTACAAAGTAGTACTATGGGATTAAAATGGTTTTGACTATAGACACACATAGGATAACCAGATAAGGGAAGGCAAGATGGTGAGTTGGTTAGATTTACTGCCCTTTCTGAGCAATCAGTCTTTGACACTGATGGATTTAACGAGGGAAGAGAACGGCTAAAAACCAGACCTTTGCACCTTTAGGATCCGTTTTTCAGACAGGCCTCTGGTCAATATTTGATGGCACACATTCCATGTGACTGTAGGACCTATTTTGATCTCTTATTTGAAGACCAGGGAAAAGTCTTGAATGAGTGACCCTGTGAAATGCTAAGAGAGGGAAGGCTGCTTGTGTCTCCTGTTTATAGGTACCAAGCCCATCCTTCCAAGGGAGGAGGGGTCCATGCCTAACCCCACACAAAGGAGGGAGAGAGAAGAGGCAGCCTGCATTCCCAGCAGGCCACACATGGGCCTCCCCCCTACCTGGGCTGGGTCAGTCCAGTGAGAGAAGGAACAGTATGTGCCCTTGCCATGCACCATCACAGCACAATGCTTGCCCTCTCCCTTGTCACAAAAGGCTCAAGCAGGCTGTGCATCCCCCTTCTTTCCCTGGGCTGGCTAGGCTCGGGGGGGGGGGGCATTAAGCCACCATGGAAGTCTTAGTGGCCATAATGGGTAGCTTGCTCCTGGTTTAAATGTGCTTTGCCTTTCTCCCATCACTTGGTTTTCTTGTATCAATGAGAAGGCATCAGTAATTTCCTTAATATCTGGGCTCCTGACAGCATTACCTCATAGCAAGCAATGGTGTTTACTTTAGCACTTGATAGCTGTAGTCCTTAGAACACTTTCCTGGGAGTAAGCCCCATTGAATAAAATGGGACTTACTTCTGAGCAGACTTGCTATGATTACTCATGATATTTTTTTATATCAATGCAACAGTCAAACTATTCCTATAGCCCTAACATGCATTATCCCTGCCTTAAACATAACCCAACACAGGTGCTAATGTCTTTCAGCTTATTGGTAAACGCAAATAAAACTAAACACCCAAAAACAGGAATTCACGAAAACAAGACATATGAGGAAAATATCAACCCCCTCATCTTCACTTCCTTCTGTCCCCTCCCTGCCCCCTTCTCTCTAGTCAGCACAATCAGTGGGGAATTTCACATTACCAGTT
>NW_015172010.1:3813-12818 GCF_001447785.1 Gekko japonicus
GCGCGGGCGAAAAAAGGCGGGAAACAAGCGTATCGGAACCGGGAGAGGGAACGGGAGACTCCTCGGAAGCGGTTGACAGGTAAATCGCTTCCCTCCCGGTTCCTATACGGAAGAGAGGCTTCTGTGTCTGAAATGCCACTTAGATCCCGGTAGGGAACCGATTCCTAACCAGGTTCTGTCTGAAATGACAGACCACAACCCGGTTGAGAATCGGTTCCCTACCGGGACATAGCGCCTGTCTGAAATTTCCCCCTATTTCTCTTTCTTCCTCCCCCCACCTTTTCTTTCTTGCTGACATAGGCAGTCTCTCTCTCTCTCTCTCTCTCACTCTGTATCATGTCCCACTGCAGCCTGCTTTGGGATGCTGCCACTGCACAACATTGGTTAGCAGGGTTGCTAGGCAACCTCTATAATGGAGGTTGAAATCTGCTGACATTATGTCACAGGAGCTCTTTTTAATTTTTGTATCCCCTCCCACATTTCTTTTCCATTTTCAGATTTTTCTGATCTGGGGTTTCCCCCAAATTTGTACAAAGACCTGTTTTCTGTCCCCATGACCCCAATCTGTGGATTTAAGTATCCACAGGACATAAAAGGGTCACTTCATTTCCTACTGTATTCCATTCCTCACAATAGGTCCTCTTTCTTTTCTCCTGGCAGCCCACCTATCCCCCCCCTTTCCATGCTTCCATCTCTCCTTCCTACTCACCAACCAATTTACTTCATTTATATCCCCCATTTCTCCCCAAAGAGGACCCAAAACAACTCACACCATTCTTTCCATTATTTCATCAACCCTACGAGGTACATTAGGGTGAGACAGAATGACTGATCCCAGGTCACTCAGCAAGCTTCCTTAGCAGAGTGGGAATTTGAACCTGGACCTCCCTGATCCTAGTCTGACACTCTAACCATTATCCCACACTGGCTATCAGTTTTCCCTCCTTCCTTCCTCTGGCAGCTTGTCCCTGAAAAAAGTCTGGCCAACTTGCAAAAGTCATGTGGTAGCAAATCACTGGGTGAGTTGTGTGGTGACCACTGCGAAGCCCAGCCAAGCTGCAGAAGTGGAGTGGAGGCTGCCACTAGGCAAAGTTGTGTGTCATCAAGGTGTCTGGTAACCAGCACAGCACCTGGTTAAGTTGTGCAGATTGTATGGTAGCAAGTTGCTGCTGGGCCTAGCCCCAATGAGTCCTCCATCCAGTGCTGGAGAGAGGGGAGCAGGAGTGGAAGGCCAGAATAGACCGGGATATGCCCCTCCCTTTGCCTTTTATTGGCAATTGTGTATGGCGTTATTTTAGAAATTGTTTATAGAAAATTATGTGTCGATCTACCACCACTGTTATTATAATTTTGTCTTTATGTATTTTTGTTCTGTTTTTTTAATCTCAGTTGTTGGATTTTAGTTTTTTCCCCCTTTGTTCCTTTTCTTCTGTATTTTGTTGTTTTTTTAAAGAAAGATTTTTTAAAAAAATATGCAAGCTGAACTGGCAGGTGCTCAAACATACCTAATACATTATCTCATTCCAGATGTTTTCCCGACTTAACATGGTGGTGGTGGTGTCTATAGCAAATAATATTGGGTTCTCCTAGTATTCAGGGGCTGGAACGCAAGCAATATCATGGTGATATCACTGTGATATATGATATCACAGTGAAGTGGCATTGGCTGTAGATCTCATGTGCTCTTTATTTTGTGGAGCTCTGTAGTGACATTAGTTATGTGTTTACAAACAATACTAATGTCTGGTGACAATTTAAAGACTACCAAAGTCATTGCGGTGTGACCTTTGTAAGCAGCTAACTTTTACAATGTTGGTGTGCAGTTCTGTACAATTGGTGAGCTGGTAAATGTTTAACAACTGGCTCTCCAAAAAATGTATATGTGTGTGTGTGTGTGTGTGTGTTGTTTATTTATAAATAAACTTTTCTAGAAATTTTACTGATGGTTATGGACATTGTCAGTGACCATGAAGTGGGGGAAGGGGATAAGGACTCTGTGCTGGCACCAATATGGTCAAGACTAAGATATGGTCAGGACTATTCACTGTTCTGGCTTTTATTTTTTTCTTAATTCACGTTGAATTTCTGCACATTTGCAATTTCCTTGCCTTAAGGCTCTGAGGACACCATTCCTTCCACCTCTTTTTTTTTTAACTGAGAAGTCACAGTTGACTTATGTTGACCCCATAGGGTTTTTAAGGCAAGAGACAAACAGAAGTGGTTTTCCAAGGCCTGCCTTGATGGTGGTATTCCTTGATGGTCTCCCATCTAAGAACTAACCAGGGCCAACCCTATTTATCTCCTCAGATCTGATGAGATCGAGCCAGCCTGGCCTATCCAGGTCAAGTCCCTCCACCACTGGAGGCCTTTTTAAAAAATTGGTAACAGCTAGATCAAAATAATTTTACTTATTACAATGTTTATAGCCCCTGCCTATAGCAACAATGTACTAGTTCCCAGATTTCATTTTTTTAAAGTAACTCTCTAGCCTTTTTCATTCCAGAATTATAAGGAGCAATGTGCAGTCAATACAGTTCTCTTTATAACTCTGCAATAAAAAGAGCTAAAGAGTTACATTTAAAAAAAAATCTGTAAACTACTGATTGCCACAATAGGTGATTATAATGGCATATTACCATTTTTAAAAAAATTACAGCTAGGCACCTCAAAAGCTGGAAGTGGCCTGGTTCTCCCTGAACCTCTATGTTAAGAAACAAACCAAATAAACCCACAAAACACATTTTAGTGGGCCAAGAGGGGATGGTTTAATCTAGTTTCCACCTTGATGGGCTCTTTTTCTGAGTGCAGGTAGTTTTATGTACAGCAGTGGTTGTCAAACAGCAGGTAGTACAGCTCCAGAAAGATGCTTGCAGAACTAGTCTAGGTGGGATTCAGGGTTTTCAGAACAATTAACAATTAACAGCTTTTCAACTGCTAATGGAATAATTATTTTTGTTTGTATTCTAAAACTGTAGCAATAAAACAAAAACACTGCCGTTTTGATGTCCTTAAAACTTACCATAAATAATCAATATAATACCAGAATTCCTGCAAACATAATGGGTAGTCCTTCTCAGAAAAGATGTTTGTTCGTTTTAATTCTAACAGGATGGAACCCTTGTTCTTCGATAAGAGTGGTTGGTGGGACCGGAGGTAGAAAAGGTTGAGACTCACTCATCGACAGGAAAGTATTCAGATCACCTGCAGGTTGTCCAGGAAAAGCTTTTCCACCAATGAACAAATAAAGTGGGAAAGGTAACAAATACAAGAGAGCAACTCCAGGTAGGTTCAAGTCACCCTATTCACACACCACCAAGATCAATATGGGCAAGTCTCTACGTGACAAAGCTCTTCCTGCTCCGGAAGACAGAAGCTTTGATAAGCTGCCCAGTTAGATTGTATACATACAACTAAAAAAGTGGGCTGTACTAATCTCTCCACTTCCCAGTAGAAAACTAGCACTTCAGGGGAGCCAAGTTATATTCTTGGCCCTTTCTCGGCTGTGCTGTTTTTCTGGCTGCATGGACTTTTCTTTAACACAGGGAAGGTTTTGGAAATGTGACTCCCCTCTCTCAGTGTCTGGAGTGGTGCAGTCAGTCCTTCCCTCTCGTACAGATCTGGAGTTAGTCTTCATCTACATCTGGGTTTGGAGGGAACACACGTGTGTTGCTGTTATGGAAAAGGCTCATAGGGCAAGGCAGAAAGCTGGAATCACATCCAAATGGTTTGACTTTCTCCCAAGTAAGAGAGGTGGGGGAGATATGAACCTGGCCTCAGCTGCTGTTTTGGAAAGAGGCTAACAGATGTGGTTACTCCCCTCAGTAAATCCACTCTGCTGCCCCCCCTTCCAGCTTTCTCTGAGTGATTTTCTTCTCCTTGGAGGACCTTTCCACAATCCTTTTGCATGAGGGGAAGCCTCTGGCCTCAGCCCCCCAGCCCAGCAGGGAAGCCTCTAGAGCTCCTGACAAGTTTTCAACCAGCTCACAAAATTCCTTAAAATGTAACAGTTGGCTCTCACAAGCTGGTACGAGCCAGCTCCAGCGCACCACTGAAGCCCTGATCTTAATGACAAAGATTAGGATGCTGCTTAATGTTGCCTCTGTCATCTCACTTCTCTGTCCTATTGCCATTATACACCTAATGCAGAGCCATGCAAACACTATGTCCCCGTACTTGCTCAGGGTCAACATGTGAGTTCCTTGAATGCCATACAGTATCCCCCCAATGACTCCTTATGCTCTCAGGCAACAGAGAAAGACAGCCTGTGCCATTACCACCTAAGTAACATCCCTCACCCTTGCCACATAAACCCATATAGTGGGTTGATCATCTGTCTCATTCCAAATTTGGCTCCAGGCTATAGATTAAAAATCACAAAATGGGCCATATATCGATAGAAGAAGTATTTCTGCATTCCTAGGGAATCTAAATCTAAAACCTTTTTTTAAAAAACCACCACAACACCAGGGGTGTTAAAAAGAAAAAGAATGCATTCCATGCTTGGCTTTCTGTTATGCCATAACTCATAAGGAGTTTTCTCTTTGGCTTTGGTTGGCAGTCTGTTCTGCAAGTCAACTGCCGTCATTGCAACTTCTCCCCAGTGCCTGTAGGGAAGGCCTGAGACAATTAGCATGCATCTGACCATGTCCATTATAGAGGAATTCTTGCGCTCAGCAACATATTTTGTTCTGGTGTGTGGGGTACAATAAGTCTGTGCTGGATTCCATGTTCTCTTAGGAATGCCTGCACCAATCTAGATGTGTACTCACCACCACAGTCAGACTGGATGGCTTGGGGTTTCCTGGTGAACTTGTTAGAAACCATGGCAAAGTAGTCTCACAGTTTCTGCTTAGTTTGTGATTTTTCCCTCAGCAAATAACACAAAGTATGTCTTGAAAAATCATCAATGGAAGATAAGTGTTATTTCAGGTTGATGCTGGTTTGATAGGCCCATGTAAGACAGTGTGAATTAGCTCAAGTGGTTGCATCTCCAACTTTGCTTGGGAATAAAAGGCCAAGTTGCCTTTCCCTTTACACAATTTACATAGAATTGGTTATCATTGGCATGCTCACTTATATTGATATCTGTTACCAAATCCTTTGTTTGCACTTTCAAAATGGCTTCTGGGTTCACTATGAGCAAATCTCCTGTGCCAAAGTTCCAGGGACTTCTGGTCAGCAGTTGTCTTGGCTGCACTGGCCTTTGGTTCCTAGCAGTCCAGCTCAAAGATTCCATTTCTGAGAGCACCTGTGGAGTATAGTTCACCTTGGCATGAGATGGTACAAACATTACTCTCAAAGTGTATGGCAAATCCTTTTTCTGAGAGTGTGGGGGCACGCTTGGCAAATTTGCCTTTAAATTAGAAATGTAGAAAACATATGTGGTCATTTCAGTTCCACCATCACCTATTGGGCAATTTTGTGTAACTTTTCCTTTCCCTTGTATGCCTACTTGATCTCCATTGGCTAGAAACACTTTCCTGAAGCAATTGTGCCCAGTTCATCAAACAAATTGATATCTGATGTCATATCTGTGGAAGTACCATTATCAATTAGCCAAGACATGTCATTTTCATTCATTTATACTAAATGAGATATGCAATAATAAAATTGCTTTCTCTGAGAGAAATCCTTCTGTCTCTGTTTGAATGGGAGGTTGCCTGCTGGTGCTTGCATTTGCATTTCTATTGAGCAAGCACTCCCTCTGGAAGTGACCTGATTTGTTACAACTGAAGCAGTGATGGACAGTTCTTTTGTCTTTGGGGTTGGGTTTCTGTGGTCAATTGGCTTAGTTCCTGCCCCCTTGACCTGGCCTCTCAGATCATGTAACTTGAGTCATTCTTGCTTTTGTGCAGCTCATGATAGCCCCTTTGTTTATGGTACTCAGCTCTTATCAGCTCCAGAACATCCTCCAACTTAGAATCTTTCCCATTAAATGTTGAAATGAATACAGAATAAGATTCAGGTAGGGAACTTAGAAACAGTCCAATCTGTAAATCCCCCTCTAGCACTTCACCAGCAGTTGCAAGCTTATCAATTAGATTTAGTAATGTTTCTATATTGGTCTCTGTGTTTCCACTTTCTTAATTGAGAAAAGTTCTCTAAACAAAGAAATCTTGCCAGCTTGGTCTTGCTCTCCATAGACCTTTCCTAAGGCTCGAATCATTCCTTTTGAAGTTACTTGTGCAATTGGGAATTAGCCAGTGTACTAATTCTCAATTGGACTAATAATCAGACTTTGTGCTTTACCATCTGCATTCTGCCATCTTGTGATCTCATTTCAGACCCCAAAGGTCATGGAGCAGTTAATGAAAAAATTAGCTTATTCCTCCTTGAGCCGGTGCTTCTAAAAAGTCATACACTGAAATTATCTCTGTTAAGTTTCTCTAGGATTTCTGTGTCATGTTAGCAATGCAAAAGGAAGGGAGAGAGGGGGGAAAAGTTTCTTTCTGCACTCAGAGTTTGGGGCCAGCTGTTAAACAAATTTCCATCATCTTTTGTTCTTGTCAGCAAGCCGTGAAGCCTTGTAACTACTCAAGCAAGAGAAAAACCAAATAAGAAAGATTCCTTTTAAACTTTAAAATTCACTTTGGGCCCATAACCCTATAGGGATGTTTGGTTAATATAGGCCCCGGTCACACTGGGGGAAATAGGCGTGGCCAAAGTGCAGCTTTTTCGAGCCGCACCAAAAGAGATGCATGGCGGCAGGATCAGACAGATCCCCCCAGCTGCCGCGCAGGTCCTCCCTGGCATGATTAGATGCCGGGAGGAAGCCACGGACCGGAGAGCATGCGCAGTTCGGCAGGACCTCACATGCTGCAGGATAGACGGGCGCACCGGCAATCAGACGGCCGCCCCTGCAGCGGATTTTTAGGTAGGTAGTAGTGTTTTCTAGGGGTTTTGTTGATGCACAGTTTTGCCCGGAAGGGACGGATCGGGGACGGGTGCGGCCACTTCCCAAATGTTGCGTTGTGATCACGCCCGCTTGATTCGCCCCCAATCTGTCCCTCTCACGTGGCAAATCCTCCCGTGTGACCGGGGCCATAGCAGAGTTTTGCCCAGTCATAGAAGCATGATACTGAGTGCAGTAAATAAATCTCCCAAGCCAAGAAGTATATTGCAAAAAAAGGTAAACTTACATTTACTCAAATAGATCCAGTACACATTCACGTTGCAGTCGAAAGGAAATAGAGAAGTCTAATCTAAAAAAGTACTTTCCATATCACAAATGGCCAGCTTGTCCAACATCATCTGTGTCCGACATCCTTGCAATCACTCCAATGGTTACTAATCAGCTACCAGGTTCAATTCAAGGTATTGGTTATCACCTATAAAGCCTGTGGACACACATATCTCCAGGATTTCCTTTCCTGCTATGCTCCACTGCGACAGCTACACTCATGTGGCCAAAGCCTTCTGATAGTGCCATCCTGTAAATGGGTAAGATTGACAACTGCCTGTAAAGATGCATTCTCTGTGATGGCTCCTCCTTTGTGGAGTGTCCGGCCTGAGGAGGCCAGGAATGTTTATTTTATTTTATTCCCTGCATAGCAGGCTCAGGGTGGGTTCCATCAGATATAGTATACAATATACAGTACACAAAAATTAAAACAGTTCCATTATTCTACAAAACAGCATAAAATGGAGATGTTCAGGAGGCTGTTTTTTAATAAAGATATCAAAACTGTAGAATAATGGAATGATTTTGCAATTTAGCACATATCTTTAGCTGTGAGAGCCCCTCATGTCCCAGAAGAAAGTCTGGTGGTATTAATGCTTTCTACTTCTTTATGTATGAGGCCTTGCAGCTCTTAATATTGGCCATATTTCTCATTAAGTAATGCTAGACAAAGAACTAGAACAACAGTGGGGAAAGCCAGAGTTCTGGAGGGTTATGATTTTTCATTGTCAGACACCAAACCAGTCGCGGTCTCTCTTGAACCATTTCCATACTCTCACTAAAACAACAAACAAAACAATGTTTATTTGGGGGATCCATATTGCCTCACTTGTTTCAAACCAGCTTTCAATTTTCGGTGTGGCTTATATAGTAACATTCCATTCACCCATGGCTTGTGAAAACATATTACCAATGAGGGGCAGGATAGGGAGGGAGAAAACATTTGAGCTGCAAAAAAGTGCTCTTTTCAAAATGTTCATGATTGTAATTGTACTTTTTCATGATCATTATTGTGCAATTAATAAACAATTACATTTACTGAAAAGAAGGAATTAAATTGCCTCTTTCTTCCATTGCTTATGTCAAGGATCCATTCAGGAATGCTGGGATACAGGCAGAGAGAATTGGTAGCTTTTTTAAAAAGATGATAACAGAGGACTTAAAGGGACAGTAGTTCAGAGACTATGTGGGCTATGCCTAATAAACAATTACATTTACTGAAAAGAAGGAATTAAATTGCCTCTTTCTTCCATTGCTTATGTCAAGGATCCATTCAGGAATGCTGGGATACAGGCAGAGAGAATTGGTAGCTTTTTTAAAAAGATGATAACAGAGGACTTAAAGGGACAGTAGTTCAGAGACTATGTGGGCTATGCCGTGGAGGGCCACCCAAGACGGACAGGCTACAGCAGAGAACTCAGACCAAGCGTGATCCCCTGGAGAAGGAAATGGCAACCCACTCCAGTATTTTTGCCAAGAAAACCCCATGGACAGTATCAAAAGGCTAAAAGATATGACGCCGGAAGATGAGCCCCTCAGGTCGGAAGGTGTCCAATATGCTACTGAGGAAGAGCAGAGGACAAGTACAAGTAACCCCAGAAAGAGTGAAGCGGCTGGGCCAAAGCCGAAAGGACCCTCAGTTGTGGATGTGTCTGATGGTGAAAGGAAAGTCCAATGCTGCAAAGAACAATACTACATAGGAACCTGGAATGTAAGATCTATGAATCAAGGTAAGCTTGACATGGTCAGAAATGAGATGGCAAGACTGAACATCGATATCTTAGGAATCAGTGAACTAAAGTGGACAGGAATGGGCGAATTTAAA
>NW_015172010.1:12976-13162 GCF_001447785.1 Gekko japonicus
ACAGTAATCCAAGTCTATGCCCCAACCACTGATGCAGAGGAGGCTGAAGTGGACCAGTTCTATGAAGACCTACAACACCTCATAGAACTAACACCAAAACATGATGTCCTCATCATCATAGGGGACTGGAATGCTAAAGTAGGAAGTCAAAAGGTAACCGGAATAACAGACAAGTTTGGCCTTGGA
>NW_015172010.1:15476-17166 GCF_001447785.1 Gekko japonicus
CAACATCAAAAAAACTAAGATCATGGCACCCGGCCCCATCACTCCTTGGCAAATAGAAGTGGAAGTAGTGACAGACTTCACATTCCTGGGATCCCAGATCACCGCAGACTGTGACAGCAGCCATGAAATTAAAAGACGCCTGCTCCTTGGGAGGAAAGTGATGGCGAACCTAAACAGCATGATAAAAAGCAGAGACATCACCCTGCCAACAAAAGTCCGCATGGTCAAAGCAATGGTATTCCCAGTAGTCATGTATGGCTGCAAGAGTTGGACTATAAGGAAGGCCGAGCACGGAAGAATAGATTCTTTTGAACTATGGTGCTGGAGAAGACTCTTGAGAATCCCTTGGACTGCAAAGAGATCAAATCAGTCAATCCTAAAAGAAATCAACCCTGACTGTTCCCTGGAAGAACAGATAATGAAACTGAAGCTCAAATACTTTGGCCACCAAATGAGAAAGGAGCACTCACTGGAGAAGACCCTGATGCTGGGAAAGATTGAAAGTCAAAGAAAACGGGGACGGCAAAGGATGAGATGGTTAGACAATGTCATAGATGCAACGAACATGAAATTGAGCAAACTTCAGAGGATGGCGGAAGACAGGAAGGCCTGGCCCGATCTGGTCCATGGGGTCGCGAAGAGTCGGACTCGACTGTGCGACTGAACAACAACAACAAAAGTTCAGAGACACTTTAATAGTACTTGATGGACCATACACCAATAAATGGCCTTGTAAGCATGTTCAAGTAATAATATCTCCACAAGATCAGGTCTATAAAAAAATGGAGAAACAGTGCAGAAAATACTGGAGTGCAACAAACTGACTGCTGTGCAGTGCTGTATGGATTCTCCCCATTAAAAATGTGAACAAAACAAACCATAGTTTTAATCTGTGCAAAATGGAGGTGCTATTGGTGGGAGAAAGGATTGACCCAAGAACTGAGGTATTGCCTGTTCTGGATGAAGTTCCACTCCCCCATAAAGAAGCACGTTCATAGCTTGAGAGTGCTGCTGGACCTGGGTCTCCTGCTGGAAAAGCAGATAGCAGCTGTGGCCAGCAATGCATTTTGCAAACTTCTGCTGGTGAACCAGCTGTGGCCTTTTTCATTGAAAAAATATATATTTTGCTACAATGATGCATTAGGCTACTGCAATTTGCTCTTCATGGGGCTGCCCTTGAGGAGCAGTTCATAAGGACCATATCACTCCAGTCTTGTTCCACCTACACTGGCTCCTAGTTTGCTTCTGGGCCTCATTCAGGGTGCTTCTGATATTAACCTTTAAAGCCCTAGATGGTTTGGGGGGTGCTGCTATATGAATCTACCCATCCAATACAAATATCTTTGGAGGCCTCGTTTTGGGTGTCCCCACCATCTGAGGCTAGATCAGTGGCAACACTGACAAAGAACCTTATTGGTGGTTGCACAGAAATTATGGAATTCCATCCCCAGAGAAATTTGTCCTCTTCTACAACTGTCTTCTACCAGAAGACTTTCGTTTTTGTCTGGCATTGTTGTCATGAGCCAGCCAAGCTCTGCAGAGCAAAAGGACGCAGAGGACTCTTCTGAGGAAGAGGGGGTCAGCATACCTGACCCAAGCCCACAGCCAGTGGCAGAGGTGCTGCAGGAGGAGGCAGTCTCTGAGGGTGGCAGATATAGATTCTTCGCCAGGAACCAGTACACTGGCACCT
>NW_015172010.1:17237-18035 GCF_001447785.1 Gekko japonicus
AGGAATGCCATCAGAAGAAGATTAGGAGAGACCTTCAAACCAGAAGGCGCAGTGCCTGCCTAGCAGCACAGCACCTGCCCAGCTTCAACAAGGAGGATGAGTGCTCGCAGGAGCAGGACTGAGGCAGCTGACAGGTGTGTGATGCAACACTCATGGCTAGCAGCAGTGGGGCTTAGAAGCAACAGAGAAGGGGGAAAGGTGTGGAAGCAACTTGTCTGTTAGATCCTGACCTTATTGCCTGCATTCTGGAGAGATTTCTTCATCTCTGACCTTCCTCTTGGATCCCCCTTTGGACCTGAAGCTGTGGGTGCTGAGTAACCTGTGCCTGTACCTGAGAGTTGTATTTTGACCAACCCTGTGTTTAATGTGCTCTGTTTCCATTTTTTATATGTTTTTATTTTTTATTTTGTTTTTGCTTTGTCCTCTTGGGTACCCTAAACTGAGTGGAATGGGGGATCAAAATTATTTTAAATAAACGAATAGTTATTTCGGATAAAACGACAGCATGGACCCACCTTTCTTTAGCCTATAGCCATCCCTGAATAGGTAAAATTAACGCTCCCCACCCCAATTTAGGGAGGCTGTCATTTCTTTAATAAATCAGACCAGCTCACCGCAGAAAGTGCAGTGATAAACCCGGTCTTTCTAAGGCGCTGGAAGCAGGCGTGAAAATGAGTGTGTACATGAGGGGAGGGATATAACCTGCAGAAAGTAATTTCAGCGAGAGACCCTTCAGAAATCCAGGGCCACGCCTGCCATCGGACGCTCGGCCGGTCAAGATGCGCCCATCCCTAGGAG
>NW_015172010.1:19288-22534 GCF_001447785.1 Gekko japonicus
TTGTAGGGTCACCCAGCCAAGATTCCAGGGCACAGCAGAAATTCAACCCTGCTTGTCTCAACCTATAATCTGACATTCTAGCCATGATGCCATTCTGGCTCTTTCATGCTATATCATGAGCCCTCTGTCCCTGTTATGGGACGTTACAGGCTTGTGGGTTAACTAAACATTGCGATTTCAGATCAGTTGCTTACATGCCTACATTCATTTTTTTTGTTATATCTGCTGCAGTGTCACAAAATTGTCACAAAATTATCCATTTGCCACAGAGCTGCTGAGAAACTTATGAACCTCACCTTCATTCCCTTGGATAGAGTATGCTGACTGATACAAGCCTTGGTTATAGGGCAGGCAGTTTATGGTTCTATAAAGTTGTTCATGAACCCTGAGACTAGTATAGTCATAGGAAGGCAGCTGTGCAAATATTTCTGTAGGGACAGTATGAACGGCAATTTAGCTTGGCATTGTCCAGCCCATTTTAGTACGCTGTTGCTCGAATCATTTTGTTTGAGATGATGAATTGCATTCTGTGCCCATAATGTATTCAAATAGCTTGTTCATCACAGGCAGACACTCCAGAATCAAGGCTAATGTAGAACATATGCCCCAGTCTTGTGAGAAATGGCCCAGAAAAAGCGGATGGTCATGAGAAATGAAATATTCCCTTCCTAGTCTGTGAGAGCTAGCATAAGACGTGTATTGGAGTGGAGAAATGTAACAGGTGCTTTCTGCATACTGATTTATCACTGGACAGATACTGTTAATTCTTAGTTTTATTACTAATTGACAACTGCAGAACGGATGAATTTCTAAATCTAAACTTGAGATTTCTGTCACGGTCTAAAATCAACTTGCTCAAAAATCACAGGAAGAAGAGGAAATTATTCTGAATTAGTTGATGTGTTTATTCCATGCAAAATTTTAACTTTGCAATGATAATTCAACACAGAGGAAATCATGATAATTACTTGTGAATAAGCATAATTACCCTGTGCATTTCTAAGTCACGCAAAAGCTAATTGTACAAAGTTTGAGTCCAGCTAATTGTGTTTGTTCAGAAAATAATCAGCAATGGAAATGTGTCATTGGCTGTTTTCCCCATGGAAATGCCAGAAACATGTGTCTGGACTCTTTGCTGGGGGAGAGCATCTTTGGGTATGGATGGAAGTTGACAGAGAAAAGCAGGAGGGAGGAAAAGAATGAAGCAGCTTACCCTTTTTTGACTTTTTATTTTGCCCTGTGAATTTCATCATCACCACCCCTTCTACTGCTTTGCCTCAGAGAAAGGAGTAGCTGGGAATTTCCCAGACATATGATAGCTGCAGTTATGTGTTGCAGACTCTTAAAAAAGTCCTCTTGTATATGCAGGTTTAATGAGAGCCAGTTTGGTGTAGTGATTAGGAGAGTGGACTCTAATCTGGGAGACCCGGGTTTGATTTCCCCCTTTCTCCACATGTAGCTGCTGGTGTGACCTTGGGTTAATAATAAGTTCCTTCAGAGCTGCTTTCTCAAGAGCAGTTCTCAAAAGAGCTCTCTTAGCCCCACCTACCTCACACAGGGTTTCTGTTGTGGGGAGGGGAAGGGAAAGGAGATTGTAAGCCGCTCTGCGACTCCTTTGGGTAGTTTAGGGCGGGGTATAAATCCCATCTCCTCCTCCTCTTCTTCTTCTTGTCTGCACATTAAGTCCCAGCATATAAGGAGAAGTTGCCACTATTGTAAACCATTTTTGTTAGGACAGCTAAAGAAGGTACAACAACTGGTACAGTGTATATTTTATAATGGGTGAAGTTTCCATAATACTTCAAATGACATCTTAATTAGCATTGTTTAGATATTATAACTACATCTATGGGCTTTGCTTGCACTGTGTCTTGGCTTATGGATCCTTTCACAATGGAAGTTCACAGTAAAGCAATAACTAGCAAAATGCCCATCTTGTCCATCAGAAGGAGAAAGAATACCTTCCTGTGAGGCCATGAGTAAACTGATCACACAGTATCAGAGATAGAGTCCATATTTAGCCCTAACTGTAAGTGACTCAAGTGTAGCCCTTTACTTTTTTCATTTTAAAAAATGAATTACAACCATTCACTTATATGGATGTACTAAATTGGCCCAATAAATGATGCCGATATTGAGAATCAATAATGTGCTTATCTCCATAGTCCTGCCCAAACCTTAATCTATATAGCTTCATCTTAGATTCTATTTCTTGGTCCATCTAAAGTGTCATCAAATGCTAGGGACTGACTTTTAAATAGATGCATAGATAATTAATATTTATAAGACATACTATTCTCAGTTTAGATGTATAAAATTGCAATATAATGACCTGACTATCAATAAGTGGGATTTCTGCTCAGATCTTTCGGGTTTTACTAAAACAGTCCGTGCACTGTGCAACATTCACCTCTGAGCTTTCTTCAAACATTTCAACCACAGAATATATATTTGTTCCAAATTCAGTTTGGAAGATAGTTCAAATATGAAGCAGATGTGCTAAATATTTCTAAGGCTTTATTCAAGTTAGATCCAAATTACTCTCCAAAATAAATACATTTGTACTTTCTCTTAGTTGTACTGTTTCTTTCAACTCTGGTCAATTATTCTCTTGGTAGCCATTTAGTCCTCTTGTGACTAGCCTCGGCAATATATTTATGTGGATGGTTTCATCTACAGAGTGTTTATCTCTTAGACAATGAATAATTGTGCACCAGAAGACCAATACCCTAACAAACTTAAAGTTATGTACTGTGAACAATCCAAATGACAGCTCTGTAGTAAAAAAAAATTCTGTACAAGCTCTCTGTCTTTCAAAACTTTACAGAAAAAAGAAACTAGAACTTTCATTTATGCAGAAGCTATATTGGTACTGCAAAATGCAATAACTGCATCCAGATCGATGGGTAAAGATTCTTTCAATTGATTTTGGGCAGGAAAGCAATATGTAATATATTAGAGTTGCACAGGACTAGACATGGGTTTGGTATGTTAAAGACAGGAAGCATTTCTAGTGCACTTCATGTAAGTTTTAGTTGAAACATAATACAGCTTTCCTGTACAAAAACTGGTGCTAAATGTTAAAGAAAGGTTACTTAGGCAGAAGTGTATACTCTTGTAATCTAGATGATGGATACCTGGGGTGCCCAAACTTGTTTAACCTGTGGATGCTTTTGGAATTATGAGAACATATAGTAAGTGCCACCACAAAATGGATACCATGTGAGGGAGGAACGGTTACAAAAT
>NW_015172010.1:22614-39168 GCF_001447785.1 Gekko japonicus
AATTAGAACTTTGGCACCCACTATTCAATTATATATAAGGAGAGATTAGAGCCGCACAGGACTGGACATGGGTTTGGTATGTTAAAAACAGGAAGCATTTCTAGTGCATTTCATGTAGGTTATAGTTGAAATGTAATATAGCTTTCCTGTACAAAAACTGGTGCTAAATGTTAAAGAAAGGTTACTTTGGCAGAAGTGTATACTCTTGTAATCTAGATGATGGATACCTGGGGTGCCCAAACTTGTTTAACCTGTGGATGCTTTTGGAGTTATGAGAACGTATAGTAAGTGCCACCACAAAATGGATACCATGTGAGGGAGGAACGGTTACAAAATAGATACCATGTGAGGCAATCACAGAAGGTTAGAGTTCCTCATCAAAGGCTCCTAAGTAAGCTCAATAGTCACAGGATAAAAGGACAAGTCCTTTTGTGGATCAGAAACTGGCTAATTAATAGGAAACAGAGAGTGAGTATAAATGGGCAATTTTCACAGTGGAGGGTGGTAAGCAGTGCGGTACCACAGAGATCAGTACTCGGTCCGATGCTTTTTAATTTGTTTATTAATGATTAGGAGTTGGGAGTAAGCAGTGAATTGGCTAAATTTGCAGATGACACGAAGTTGTTATGGGTGGTGAGAACCAGGGAGGATTGTGAAGCACTCCAAAGGGATCTGTCGAGGATGGGCGAGGGGGCGTCAACGTGGCAAATGGGGTTCAATGTGGCCAAGTGCAAAGTGATGCACACTGGAGTCAAAAATCCTAACTATAAATACACGTTGATGTGGTCTGAACTGGCAGAGACTGACCAAGAGAGAGATCTTGGAGTCTTCCACAAATTTTATAGGATTGTTTTACCCCAATGGCAACTGTTTAATATTTTATGCCAATAAGAGGTATTTGTTGTTGTTGTTGTTGAGAGAGATCTTGGAGTCGTAGTAGATAACTCACTGAAAATGTTGAGACAGTGTGCAACTGCTATTAAAAAGGCCAACACTATGCTTGGGATTATTAGGAAGGGAACTGAAAACAAATCAGCCAGTATCGTAATGCCCCTGTATAAATGGAGAACGGTGTACAGTTCTGCTCACCACACCTCAAAAAGGATATTATCGCATTGGAAAAAGTGCAGAAAAGGGCAACTAGAATGATAAAAGGGTTGGAACACTTTCCGTATGAAGAAAGGTTAAAACGCTTGGGGCTCTTTAGCTTGGAGAAATGACGACTGAGGGATGACATGATCGAGGTTTATAAGATTATGCGTGGGATAGAGCAGGTCGAGAAAGAAGTACTTTTCTCCCTTTCTCACAATACAAGAACTCGTGGGCACTCAATGAAATTGCTGAGCAGTTTTCACCCAAAGAGTGATTAACACATGGAATTCACTGCCACAGGAGGTGGCGGCGGCTACAAGCATGGGTGGCTTCAAGAGGGAATTAGATAAACATATGGAGCAGAGGTCCATCAGTTGGCTATTAGCTACAAGGTATAGATAGGACCTCTCAGTCTGGGGCAAGTGACACTCTGTATTCTTGGTGCTTGGGAGGAGGTAACAGTGGGAGGGCTTCTAGTTTCCTGGCCCCACTGGTAGACCTCCTGATGGCACCTGGTATTTTTGGCCACTGTGTGACAGAGTGTTGGAATGGAATGGATGGGCCGTCGGCCTGATCAAACATTGGCTTTTCTTATGTTCTTATGATGCTTGGCTGAGAATGGAATGGTCTGCAATGGGGGCTGTATTTCCAAATAGGTACTCTGTGTAAAGCTAATGCCAACTGGGACATTCTGATGCACTTTCTTCTTCAGTGAGGTGCAGGAAAGCCAGGACTGGCTCTTTGCTTTGGAGAATAAACAAGTGGGCACTAGGAAACACATCAGACACCATGCTGCCCATGGATGTTATGCTGCGGATTAGTGATATACATTCAAAAGTAGAGAATCCTGTTTGAATCCTGTGTGCAATATTGTCAAAACCTCATACATAGTGCCTCCTTTGACAGATTTTTGAGGCAATAATTTTTGAAAGGTTTGTCCTCAGATTCTACAATTCAGTGTTGTACATTTCTAATAAAATTCATAATAATAATATAGAATTATATTCTCACTTCAGGAATAATAATTGCTAAAGCACTAAATAGTTGTGTGCGCCCCCCCCCCCCCGGGTCTTTCGGTCATTTAACTGAAAGATAAAAACTGTTATGTTCATTTATTGACAGCAACTACTATAGTTCTACTATAGTTCCTGTGGCAGAATGTGCCTGCTCTGGCCTGCAGGCCCTATTCTGCCCTGTCCTCCTATGTGTTTCTCCAAACCTGGAGGGTCTTTTCTTCCACCCTCCAGGTAGCCCGCCGCCACCACCTGACCTTTTGCCAAAATTACCCACTGGGAGGGCCAGCCTCCCTTCCAAGTTATGAGGCCCCTGCTTCTTTGTCTCCCACTGCCCACCATCTGGTCACCATGGGGACAGTTTACTACCTTGTACATCCCTGGAGGAATAGCCTCTTGCCAACTGCCTGCCTTTCCCCAGCACTCCTTTTGAAATAGTGTATCCAAGACTGTGGAGATCTGTTGTACAGAGAAGCACTACCAACATCCAAAGTTATAAAGTTTTTATTAAAAAGAAAATATCTACCTACAAGCATACTTGTAGAAATGGGGAAAATGTAAATCCTCTGTCCTTCTCTCTATACATGCCCTATCAGGACACGCTCTTTAGATTTAAGAAGTTACAGATCTCTACCTAGTGTTCATTGCCTTGAAGCTTGCTCCAGCTCTTGAGGTGAGCACATGACCAATGGCTGTTTTGCTTGTGGAGAGGTGTGTGCTCCTGGACATAGCACCCAAGAAAAAAGGGTTGGAACACTTTCCCTATGAGGAAAGGTTAAAGCGCTTAGGGCTCTTAGCTTGGAGAAATGACGACTGAGGGGTGACATGATTGAGGTTTATAAGTTTATGCATGGGAAAGAGCAGGTAAAGAAAGAGGTACTTTTCTCCCTTTCTCACAATACAAGAACTCATGGGCACTCAATAAAATTGCTGAGCGGTCGGGATAGAATGGATAAAAGGAAGTACTTCTTCACCCAAAGAGTGATTAACACATGGAATTCACTGCCACAGGAAGTGGTGGCGGCTACAAGCATGGACGGCTTCAAAAGAGAATTAGATAAGCATATGGAGCAGAGGTCCATCAGTGGCTATTAGCCACAAGGTATAGATAGGGACTCTGGGGCAAGTGATGCTCTGTCTTCTTGGTGCTTGGGGGGGTCAACAGTGGGAGTGCTTCTAATGTCCTGGCCCCACTGGTGGACCTCCTGATGGTACTGGTATTTCTGGCCACTGTGTGATACAGAGTGTTGGGCTGGATGGGCCTTTGGCCTGATCCAACATTGGCGTCTCTTATGTTCTTATGTTCTCTTAAAAAGAAAGCACTTTCCTGTTGCAAAGAGATTTTATCATCTCTGTTACTCCACCCAATGACTGGGTCACGCCAGGTCAAAGAGGCATTTCTGGGAGATTTCCAGGAATCTCTTTCCTGGAGACTTTCTAGCAGTCTATTTCCTCAAAACTGTTCCCCGCTTGAAGGGAGGAGAAGGGGGGAAGCTTGGCCATCCCATTGTCTCTAGCTAGATCAATTAGCATTTATATGAAGGTGAACTGAGGTGAGCATGGACAGCCATTGATAGACTTCCTCCTTCTCAGCCTGTTCTCTGACCAGAGAAAAACATTTTACAACACACAGTGGAGGCTTTTGCTCATCTCAAACCTCCCAGGAAGAAACACATTTATTTTCATTCCATTATCTAAATCATATCACTTGTATCGGTACTAGAGGGATAGAATATTTTTTCCTATTAAATGTCATTGAATTTAGCAATTAAAATACTGATTTGTCTGTCAATAGTACGTTGCAACATACACAATACAACAAAGAGTTAAGTCATGCAACTCCTTTCTCTGTGCCAATGATACCCTGTGGAATTTGAACTGATAGTTCAATTGAAGAAGGCACACACAGAGACCTCTGCAGACAAAAGGGGTGATTCAGATTTATTAATACCAGTGACAAAAGGGCTAAAAAACAATGATGGGAAGCATAAAAAGATAGCATTGGCCAAGGATATCCAGATGGAAAAAGAAAAAAACTTTATCTACGAAGACAGTATAAGAAGGGCTACCTGATAGCAGCAGCAAACTTTTCCTTCTTATATGTAGCTATTTTTTTTCCATTAGCTGTTATATCTTACAATATTGCAACAATGCAAAATTTGGGAAGTCCAAGCCCACCAAATTAGATGCTTGTTGATTAATATAGCTAGAATTTAGCATGTTAAATCTTGGAGATTCTCTAAGGATTCTTTGTCACTGTGAGGCTGCTGCAGCTATGCTAGTCCTATGATAGTCAAAGTACATGCAAAGGCTTCTTGTATTCTGATGCAATAATTACATACGATGCAAATCGTGTGCCTCACAAAGAAGCATGTGTTGTTTGCATGGAAAGAAGCATGATGTCAGGACAGCCACATGGGCAGAAACCTTTTATTCATACCCAAACTAGTGTGGGAACATTTGTGGAAGCAGACTGCCAAGCTGTCCGTGTCTTCTTAGGCAATGCTGTGTTCTATTTATTTGATGTGTCAAGAAAGGCCACCACTTTAGCTGTTCAGTTCTTGAAGTGTAGTGGGCTAGACGCATGAATGAAACCCCGAGACTGATGTAGTGATCAGCATGGTTTACTGAAACACAATATAAGGTAACAAACAACGGCCGGCTGGCCAACTATATACAAACCAGGGGACACACCCCTGGGTCCCATTGGCAGGTTTAAATCTCCCGCCAAGGTCCCATTGGTCCCCCAACGGAGGGACCAGGAGCCTAGTCCCTATTGTTACTCCAGATTCAAGCTCCGGAGTGTGCGCTGGCCTCTAGTGGCGGTCAGCGGACACAATATCCCTCCCCCCATAGTCCGGACCCTACCCTAGGTCACATAGTCCTTAAGGTACGATGGGGACCGCCGTTCCCTCGTTGACCGTCGGGGGGCCGGCACTGGGACCTCCAGGGTCCCATCCCCTGTGCTGGGATCCGGGGGTGATGCTGGTGCCTCTGACTCGGCAGCATACATTGGTGGGGTCTCCTCAGCAGCTGCCGGGGGCCTGGTGGTCAGGTGTGGACGCTCTTGTGCGGCCGTTTCCTGCTCCCGAGCCTCGGGTGGAGCCTCCTCTGGGTCCGCCCTTTGTCTTGGTTCTTCTTCCGTCGGGTGTTCCGGTAGCATTCGCCGCCGGAGCTGGTCGATATGCCTCCTCAGGACCTGCCCGCACTCTGTGGACACCTCATACATGACGGTGCCCGTCGGTCGAATGATGCGGCCCGCGATCCATTCCGGGCCCCAGCCGAAGTTCCTGGCAAAGACGGGGTCCTCGGGGAAGAACCCGCGCGGCACTTCCCTCTGCTCAGAGGATTTCCGCTGGCCCGGAGCCCGATCGGGGTGCAAGCGGTCCAGGAGTATCGTGGGCTTTCGGCCCATTAGCAGCTCCGCAGAGCAGCGGCCGCTTACCGGGTTGGGCGTTGTTCGCTGTGTCAGGAAGAACCGGGCGATGCAGCATTCTCAGTCCCCCTCTGACAGCCGGCTTAGGGCCTCCTTCGCAGTCCTGACCATGCGCTCCGCTTGGCCGTTGGTCGCGGGATGGAAGGCTACCGACCTGATGTGCTGTATTAGGTTGCTGCTGAGGTACTGCTGGAATTCCTCAGATGTAAACGCTGTCCCATTGTCCAAGACGATGGTGTCGGGCAGGCCGTGGGTGGCGAAGATCTTTCGGAGGGCGCGGATGGTGACCTTCACGGACATCGCGGAGACGGGACTGATCTCCAACCACATGCCTCCAGCTAATATGAGGGAGGCTATAGAAATTCTGAACCATACCTGGAGACAGTCTTGCAGTGGATGTGTGCTAATAAACTGAAGTTTAATCCCAACAAGATGGAAGTTCTAGTGATGAGCAGAAGATCTGATCTGGAGTTTACGATGTTACCAATTCTGGATGGGTTTATACTCCCCCTGCAGGAATAGATCCTTAGTTTGGGGGTGGTCTTGGACCCAGACCTAGTGCTGGATAAGAAAGTGGCAACTCTGGCCAGGGGTACTTTTTACCTGCTTCAACTGGTTAGCTGGCTGCAGTCTTTCCTGGGCAGAAAAGATCTTGACACTTTCCTTTTTCCTTTTCCTTAGAAGCTTATTGGTTCATGAATCTTGAGAAGCAGAAGACACTTATTTCTTATTTTTTTAGATGCAAGGGCTAAAAGAATTGATACAAGTTTTGCAATTACGAGAGTGATTTTAGGACACTTATCACTGAGTAAAAGAGCCAGGGCTTCTGGAGTATACGGGGACAATTGGTCAAATAAAGGTTTAATATAGTAATCCTTCATAATCTTAACAAATCTGTATTCCATCAGAGTGTGAAAGGATGTATTAATCTTGTTAAGCCACAAAGGCAAATTCTGTCAGTGTAGGGCCTATTCAAAAATCTCCCTTGCAAAACCATTGTAGGCAGGGCTATTTTGGGGCAGGAACACACAGGAACGGAGTTCTGGCTGGCTCCTGAGTTGGCCACGCCCAGCAGGAACTCATTAGCATAATAGGCCACACCCAACAGCAGGAACTCATTAGGATTGGCTACATTAGGGGTGTGTGGCCTAACATGCAAAGGAGTTCCTGCTACAAAAAAGCCCTGGGTTTTGACCACAAACAAGGTAAACAAAATAAGAAGCAAAAGGTGGGTGTGGCTGGATGAGCACACTTCTGGTAACATGGGGGTGTGGCCTAATATGCCAATGAGCTGTGCTGTCAGGGTGTGGCCTAATATGCTAATGAGTTTCTGCTGTTGGGTGTGGCCTATTATGCTAATGAGTTCCTGCTGGGCTTTTTCTACAAAAAAAGCCCTGATTGTAGGTATAATGGTCAGTCTTGCAAACAAAAAAAGCTCTGCAATAACGTAGGTGAGTAAGATAGTACACATGGGGGGGGGGAGATTTTGGGTAAGAAAGACCAAAAAATAGGGGTGAGCATACTCTGTGGGCTCTCAGCATCAAACTACCATGGCTGATTTCCAGGATTCGCTTTTTGATCAGGGGAAATTCTTTGGGTTTGCCCATCTCAAAAATATAATCACTCCAGCTTTCATCAGTTTCTCACCCAGGGCTTTCATCCAAGTTAATATGTGGGTATCCCAATTTAAAGCAGATAACAAACCATCTTCAGCACAGAGCTGTTTTAATCTCAGTTTGAAGGCAAATAGCCATGCTCTTGCTTCCAAATTCTGTGGTTCATGCAATGGTTACATCTAGATTAGATTACTGCTATGCACAGCATGTGGGACTGCCCTTGAAGAGTGTTTGGAAACTTCAGTTGCTGCAGAATGCTGCAGCCAATATGTTGACTGGAGGGGGTCATCTGGGCTCCAGTCTGGGCTCATCTACACTGTCTCCCAGTTTGTTTCCAGGCACAATTCAAGACCTGAGGGCACCCACATCACACATGGAATCACCAGAAACTCTATGGTCTTACCCTGTCTCCTAGAGTAATGTGACATCAATTCCCGTCCCACTCTCCCCCAAGAGTGACATCACTTCTATGCTAGCAATTCTTATTTTTTTTTCCCTCACACTGCCCAAAGGAGCTGAGGTGGGAAAATCAGATTGCTGACAGGAAGTCTTCTGCCATTGTGTGAGACCTGTTTGGGACCAGCATACCTGAGGGACCATCTGCTCCCGTACAAACTTACCTGACAACTATGGTAATCTTCTGAGGCCCTGCTTCAGATGCCTAGGCCTTCTAAGATTAGGTAGGTGGCAACCCAGAAAGGGCCTTCACAATGGCACCAAAACTCAAACTCTTACTTTCCCCAGAAAGACTCATCTGTCTCCTTCTGTTGCCATCTTTCACCAGCAGGTAAAGACTTTTTTGTTGAGTCTGTTTTAATTGTATGTGTATTTTATTGCATGTGTATTTTATTGTTTTGATAATAAGTTTTTCTTTGATTTTAATGGTTTTAAAGATGTGTTTTTGTTATATATTTTTTATTTTTAGTTGTTTTTTATTTTTTAGTTGCCTTCATGGCCCTGATGAGGGCAGAAAGCAGAGTATAAATTTTGTAAATTAAATAAAAGTATTATTTATTCATAACTTTTAAAAATGTAAAGGAAAAGGAAATAAATTTTATTTTCAACAACATGGTGTTTTAATACACACTTATTGCTAATTGTTACATCTGGGGCACTTTGTTGAAATTGCACACAATGATTTTATGCATTCATTTGTGAAGAGAATAATTATATCCTTCTCTAATCAACAACTATTTGACTGACTGACTGACTGATATAAAAATAAGCAGACCTATTTGTCAGAAAATAAACAGTGGGACTTAACACACTGAAATTAGCTCACTTGTCAATAAGTAATGTTATTCAGCTGTTAAAAATGAAATTAATCTTGGTTATTAAAAATTTAACATGAATTTTCAAAAATGGGATGGGGTGTCGAAAGGCAACCCAAGAAGTTACATATGCATCTATGTAACATTTGTCCCACATAACTTGTTAAAAACCAGAATTAACGCTTGAATTCTTAAACATAATTGTTTAGCAAGAACAAAACTTGCAGAGAAGAAAATTTTTAGCACCCACTTTTTAGAATTGTTGAGAATGCACTGTAGATAGTGCCAATTTGGTAGGCATACAAAAGCTTTGGATCAACCTAGATATGATAGCAACAATTTTGTGTGTTTAAACACAGACCTGTGCGCAGTCACATATAATGAAAAGAATAAGTTCAGATTTTAATAGCAAAAAGTAGTGCATGTGTGAGGGTAGTGAATTTTCTTTGCACTAAGGTTGCCAGTCCAGCAGGAGCAAAAATGGGGGGCTGAGTGATGACAGAAGATTCTTCTGGTTATACCCAGAAGCAGGGGTCATTTTGTAGAAAAAGTCACAGCATCACTTCTGGTTATAACCAGTAACTTCATGACACTGTAGGAATCCCCTAATCTCAATGGTAAAAATCATAGAGATCTAGAGGATTTCTAGAACTTCCAGGTTGTTATGTATGCGGCCCGCCACCAGGTGTCCTCAAGAAAGACAGGAGCTTGGCTCCCCTGGACAATGGGACCTCGGATCCTAGTTCCCTCCCTAGCTGACCAATAGGCTTCTTGGCGGGAAATTCAAACCCTCCAATGGAGTGGGAGGCCCGGGGACGGGAGTGTATATAGTTGGCCTTGCAGGGCCGTTGTGTGTTCTTATGTTAAGTACTGAATAAATGTGTGCAACTGTATGTCGACGTCCGAGTCCTCCATGCGGCGAACCCAGTACTTTTCACAGGTTCATCCAGGAAGTCATGTTGTGATATCATATGATGTTGCTCCCCCCCTTTTCTACCATTGGAATGAAGAGCAGTAGTGGGGGGCCAGGAGCCAGGGCTGGGAGATTTAGGGCAACTTCCAAAGAGGAGCATTTTTGTTGGAAGATACTGGAGCGGTTGAAAATAAGCAATAGCACCCCAATGAGCTCTGGTGGCTAGGATTCACTGAGAAGTGAGAAAGGAAGGGATAAAGTATAGACTGAGGATTGATGGTAAGCCTGCTTTATGTATATTGTTTACCTCTCTGCAGCCAGTGTCATTTCTGGTATTGGAATTTGGCTGGAGTTAAAAGTGATTACAGAAGAAAATCTGTAACGTGGTAAGCAATGAATGGGGAAAGATACTGTGCTGTTAACCCATGTCATCCTTTTGCAGGAAAATTGCTGTTTCCTTTGGGTTGGGGCAGTTCCCATAGAATTGGTACTATCATTTCTAGCTCAGTCTGACTTTTCTCATTAAAGGCCCCTGTAAGGAAAAAAGCAGCCATGGGATAAGATGACAGGTTATTTATTGAGGGAAATCAGGACAGTAGGAATTAATGGACAGGTTTCAGAGTAAGAGATGTAATTAGTAAGCCACTCAAGGTCCTGTACTGGAACTGATGCTATTTAACATTAGTAAATTATATATGGAGTCAAGGGTGAGAAACGAGATAAGCAGGTCTGCAGATTATACTGAATTGTTTAGGGTACTGAAATCCCAACCGGACTGTGAAGAAGAGATCTATGAAGGTCATCCACAGATGGAAACAGAAAGTAGGACTAGAGAAGGACCTTAGTCTGATCCAGTAAGACATTTCTTACATTTGTAGATCAAGGAACGCAATGACAAATTCTAGAGCAGATCATTCTAGTTTCAGTTTAATTATTTAAGAAGGCCTTTGTACAGAGTTATAGAATTTCATATATACTGGATATCCTATCAGCTCTTTCTCTGGTGAGAGAGGGAGGAGGGGACTGCTTTTAAGTACCAAAAATGCTCTGTTAGGAATTGTGGGAGACAAATGAATAAAAGTCATGTAGAAGCTGGTAGGATACAGCACATTATTTTGATAGTGAGCTCTACTATTAACAAAATGAATATTAACTTTCATTTCTACATAGCTTCCTAGCAATTGTAGGCCTTATCCATTTTTTCCCAAATTTCTTCATTCTTTGTTTATGGAAATAGTTACTTTTCAGTGTTTTACTTGGAGATTTTTACAGTTGGTGCATGTTAATGAGTCAAGATAAGTCTAAGCACATTTTCCATGTGAAGATTAACGAGGTTTCCACTTAAATAGCTTTATTTTAAAAATGGAAAACCTATTTTACACTGGCCGTCAAGGCTCAAAGATGATTTAAACCTTAGTTGTGAAAATGTCTTAGCTGTGCTCGGCCTTCACTCATTGAAATGCATTACTTGTACAGTTCCCCAATAAGACAGTCTCAAGAATCTCTCACTACATGTAAAGTATGCAGAACTGATTGAAACCACCTCTGACTGGGAAGGACAGCAGACCCGTAAACTAAGTATTGTAATATCCATTATAGTTTAAAATCATGGCAATGAGGACAGGAAAAACTAAGCAAGGTCAGGTTGCCCTTCCAAAAAGTCTGGTTGTTAGTAAAGCAGAGAAAGCTTTTTTGCAAGTAAGAATATGTTGCTCCTATGAAATTTTCATGAGTTCAAGTAAGGTTTTGATGCTTTGGTAGTATTACTCATTCAGAGGAAAACAGTAATCAGTTCTTATTCAGTATTATCTCTGTCAATAAGGACTTGATAGTTAAATGGTTTGAAAATGGATCAAATTTCTATCTTGTTCTGAGAGAAAGCTATTTGAAAGGTTAACAAGGAAATTATGAATGGCTTGGAAAAGACATTGGAAACCATATGAGAATCTCATACACTGCCCACATGGATTTATTTTCCTCCTAGATCTAAATAAATGAAATTTTCTATTTGTAGATACAGCTACAAATGGCATGGGTAAGTAATATTCTGAATGTGATAATGAGATCTAAATCCTATTCCATTTTTAAAATTGCTGTACAATCTTGTTATTTGGTTGGATTCTGGTGGCTGAGATGGTAGGAGTAAATCACTGTGCTATGAAGTAGCATTTTATATTTAGCCAGAGCATTATTATTTTATGTCTGTTGCTTCTTACCTACCACTAGATCAAATGAGTTAAATTACACAAAATAATTTTATAATTACTAATTAATTATTTAGAATAACTAGTTAGAAAGAAATTATAGGCAAATTTAATTAGATACCAGCATTTATCATTATTCTGAACCAAGGAATGAATGGAATTGAATGCTGCAGAATTAGATAAATGCTGACATGGACCCAACATCCCAAACCTAATATTTTGCTCTGCTGGTTTCAATGTCCATTAATTACTTTTAAATACTTAAATGACAAATTAATTGACAAAAACAGACACAGTGGACTAGTAGATCACATGGTTCTTGGAAGTTTCGTGCCATGGCTTCATCCCAAAGAATCTGATAGGAAATGTTTACAAGATCTATACTGAAGTACTGTAACATGGATATGGACTTGACCATACAAATTATTTGCACCTGTTTTAATTGTCTCTTGTGGTAGAGTTGGAGTAAACTTTGCCAGACTAATCAGTTGAATCCTGTTCATCTGTTCCTGCAACTGTAGCTCTTTTCCCCAACACAAGGTAGTTTTCTAATGATTGAAGTTCTTAATTTGGCTTGATGGCTTGTGAATGACCAAAGCCATGTCCTTTCTGACACATGTACAAGTATTTTAATAACTTGCACCAAGATTAGAAGGGTTCCTCTTAGTCATCCCTGTCTTTCAAATGGCAATGCTAGATCCATTTCAGACAGTGTCATGGTCAATGTATTTCCCATGGATCGTATAATTGTAGTAGGGTCATCAGAGTCCATGGCACTACATCTCCCATAGATCTTTGCATTATAGTGCTGTTGTGAATATGTTTCTTAGGCACAAGGAAAATGGAAAATATTGTTCCCATAGATCCTACTAGGATATCATAATCAACGTGGACCTGTATCTCTTGTGGGTCCTTGAATTTGGGATTCTGCTGTTATTTAATGAATACCCTGAAGTCTCCCTACCACAGCTGCCTTGTGGGTATGGATTAGGGTTCCCAGTGGGGGTTCCCCCACTTTTGAGGGCTTTGATCTGCCACCAGCCATCTGGCCAGCAGGGGAATTCCACCCCCCAAAAGGGACGTCCCTGCTGCGATGATGTCACCCGGGTCACATCATCACAATGCCAATATCAGGGGTGATGCTCTAGGTTTTGGGAAAATTCAATGGTTTTGAAGGCAAAAACTCAGAGTTTGCCCAAAAACTAGAGCATCACCCCTGACAGCGGTGACACAATGATGTCACTTCTGGTTGATGTCATCATGCTGTGCGCGCTTTGCACACACAGTAGAAGATCGCAGAAAGGACCCAGGAGCCCCCCTGGCAACTCTAGTCTGGATGGGAACAGAAGATGGTAGCTAGATCAAGAATAGTTGGCACTGGGCTGAGGAACTGGGGAATCAGCTTTGGGTTTTGTTACTGGGAACTTCATTTTCAAAACTCCCAGTTCTAAATTTCACTAATATCAAGTGTTGACATTTATACTAGCCCTGTTCCTGTTTCTGGGCTTTGCTCATAGCTACATCAACAATTGGTGAACAGAATTTTTGGAATAACTTCCCCATATTTATGAAGCCTAATATGTTACATAAATAAAACCACACCAGTTTCTATTTCAAACTCTTCTTTTTTTTTGTCTCAAGTCATTGTTCTGAGTGATTAAGTTGGATCCCATAGAAGAACTCACTAAATGAGTTGACAGAGTGGATTCCTCCAGCCCTTAGGGTTGTCAGCTCTGGCTTGGGAAATTCCGGGCGATTTGGGAGTGGAGCTTGTGGAGGATGGGATGGGAGGGACCTCGTTGGGGTATAAAGCCATAGAGTCCACTCTCCAAAGCTGCTATTTTCTCCATGGGGATTGATTTCTGTAGTTGGAATTCCAGATCTCCAGGCCCCACCTGGAGGATGGCAGTCATACTGGCCTCTACTGTTTCTTTCAAACAAAGTGTCTTCCCTTGCTTTCCCTTGGCCTCAGACAGAGAGGGGCAGGGATTGAGCACCACCTCCTCTTCTCTAGCTCTACTGTCTTTTGAGCTGGGAGCCAGAACTGGTCTGTCCTCACTTACCTAATCCTTCAAAACTTTTAAAGTCCATAGTGCCATGGCCAAGCCCACAAGGAACCAATAGAGCCTTCTGAGTAATACAGTCCTGTCCCTCCCCTTCCTCACCCCACAGTAGATTGTCAGACAGACAGCTGTCAAAGGGCCTGCATGTCAGTGCCTGCCTGACTTGCAATGGGCCAGCTGCCACTGATCAGCTGGCTGGTGTGAGGATCTTTGCTACTCCCACTCCAGGACAGTGTGGTTGGCAAGAGGATACTTGTATTTGGTCTGATCCAGTGGGAGTTTTCTTCTATTTTTATCCAGCACAACTAAATGACCATCCCAGGAACAAGCAGGGTTTCTGGATGTCCACCGAGGAGGTATTTTCCAGTTTCCTCTTGAGGACTTCTCATGTAGGTCACAATATATTTTTGGGAGCTTGTATTTTTAACATTAGATTTTGTTCATAATTCAGGATATTTGCAAATTGAAAAATTGTGATTTAGAACATTTATGCTGTGGCTGAAGATAATGTTACAAAATTCTCAGATCAAATACGAATTTCAAATCTGATTGAAACACACTTAAAATAAAACTTTTTTCTCTAGAAGTTAAAGTACCAGATGAGACTTTAATGCAGTTCATTTTTACATTTCATTCAGCAGATTTTTTCCTTTTTAAAAGTATAGAAACTGATTTGTGCATGATATCACTGTACTTGCTGAAATCTGGTTTTTAGATTGGTACTTATACCTCCATTTTCTTTCTTCTCTTTTTTCTTGCTGATCAAATAGCCTCCCTTGATGGTTGGTATGTTAGAGTATACTAGGCCTGATAAACTGATTGACCTGTTAAGTATCCTGACTTTGAAAGTTCAAAGCAATCTGCAAGCATCAACCATTTCAGACACTTCTAAATTGTATCTCTTTTTTCATCTAGGAAAAAAAACATTGAGTGTGAATCACAGAGATGTATTTGGTCAGAGTCCTCTAACTATAATATCAACAGTGAATCAGCAGTCACTTTTGTTGCCCATATAAGCAGACTTGCACGACAGAAGCATTCCTTATCTTTTTCTTGAAGTATTCTTCCATATGTATTTTAAACTCAGCCATACTTATCATATAATTTGCATCTTTCGTATTCATTTCTATGATTTCAGTGTAAATATTATCCTGAGCAGACCCACTCACTTTTCTCTACTGTATATTACAAAGCATGCAGTTTACTGAATGTAGGAGCATTATTATTCCACAGTTGATTACAGATGAATAGTTTTGTTTTATAACCTGACTCAGTTGCAAATAAACATCCTTTTACGAATACCTCCATGTTGTCCTATCAGAAGAGCACTTAGTAACAGTTCTTCTGTTTTTTCCAGTGGCAAGATCTTTCATTACAATGTTTTGCAGCGAAACAGCTAAGCATCATATGAAAACACAATAAATCTTCAGACGGTCTGGCTAAATTAATCTTCATCTCTGTTGTTAGGCTTTTGTCAAGTTGTTGCACATCCTTATGAAGACAAGCATTATCAGGTTATAACTGGAACACTGCATGTGTTTGTGTTTCATTTTGAAGCCTGGGGCTGTAGAGGATGATCTATTTTTGTGCCCGCTATCCCAGTGCCTATGTTGCTCATGCGATTTGTCCATTCCTGAACTTGATATGGGTTTGCGTGGCTGAATTTATGTGATGCATGTTGGACAAGAGAACTGCCTTTTTCAGTCTCTGAAAAAACAAACTCAGAGAATTGGTGCATTGTTACAAGGTAAACAGACTCTACGTACTGTACTTGTGATGGTTGTGTCATATGAAGTATGTAACATGTCTGAATGAGTGCAATGTTAAAGAATGTGCTGACACACTCAATATGAACTTTAATTTTTTTTCCTGATTTGTTCACCTCAACTCTGAGAACAGTTTCTCTGAGAACACCTCAGCTCTGAGAACAGGGTTGCCAGCTCTGGGTTGGAAAATACCAGGTGCTTTGGGGGGTGGACCCCGGGGAGGGAGGGGTTTGGGGAGGGGAGAGACCTCTGCAGGGGATAATGCCATTGAGTCTTCCCTCCAAAGCAGTCATTTTCTCCACGGGAACTGGTCTTGGCCATCTGGAAATCAATTGTAATAGCAGGAGATCTCCAGGTGCCACCTGGAGGTTGGCAACACTGCTGAACATGCTTGATTGACAGTATAAATTCTGCAATCTGTTTAGGCTTCTCTTCATCAGCAATTCTTTCAGACTCATATCATTTTTTGCCATATTCAGCAGCAAAAGTAAGCAAACAGGGCACCAGCTGAGACCATGGGGCTTGCTATTTAAGTTCTAAGCCCAAATATATCCCAAAAGTATAAAATTCACACTTTGTCAGCCATTTTTATTCTTTACATACAAAATAGAAATCTTGTCATTCATCTTGGGAGCCAATATTTTTGGATCCAGCACATCCAAATTGTGTAAACATTGTTCCCGGACTTTGACACCAAAATGCCCCTGAAAACTACCTTTTCTAGAAATGTGACTACTCTAACTCATTTACAGTGAGAGCCTAAGCAAAGCTACGCCTTTCTAAACTCACTGGCTTCAATGGACTTCAAAGTGTTTAATTCTGCTTAGGACTGCACTGATTATGTTGTATATTTCTGCAGAAGGATTATCTTCAGTGGACAGAACCATTCTTATTTTTACGTCTATGTTTTACCATCATTGTCATATTGATTGGTAAACATGCCGGACTACCTACCTTCATTGCAACTGCTGTGGTTTCTTCAAAGTGTGAATCAATCACTGCCATCACTTAATCTGTAGAATACTGCTAGTGTACTTTCACCTTCTACCCTTTACCTGTAGTCATCGAAATGAAAAGCTCTGAGTGAAAACATCATAGTGAATCAATATTCTCACCTGCCAGTCAGCCACAGCAAGTTGCATTTTGGTGTTAATTCACAAACCAACTTTCACACCAACTG
>NW_015172010.1:39227-40332 GCF_001447785.1 Gekko japonicus
GCTGTGATTTTATGGCACTTGATTTTGCTATGTGAAAGTTTTCTTGGTTACTCTCAGAATTGTTTGTAAAGTGATGGCTAGGGGTTATGAAATTGTGATAAAATCACTTGGGTGTGACTGGAACCCAAAATAGGCAGTCAGAATGGTTCCTTGTTCACCATTTATGTATTGACTAAAAGAAAATGTTTGACTACTTCACCTTTCTAATACATGCCTTTGGTGACCAATGGCAAACACTGCTAGAGATATTGTTTTCTTTTATGAATGGGAATAGTAAAAAAAAGTTTTTCCAAAGTTTTAAAATCTGTGCATTTGATAGTTAAATCAGTTTTGTTTTATTGCATTTTTCTCATCTACCAGAGGCCCATTTTCAAAGATCTACAGTATTAATGTATTTTGTACTTATGAGCACCAGAGCTTACCTGCCTTCACATATTTTAATGAGAGGAGGACCAGTTGGGGGAAGGGGCCTGCTCTCTCCATACCAGCTCCCAAAATTCTGGTGGCTGAGAATAAAATCTGTTCCTTCTACAAGCTCCCCATTAGAGAACACTACTACTCCAAAACCAAAGTAGTTGTTTTTTCTGAAGGTGTACCGCCTCGCCATTTTTCTTGGTTAATAAACGGCCAGTCGATCGAACAGGTTAATTCCTTTCGTTACTTGGGTGTGCTTTTTTCTTATAATTTGTCCTGGAAAACTCATATTACTGCCGCTAAGAAGCTGGCATCAATACATTCATCTGCTCTCTTAAAAATTTTCCAGACTACGGGCAGTAACTTTTTACCTGCTGCCATCAGGGCCTGCTCTCCTGCTAGGCGAACTAGGCGCTCGCCTAGGGTGCTAGGAGAGGAAGGAAGGAAGGTGGGGAGGCAGAGGGCACCATGGGGGGGTGGAGGCATGGGGGCTCCTCTTCCTCCTCCTTGGCATGGCTCAGCACGTCTGGGTCTGGGAGTGGGGGGGGAGGACGGGCGGCATTTGCATTCCCCTCCAGCGCCGCAAGGGTTAAAGAGACGAGGCTGTTTTTGCAAGAGAGGCGGGGGGGCTGGAGGAAGAACGGCTCTTCCGCTGCGCGGGGGGAGGAGAAGAGTTCCTGCATGGCCGAAG
>NW_015172010.1:40746-41523 GCF_001447785.1 Gekko japonicus
AAAAAAAAAAAAAGCCCCAGCAGCGGTCCTAGGTGTGGGAACCGCTGCGGCAGCCGCCCAGCGTGGGCTGGTGATCTGGGGACTGCCGCGCCGTGCCCGGCCGGTGCTCCAGCGGGCCAGCTGTCTTGCACTTTGCGGCCGGATCCCAGGAGGTGCCGCCGCAGCTCACCCACCCTCCCCCTCCCCCCTGGGGGAGAGTAGGAGGCGGCAGCAAAAGGGTCTTCAGGCTCCACCGGGAGGTTGGCATCTGCGCCTCGCCCTGGCTGCCATTCGTGCTTATCATGCAAAAGTGGTTTCCCAATTACTCTATGGTGCTCCTTTATTTATTACTAGGGTCAACAATAAGTTAGACTCCTGTTTAACCTCTTTTATTTGTTCTCTGTCTAATCTCCCCTCATGTGTGTCTGGTCCAGCTATTCATGTGGAATTTGCTGAGCAGTCCTTAGAAGCAAAAAAGTGGTTTCCCAATTACTCTATGGTGCTCCTTTATTTATTACTAGGGTCAACAATAAGTTAGACTCCTGTTTAACCTCTTTTATTTGTTCTCTGTCTAATCTCCCCTCATGTGTGTCTGGTCCAGCTATTCATGTGGAATTTGCTGAGCAGTCCTTAGAAGCAAAGGCTTGGATGGCAACTTTTTTCTTTAGGCTAACAATACTCTGTTCCCTAGAGGGATGTTATTCGCACCTTTTAGTTAAGGACAGTTTTCAAAGTTCATGGCTGAAATTGGTTGATGGCAGATTACAAAGTTTAGGATTTCCCCCTGAATTTTTCAAT
>NW_015172010.1:41584-41829 GCF_001447785.1 Gekko japonicus
TGGATACAATTTGGCATTTTTAATTGATTGCAGAAAACACAATATGGCTCGTGACAGATGGATCTCAGTCTATATTCAAAAATGGAGCCCTGCTACTAATCAGGAACTTGTAGCTAATCTCTTAGCTGATACTGCTCCAAATGTGACGTTGGCAGTGGCAAAGATTTTATCTGTAACCCTGGGTGGTATAAATGAATTGACTCTTTTAGGCAGTTAATATATATTTAGTAACCAAATTGTTTAAT
>NW_015172010.1:42647-45647 GCF_001447785.1 Gekko japonicus
GTGAGTTATTAATTTGTAAATTATATTCCATGCTCGTGGAAGCCATCTTTGGATCCATGGAAGTGCTTCAATCTGTATTTTTGCTACAGAAATGAGAATAATAATAACATTTTCATGTGTCTTAGGTCTGTCTAAATAACAAATAAATTACATAATAATAATACTCATCAGGGTATAATGACATGAAGTTGACCTTCCAAGGCAGCCATTTTCTCCAGGGAGATCTTGGTTGCCTGGAGATCAATTGTAATAGTGAGAGATCTCCAGGTGCCACCTGGAGGTTGACAACCATATCATAGGCTCAGTAATCACAAAATTTCCTTATGAGTCAATAATGGAAATTCTAGGTTATGAGAAACAGCAAGAAAGGCAGCATAAATTTAGAATTTTTAAAATTCTTGTATTGCTTGAATATCTAAACCTCTTGAGGTACTGTTGGTTCTGCTATTATTCTTGTGATTGGAATGTATAATTGTGTGAGAGAACTCTTTGTGCATTTGTCTTGTCTTTTTTCCCCTCTCCACAACTGAGAGACTGTAGAAAGCTTGCAAACAATTCTTGAATTAAAATGGAATATTTTTAAAAAAAACATCTTTAACTAAAAGTACTTCCTTCAAATTACCTAAACAGTCAAGGATCAGAGTTATCAACTTTGCAGCTTTGGTTTAAATAAAAAGCTGCTGTTTCAATTTTTTTGCTCACTTTAAAGTTCCGCTGTGATTTATTATGAGAAAAGGCAAACATCTTGGGACTCAGAACGTTCCACTTGCAAATATTGCCATTGCTTAAAGCATTGCTTTGCAGCTAGTTTAGTTCCCTGAGAGCTTTTTCGAAGAAGCACAGGATTGGAAGAAAAGGAATTTATGTGGTGGGTGCAGTTAAGGAACCCAGATGTGACATCACCACGCAGGGCACCTTTGCAGGGGGATGCTCTAGCATCGTGCAACATGCCCTGCACAATGATGTCACCTTCGTGTGATGTCATTGTGTTCGGCATGTTGGCACAGATGGGGCTCTTTGGGGGCGGGGCTCCCCTGCCAGCTGGCTGGGTGACGGCGGATTGGGCCCTCAAAAGCATGTAAAGCCCTGCCCCTGTTGGGGGAATGGTAACTTGCACAAGCATTGTCAACTAGCATAAATACAGGAGTAACTCTGGTTGTCATCACTACAACAAAGTTACCTCTAACCCTAACTCTCCCCAATTTATTATAATTTTGTGATTGCTTTATAAAGCTTAATTTAATTGGATACTGGGCAGCATAGAAAGTCACTGTGAAGACATGAATTAATCCACTACTGTAAAGGGTTACAGATTTAACACTATAAAGAAACAATGATAAGAAGTGCATTTTTATGTCATACAACAAAACGGAAGGTTCCATGTACATGTTCTTACTGTACATGGATGGGAGCCCCAAGAAACTTGGATCAAGGTTTCTAAGTTTGCAGTTTCATTCGCTATCTAAATAAAAAGGTAAAGGTTCCCTTGCTCGAAAGCCAGTCGAGTCCAACTCTAGGGTTGCGGTGCTCATCTCCGTTTCAAAGCCGAAGAGCCAGTGCTGTCCAAAGACGTTTCTGTGGTCATGTGGCCGGCATGACTAAACACCAAGGCGCACGGAACGCTGTTACCTTCCCACCGAAGCGGTACCTATTTATCTACTTGCAATGTCTTGCTTTCGAACTGCTAGGTTGGCAGGAGCTGGAACTAGAGACAGGAGCTCACTTCATCATGCGGCACACTCGGGTCTCGAACTGCTGAACTACTGACCTTCCACAGCCTGCAGTTCAGCGTCTTAACCACTTGAGCCACCGCAGCTCCGTATCTAAATACTGATGTGTTATTTGTCACTGAATGCATCTTTTTAATACAATCATACATACTTTCCCCTATTTTAGTTATATACTTGTGTAGCGTCCAAGCAGTGATCTATTTGCACTGTCAAATGACCCTGCCTTCCTTCCCACTGCCTTTGCCTGAGAGGTGGAGGTAAATTGCATGAGTGAGAGGGGGCTTCTTCTTCCCACAGCCATCCCTTTTTACTTTCCTTTATTTGGTAGCTGCCAGCACTCAAACTATGTGATTTCTTGCTCTAATTACTGCTTGAGGCACATGGGCATGTGTCTGTGTTCTGCCACACACACACCCTCCTCTCTGGCCAGCTAACTGTCCGACAGTACAATCCTAAACAGAGTTACTTAGGTGTAAGCCCATTATACTATAATAGTGTTGTTTTTTTTTAAGGACTGCCCTGTGAGATCTTTAAGAGGAGATCCTTATTTACTAAAATACAATCTCGGTTCTAAAATACAGACTTTGAAAATAGGGGCTGGTCAAGACAGACTTCAGTCCTCCATTGCTCCCCTGTTGCCTGGTCCTTGGTTTCCATGCTTCTGACAGGCTGACCAGACCTTTTCACCTTTCTTGTCCCAGAGGAGTGCTTTACTTTAACCTATCATGAAATTGAGATAGGGTTGCCAGCCTCCAGGTGGGACATGAAGATCTCTTGCTATTACAAATTATCTCCAGGCAATACAGATCAGTTCTCCTGGAGAGAATGGCTGCTTTGGAGGGTGGACTCAATGGCATTGTACCCCGCTGAAGTTCCTAAGTTGGGGTTACACATGTGCTGCTCTGAACCTTTTTCCAGACCAAATTAAGATGCACATCCCAAAACCCTTATGGCCCAGTTCAGGATATCTGCATAGCCATAAGAACATAAGAGACACCAATGTTGGATCAGGCCAAAGGCCCATCCAGTCCAACACTCTGTGTCACAGAGTCATCTATCTTGTCCCTTTTTGTCAACAGAGCAAACAGTCATCCTGCCTATTTGTATCCATAAAGGAAACTCATCTCCTCTCACGACTGCAGTCTGAGGGGTTTTATGGCTGCATTTCCCATGACAGAATGTTTTTCCTGAGATCAACGCCTCCCTGAGTGTGTTAATCATAGGGATCCCAAGTCCCCCTGGGGGGCGGGGAAACCCCCGCCCCAGAGGC
>NW_015172010.1:45934-80114 GCF_001447785.1 Gekko japonicus
AGGAAGGAAGGGGGAGAGAGAAAGAAAGAGAGAGAGATAGGAAGGAAGGAGAAAGAGAAAGAGAAAGAAAGAAAGTGGGGGGGAGAGAGAAAGGAAGGAAGAAGGGGAGAGGCAGGGGGGCCTGCAAAAGATTCTCTGGTCGGTTGGGGGGGAACGAATCGCTGCCACCACCGGGCTCCAACTGGATGGGTGGGTGGGGGAGGGAAATCGGGCCGCGGTGAGGGGCGCATTGCCGCCGCCGCACCATTCGCACGCAACGTTCACCTCCCGCCTCCCAGCCAATGGCATGGCAGCAGCCTTGAGTGGCAGCTGGCCAGCCAATGGCTGACAGAGCGCATTTTGTCTCTGCTCAGTCTTATGCTGCATCTTACTCAATTATATATAAGGGAGAGATAAACACACACACACATACACACACATCTTTGAGGGACTTTTGCAACAGAAAAGCAGGATAAAAATATCCATATAGATATATAATATAAATATATGCATAACATTTGGCAATACCCTGACTAGGGTTGCCAGCTGTGGGTTGGGAAATTCCTAGATTGGGGTTGGAACCTGGGAAAGGTGGAGTTTGGGGAAGGGTGGGGCTCAGCAGGGGTGTAATAGTATAAAGGCTACTCTCCAAAGCTACATTTTTCTCCAGGGGAACTCATCTCTCTAGTCTGCCCTGACACACAGAGATATACACACACCCTAACAATTGCCTCTGTTGCTCTGTGCATAATCATTTCTTCATGGCATTCATGAATAGTTTCCTAATACATTCCTTTTCCTTGAGGGGCTGGGGCTGGGATTAAATTGCTGTTCTTTTTTTCTTTGACTGCAAAGTGATTGCTCATTAATTTTTTTTATTTTCATTACCACAATTTCATAATTGAGCAACTATAATAATCAAAAATTAGAAAATTGATGAATAATCATTTCCTAGCAACAGGAATGAATGGGATGTAATTAAGAAAGAGAATGCTTTACCAAGAGACAGAGAAGAAAATTTAAAAGAACAGCAGTCGTGAGAAGTATCGATACTGCACTGTCAGTCTCCGTGTCAATAGCTGGCACTGCAGCTGCATTTTAAATGAAAAACAAAATAATCCCAAGTCAGTCTAGAAACGATGGGAAATTAAGACAGAAAAGACATGAAAAAATATAATGAATTGATCACCATATTGTCTAGACTCTCTGTTAAACCTGAGTGGAAACAACCTTACCAATGGCATGCCTTTAGACGTCCCATTTTGTTTTGAGTTGAGATACCTGAAAATTTAAAACAAATATCTTATGGAAAATTTCTTTAAGACACACATTGGCTTGCATATATTCAGAAGAGAAGTCCCTAATCACATGTGTACATGAAGTTGCCTTTTACTGTGACCTATTAAGGTTAATACTGCCTCCCCTGACTGGCAAATCTCTATAGGGTCTCACATGGAAATCTTCTAACATTATCTACTACTTGAGCCTTATAACTGAAGATGCTGTGGAATAGAACCTGGGGCCTTCTGTATGCAAAGGAAATAGGATATCATTAGTCTAAGCCTCTATCAAATCACTGTTTAGATCCAAACTCTGGAACACATTATCACCACCTGCAGATTAAGGACCTCAAAGAAACCTCACTAATTTGCACCAACCACTTTGCAGCAACTTGCCACAAAACCTCACAAGTCCTGCCTGTAGGGAAGCTTGATGATATTTTAGGGATGCCAGTCTCCAGGTGGGACCTTAGGGATCCCTAGGAATTACAGTTCATCTCTAGAAAACAGAGATCAGCTCCCCTGGTGAAAATGGCTACTTTGGAAGGTGGTCTCTATGGCATTGTACCCCACTGAGGTCCCTGTCTTCCCCAGGCTCCATCCCAAAACCTCCAGCAGTTTCCCAACTTGGACAACCTTCCCCCCCCCATCAGCGGCCAGGAGGGACCTGACAACTGTATTATGTTCTTACTGCTCCTCAGAAGACATGTCTATGTCTGTTTTGTAGTTTTTCAGGTCTTCATTCCTAAAACCATGGCACTTTTGTTCATCAGAAATCTTTGCTGTTTGATTAAATTGTTTTAATCATATTTTGTAGCCTATGTTGTACCTCAGTGAGAAAGGCAGACTGTAAATAATAATAAAATATAAATTCACTTCTGTTGCATGTGTTTCATGTAACTGTCAATATTTAAATTAAAATTCATTTTCTTATGAAATTCATAATAAACTTGGTGATGACAGGAGTTTATTTATTGGCACAAGTATATAGCAATTTTGACTGACATTTTAAAAATAGGATAGCATTATAATATTTGTACCCTGTCTCTGCTATCATTTAGAGAGACTGACAAAATACTTCCCATTTAGAATCTCTTTTATTTTACCCTTTTCTTCTTGCTGACATCTTTTCTTTATATCTCTAAAGAAGCAATAGAAGCAAATTGTGTCCAATAACTCTGCTTGCAACATCAACACTGATGATGTCAGCTGAAAAACATTTAGAGAAGAAGAAGAAAAAGAGATTGGATTTATACCCCGCCCTTCACTTGGAGTCTCAGAGCGGCTTACAAACTCCTTTCCCTTCCCCTCCCCACAACAGACACCCTGTGAGGTGGGTGGGGCTGAGAGAGCTCTGACACAAACTGCTCTTTTTCAAGGACAGCTGTGCCAGAGCTTGTGACTGACCCAAGGTCACATCAACAGGTGCCAGTGGAGGAGTGGGGAATCAAACCCGGTTCTCCCAGATTAGAGTCTGCACACTTAACACATTTGCACATTTTCCCCAGCCCACACCGAAATATACCAGTTCATGTTACATTACCATTTTGTAGTCTGATGTATTATGTTATGGCCTATGGCTAAGACAATAAACTTATACTACTACTACCAGTTCATTATTATTAGGCTTGGGGGAATTTGACCGGAGGCACTGATTTTAAGTGTTATGGTTTAATGCCTTCCTTGTTCTATGTCTGTGTGAATCAACTTGACAGACGTTTGCTTGTAGGGTGGACACTAGTCTGTAACAAGTCTTCTTGATTAACAATCTAATGCCCTTTTAAGTACAGAACAAATGAACTAGGGGTGTGCACCAAAAAAAGTCCCCATAGAGGATAAATGATCCCCACCTGGTGGCGGGACGCTCCCATTCATTGCCTTCCTTTCAATGAAAGGAGTGTGCTGTCTCAGTGGTGTGACTCCAGAGACTTGAGGAGGTTTAAAGTTTAACTCCCCCCTCTCTGGAGTTATGCCACAGTGGTGGCATGCTCCCTTCATTGAAGGGAAAACGCTTTGCCTTTCCTTCAGTGAAGGGAGCATGCCGCACTGTGGCGCATCTCAGGGGGGGGTAAATGCCTCTGCAGTCTTTTCTACCACCGCAGGCCAGCTGGGAGGGGGGAAAAGATCAGGGAGGCATTTAAACATGCTTCCCCATCCCTTTTCCTGCTGGCCTGCAGCCATGGGTAAACTGGAGAAGGGAGGAAAGATCAGGGACGGGAGGCATAATTAAATGCCTTCCCATGCCTTCCCCAGCCCGCCTGCCACAGCAGGCAGGCTGGGGAAAGCTGGAGAGATCGAGGAGGCATTTAAACAGGGCTATTTTGGCCTTTGAGGGAAAACTCATCAGAGCCAGACCTGACAGCAACCTCTGGGTGACTTAATACCCACACTTGCATGACTCACCTAGGGCTCCTTGCTACTCTTCAACAGCAGCCACCCTATGAAATCCAGTGTGGTGTAGCAGTTAGAGCTCCAGAGTAGGGTCAGGGAGACCCAGGTTCAAATCCCCATCTTGCTGCAGAAGCTCACCGGGTGATTTTATACCAGACACATACTTTCAGCCTAATCTTTCTTGCAGGGTTGTTGTGCAGATAACACGAGGAGAGGAGAATAATATGACCTGCTTTGGTCACCACTGTAGAGAAACATGGGATAGAAATGAAGTAAATAAATAATAAATATAGCTGGAGGCAAATAAAAGGTAGGGTGGTTGAACGGCTGAGGAGAGAATGAGGCAGGAAATGGGACAGGATATGGGGGTCATTGGAAAAGAGGGCATAGTGTGGGGAAGGGGAAATTGGAGGAAATGAAGCACCCTCACAAGTCTTTGAGGGTTCCCTATGATGCAAGTGAGCCTGGCTCAGTGGCTGGCACCACACAACTAGGCCATGGTTTTTCTAGGTAGAGGCTGCTGGGGAGGGAAGGACAGCTTAAGACAGAGGAGCAGATAAAGCTAGGTTGGTTGTTGGGTGGGAAGGAGATAAGGTTGCCAACTCCAGGTTAGGAAATTCCTGGAGGTTTGAGGGGTGGAGCCTGGGGATGGTGGGTTTGAGGAGGGGAGGGATCTCAGAGGGGTATAATGCTATAGACTCCACCCTCCAAAGCAGCCATTTCCTCAATGGAAACTAGGGTTGTCAACCTCAGGGTGGGGGCTGGAAATCACCCGGAATTACAACTGATCTCTAGATGAAGGAGGAGAGTTGGTTTTTATACCCTACTTTTCTCTACCGTAAGGAGTCTCAAAGCGACTTACAATCACCTTCTCTTCCTCTCCCTGTGACAGACCTTTCTGTAAAGTCTGTTTTAAGTCCTTGTGTTTCATTTTATTGGGGTCTTTGAAACTGACATTCAAATGACATGTACATAAATCAATTAATCTCAAATATTTAATTTCAGACACCAGCCGCAAGAATATGTATATTGTCAATATAAAATGTTCACTCAACAAAGAAACTACTGTGTGAACTTTATTACATAAAGGAGCTATTAATATTTATCCACATTTTTTTGAAAGTGTAGGTATTAACCTTAAAGATAGCTATAGTGACATGTCACTTAGAACAGGCATTTTTGAGTTACCACCACTTTGATTGCCTTTTTTAGTCTTTCAGTATTTTCCCCAAGGGTTCCAGGCATGAATGACAAACACCTCTCCATCCTTGATGGATGCCAAGGAAGTGGTTGTCCTAGCAACAAGGAGCTCTTGAAAGCTGCAAGATATGCATCTGCTGGTATGGTACCCATTCAAGAGTTTGTTTGATTGAGCTGTAGAAACCAAATAACAGTTAAGGAAACCAAATAACTATTAACCAAATAATCATCTCAAATACTCTGGGACTAACAGAAGCAGGGAAGATTCTGTCATAATTCTGTGTACCTTAGGTTTGTGGAAATTTAATTTTAAGCGCTAAGATTCCAGCCAGTCTTATAAATATACATGAAAAAAGCCTCTCCAAGGAACCACAATAGCTCTTTCAACATAAAAAATAATTCCCTGAAGAGAACCACAACCTTTTACTTCATCCAGAATTCTGAATCATTGCTGATAATTGGCAAAAAAAGAGCACCCCAAACTATTGAGTCATACAAAAAATAATAATTTCCCATATTAGTGGGATGGCAACATTCTCCTGTTATTATATTGCGTTGAAAGCATGGGAGGGAGTAGGCATATGCACTCAGATGACTCTAGTCTTAATATGTACCTTAAAAATATCTCATTGATTTTCTTTCAGGTATCTGGATTAATATTACAGATTCTCAGCAATGTTTGTATCCAGGTTCCAAATATTTTCTGGAATATTCAGGAATATACAGGTCTGGCATTTTTAGAATGCCAAACCTGTTTTTTCCCCTCGTTAAAAGGTTTCCTGGGCAATGGGAGGGGGGGGAATGAAGGCTTCTCTCCTAGGCAAATGAGATTGCATGATGGGGGGAGCTCTAACTATCTGGCCAGTCATGACAATTTTCTCTCAGCCCATAGCTTTCTGACCATGGACAAAGAGGATAAAAAGCAGGCCTGGCTGCAAATTGACTCCATTTCGGCATGAGAGGATGGTTTGTTTGTTTTTTGGAGAGCTGCCGGCGTCTGCACTGGTCTGTCTGAGCCTTGGATTAAGCCTTGGATTAATTCTGCTGCATGCCGGGGAAGACCTTCTTATTTTGTGCCAGGACTGATTTGCACTTTGTTTAAAAATATTATTTAAATTATTATTTCAAGTTTTTCTGTGTTTTTAGTTTTGCCTGGTGGGTTGTAATGAGAGGTGGGGAGCCTTTCTTTTCTTAAAGGTCTTTTTTTAAAGTTTCCTTTGGATTTGTTTTAGGGTTTAAAAGGCCTGTTCTGTTTTTTATGGGTATCTTGGGTTGTTTTAGAATTGTTAATTTTAACTGCTTTGCTCTTTGCTCTTGTGCTGGGAGAGGATTCCAGGTTGTTGCTGTTTTAAAAAGTTTATTTTGGCATTGTTCTGGTTTTACAGTTGTTCTATAGTTGGTCTAAAGATCTTTCTGTGTTGTGTGTTTTGGGGAAATGGTTTAGTGGTGATTTGGGGTGTCTCTGTTGGTTTTTAGAACATTTAATTATGAAGGAAATTTCTAGTTTTTACAACAGCTGATGCCCAGGTCAGAATTCAGGTATTTTATAAAACAAAAAGAAAATTTAATCTTAGGGAATTCAGTGTTCTCCAAACAGTATAATTAGGCTTTTGCTAGGGTTTTTTTGCTAGGTGGCTCAAGTGGTTAAGACGCTGAACTGCAGGCTGTGGAAGGTCAGTAGTTCAGCAGTGCGAGACCCGGGTGCCGCAAGACAGAGTGAGCTCTTGTCTCTAGTTCCAGCTCCTACTAACCTAGCAGTTCGAAAGCAAGAAATTGCAAGTAGATAAATAGGTACCACTTCGGTGGGAAGGTAACAGCGTTCCGTGCGCCTTGGTGTTTAGTCATGCCGGCCACATGACCACGGAAACATCTTCGGACAGCGCTGGCTCTTCGGCTTTGAAACGGAGATGAGCACCGCAACCCTAGAGTCGGATTCGACTGGCTTTCAAGCAAGGGAGCCTTTACCTTTACCTTTACTTAGGTTTCCAAAATAATAAGGAACCAGGTGGTTTTTGAAAATATAATGGGAGCATAGATTTACTTTTATTAAAAGTATTGGGCTGATCTGGGCTTCAAAACAATTGAAGCCAGATGGTTTAAAGAAGAAAAAAAGGGTTAAGGCTCCTTTTTTTTAGTCTTCAAAAAAATGAAATCAAGTTTTCAGAAAGATTGTGGAGGAAGACAGTAGCAAACTACTTCTTTTTGGACTGCCTCGGGTTATTAATCTCCAGGTGTGGCCTGTAGATCTTCCAAAATTACAACTGATCTCCAGATATTAGTTCCACTGGAGGAAATGGCTGCTTTGGAGGATGGAGTCTATTGCATTATGCCTCACTGAAGTCCCTCCCCTCCCAGACCTAGGGTTACCAGCTCTGAGTTGAGAAATACCTGGAGATTTTGGGGATGGAGCCTGGGGAGGTGAGGGACCTCAGCAAGATATAATGCTATAGAGACCACTCTCCAAAGCTGCCATTTTCTACAGCAGAAATTATCTTGATCATCTGGAGATCAATTGTAATTTAGGAATGGGCATGATCAGTTCAGTTTGTGGCCGTACCCCAAGCCAAACCATGAACTGATATGATCCAGGAGGTTGGTTCATGAACCAAACAGGTTTGTATCAGTTTGTGACCCCTGCTTTCTGCTCCCTGCCACTTTTCATGGGGAGCAGAAGACACGGGTTTCCCCATGAAAGTGGTGGGGAGCAGAAAGCAGAGCTCCGAGCCATTTAAACCCCTGCTTTCTGCTCTTCATGAACCACCACAAACTGCCTTAAAATTCATAGAAGTTTGTGCCGACTCTTCAGTTCATGAACATCACTTCGCAAACCACAAACTGCCCAAAATTTGTCATCAACTTTTGTTCATGAGCTGGTTCATGCACATCCTTAATTATAATAACAGGAAGTTGGCAACCTTACTATACAGTACTTACACACATTCGTGTATCTGGACATGGGTAGAAAGAAGTGATTTTCAGGAAGCTGTAAGTTAAGAATCTTCCATTTTAGTAATTAAGGCACTAATTAATTGCTATCTCCCACCCACCCTATCCAGCTTCCCCCAAACAGTTTTGAATCCTACCCCATAGTTTTATGCTCTGTAACATCGGTTGAATGTAGAATGTAAGGATGCTAATTAAATCAACAAAGGATTTATGGTATGATCATAAGTAAATCACCTTTTCTTGGATAGCTAATGATGTGCATATTGCAAATATATAGCCGCTTCTTTATACCTTCACAATGGCTCATCAGAGAAGGGAACTGTAAGTATCTGGGTGCAACCAAAAGCAAAGGATACATTTTTATTAGCGATGATGTGTTGTTTAATAGTGTGTAATATCTGACAATGATGATTTCACTCTCCATTTCCATTCCTCCCCCCACTAGCCTATTGAGTGGCAGCAGGAGAACAGAACTATTTCACTGCCCAAGTGGCCATTTGAGATACCAGATCATCACATAGTGTCACATGGGAGAAGTCAATAGGGGGTCTCCTGCTAATCTAGGAGACCTGGCAGCCCTAGTAATAGAAGTCATGATCACCTGAATTAAATATATCAATTGTAAACACCGGAGTTCAATACAATCTTTTGTCACCACCAGGCTTCTACAACTGATTTATGTTAGCAGAACTAGATTTCTTGCCTTCTGGATTTTTTTTCATTACTGTCACCAATTTAGCATTCAAACTATATCACAACAAACCTCTGCTTGTTTTGACAGGCACAAACCTGGCTTATTTGCTGTGCTCACTCTCTCCTACTTTCCTCCTCTCACGTGCTCAGTACAATTCAAAGATTTCTGATTTAGAAGCCTTGAATCAAACTCTGATTTGCATTGATGTCTGAATGAAGGCAGCTAGGCATGTTTTATTATTATTTAGATTTATAATCTGCCTTCCCCACTGAGACTCAAGTCAGAATATGGAGTAAAGAAAGTGAAAAAATGTAATTATGCAGTATACAGTATCACATGAAAAATGCAACAGGCCTTGGAGTACAAAACTGAATGACAATGTGAGCAACAATGTAGACATAGGGCATAAGATATTCAGTGAACAATGCAATAGAACTAGGAATACAAAACTGAATGCCAATACCAGTGCAATAGGACTAGGAATATAAAACTATATTACAACCTGAACAGCAATAGTCCAGAACTAGCTCAAGCAATGCATGTTGGATTACAAAGGTACAAGACAATGCAGGTTCCATTCCTCATTCCCACATGAAGGTGCTCTCCTTTCTGGACCATTCTGTCCCACTACAAAAAAATTCAATTACAAGAACACCATTCTGAACATTTCTGTTCTGCACATTTTGTGGAATGTAGTTTGTTTCCCTGTTACAGAACTATTTCACTGTCCAAGTGGCCTTTTGAGACACCAAATCATCAGAGAGTGTCACATGGGAGAAGTCAATAGGCATGGCATGCTCCAGTTACTGCCTCCTAGATCCAGGTTCAGGATGAACTGGAGAACACTTTCAGACTATAAAGAAACCATAGTTCTGTACTAAATGTTTTAGTGCTTAGGGTCTCAGCTTCTATCTGTGGGTGGGTATGTGTGTATGTAATAAAATATTAGTGAGTGGAGCCCATTTTAGATCTGACAGAGCAAGTATGCTCCCTCTCACACCCTTATCTCCCAAACCCAGGACAGCAGCAGAGCATCATTGCAGTCAATGGGGCTGGCACAGGAGGAGGTGCACCCCTTTCTTGGCCCTGTGCCACCTCCACCCTGATCTGGGATGGGTTGCAGTTTTTCTGGGATCTGACAGGAGGGGGCATAGGAAGAGGATGCTCGGAGTGGCAAAGTTTGATGTTCTGAAATTCAGTTTAATACCACTTTGTGGGTGGAAACAAACCCCAATGTGTCATTGCATCAATGACCATTATGTGAATACCTGACCACAGGATATCTGGATGCTGTTCTAAACTTCATCTGTGGATGTTGTTTGTAATCTCTCCTCTGTTCACTGTATCCATTCAATCCATTAATATTGTTTACAATTTGAAACTAATACATCTTCCTGAAGCTGAATGTAAAGTTGAAACATCTCTCTTTTCTCTTTCAGATGCAGTAAGAAAACTGGAAAGAAGCCCACCTAATCACTGAGTACACCAGCCTGAAATGATAGTACTTCATTATTTTTTCTTATACCTTTAGGCAAAAGATGTGTGTGATTAACAGAACAACAAACAAGAATTTAACAGAGGGTTATTCAATCCCTCTAGGAGTGGTCTTGGGAGGTATCTCATTAATCACAGTTGTCATGAATATTTTGGTCCTATATGCAGTGAAACTGGAGAAGAAACTTCACACCGTCGGCAATCTTTACATTGTCAGCCTGTCCTGTGCAGACCTCGTTGTTGGTGCAGCTGTCATGCCACTGAACGTTCTATATCTTTTGAAGAATAAGTGGCTGTTGGGTACACTAGCTTGCCGGTTTTGGCTATCAATTGATTATGTGGCCAGTACAGCCTCCATATTCAGCCTCTTCATACTCTGCATAGATCGTTACCGTTCTGTCCAGCAGCCACTAAAATATCTCAAGTACCGGACAAAAACTAGAGCTTCTATCATGATTTCTGGAGCTTGGCTGCTCTCTTTTATGTGGATAGTCCCAATTTTTGGTTGGCATAAGTTTTCCCCTAACAGCACAACTGAAGAGGATGGCATATGTGAAACAGATTTTTGCAAAGTCACCTGGTTTAAGGTCTTGACAGCTATAGCTAACTTCTACATCCCATCACTGATGATGCTGTTTTTCTATGCAAAAATATACACGGCTGTCCGGAGGCACTATCAGCACAGAGAGCTCATTAATGGATCATTTCGATCAGCATCAGAAAAAACAATCCTACACAATTGTAAGCAGCAAGAAATACCAGAGATGTATTCACAAAGTAAAAATATAGGATTTCACGGTCATGAACATGATGGTCACAATGACAGAATGGAAGTCCCACCTCCATCAGGCAGCTTTGGTGAAGTATCACAAATATTTCATAGAGGAAGTGCCCATGAAATTGGGAAGCACAGCTGCTTTCCTCTGACTGTTGCACAGAATGACGTTGGGGTGGGCAATGTTGATAGAAAGTATGCCTGTGTCGATGAAAGCATTCAGAATATAGAGAAGCCTTGCCTCCAAGAATATGAGATAAGCAAATCATCATATGAGCATACCTTTGCAGAGAGACCTTCCTGTAGAAGAGATTCGGATGCCACTCTAGAGCAAAATTTTGGTATCAAGAGGCACTTCCCTCAGTTTAAAAACAGCAAGGATAGCACAAGTCTCCGTTCTTGGAAAAAGATGTGGGGGAGGCTGCGTACTCATTCTCTGAGCCATAACCAAGGGCTGCGCATCAACAGAGAAAGAAAGGCAGCTAAACAGCTAGGTTGTATAATGGCAGCCTTTATGCTATGCTGGATTCCATACTTCGTATTATTTATGGTCATGGCATATTGTGAATCATGTTACAATTATCACATTCATATGTTTACAATCTGGCTTGGCTATGTGAATTCTACATTAAATCCATTTATATACCCACTTTGTAATGAAAACTTCAAGAAAACTTTCAAAAAGATTTTTCATATTAAAAGCTAATATCTCTTGGTGATAGTTATATTCGGGGGGGGGGGGGCAGTGGCAAAGAGCCAGAAAGAAAAATAGACTTTTCAGTATTACAAGAAATCATTACAAATGAGGCAGAAGATTTTAAAAGATTATTGATGAACAAAGTAATAGATACAAAAGTGGACACATGTTGTTTGTCCTAGATAAAGGTAAACTGTGAATCATATTTAAAGAAGAATTGATGCTCACCGGAACTCTTAAAGACTAAGGTTTCAGCTTCGAGATTGTTACTCTTTTGTAAATATTTTACAGTGTTGAGTTTTTTAAAATTTCAAATTCCATTATTTGGAACAAAACTGGAGGGAGAGAATGAAATATGCTGGTACTTAATTTTGTTTTCAATGCTAAAATGGATGCTTCCACATCCAGTTCAATGCTTAGTTTGGCTACAGGCACTTGTCCAGTTTTTGTGTTGTGCTTGAATGAAGTCTACATTTAGATAATATGTCACAATCAGTTAGAGAGAGAGAGAGAGAGAGAGAGAGAGAGAGAGATGCTTTCTCATTAGGGTTGCTAGGTCCTATATGGCTGTTGGGTGTGTGTGTCCAAAGTCTGTCCTGGGATCTCCTGTTGTGTGTGCAAAGCACGTATGCTACAATTACATCATCCAGATGTGATTTCATCACGTCGTTGACGTTGGGGGGGTGACACTCTAGTTTTTTGGCAAAAATATGGTTTGAGCCCAAAAACTAGAGCGTTTTCCCCAACTTCAGTGATGTGGCCGGCAGCAGGAAGGGTCCTGCAAAAGTGGGGGAAGCCCTGCCTGGACCGAGGGCCTGGCAACCCTATTTCATATCCTTCAAAATGGCAGAATCCTCTCTTAAGTCCTAATAGTGGACAATCCAGGCTCTATTTCTGTGGCTTGTACCCTTCCTGGTTATGAAAAAACAGTGCATTGTAATCAGAAGAGAGCTGAACCATTCATCTCCTCATAATGTTCTGTTTAATGTAGCCAATGTATGATGCTAAAAAACTGGAAAATGTACTTGTTTATTATATTTCCATTGATATTTCTAGGGCCAGTGTGTATTGCTTGAAATTGCAACATTTGAAGCTGCTACACAGCTTGCTTCATGTTATATTACATTGAAATACTATATATATATGTATGTATTTGCAGACAATACAGGTTCAAAAAACAGAGAAAACTGTAATAATACATCTTGTTCCATGCATTCATTCAATACTGAACACATTCTATTTGGTATGAGAAAGAAATCAAGATTGCTTCAAAAAATTTACTATGTCATTTTATATTGTTTTCCATATTTTAAATGGTATTGCAGGAGCTTTCCATCTAGAAGCTATTTATATCCAGACTACAATTAATATATTTAATACTAATTGAATTATTATCTGCTTCATCTTGCCTTGCACACAACCTAGCAATTCTATCTTTGGGTTGAGTTCTATAATATATCCAGCAAATTCCTCTGGAATTTTCTAATTATTTGAAATGAACACCAACAGTGACTAATCTGTGTTTGTAACCCTCATTACCATAACTGGTAAACATGATTTATTTTACAAGGCATTAATACTATCTACATATCAATTTATAAAGCTTTTCTGTCATATTTAGCTCATCTTTTCCTGATATCCCAATTCCCTTCCAATTTTTCTGTGGCCAAGATGTCAAAGAACCTCATGAGCTAGTTCCATATACCTCCAGGTGATTTGGGTTTGTGGTTTGCAAACAGGAGCTCTCCATGCCACACAGTGAACTGCTTCTGAAACTGAGGTATTTTTGAAAAGCAATTTCTGATTTGTTGAAGTATGCTGTTACAGTCTGCTGTTGAAAGGAAAAAAATCTCCTTCCCAAAGCCACTGGGCACCTCTAAATTATTTTTTTGCATTACAACCTTTAACCATTTCCAGTCTTGAATTATTAAAATTTTCCAGTAAACTATTTTGCTATGCCATGCTAAGTAGACCTTTCTAAGTCTACCGAAGTCAATGGCTTAGAATAGTGTTACTCTGCTTAGGATGGCACTATAAGCCACTTTTAATATTTATTTAGATTATATACAAAATATTTGTTCATAGTTTTAAACAATTTTAGTAAGTTTTCTGTCATGTATTGTTCTTTATAAACTATTTCCAGATGTAAGAGGCCTCATGGTTATATGCTTACTTCGCCAATACTGGTAAAATGGCAGATTTTGCTCCACTTCTGTACATAAATTATGATAATATATGGCATTTTTTGAAGTCATACTCTGGAAAATCTATTACTAGTCCTTTGTGTGAAAATACCACTCTCATCACCATTAAAATTAAGATGAAATATTATTGGTATTCACAAACGTACCTTTCAGCTTACTACATTTCAGTGATTGTGCTATATCCTCCCAGATACTTCCAAAAGTGGCCTTCACCAGTTCCAAAACATGCCTTTGTAAATGATAATTTGTATTAAAGTATGAGTTATTCCTATTTATCTTTCTCCCTTTCGTGCTGTTCTCTGAAAAATGTTGTATGAAATTTTTGCTCTTATTCGGAGGAAAAATCTACAATTCCTTTTAACTGCCAGTATTGTACAGCACAAATGATAGAATCTGATAGGTACACAATAGGGTCTGATAATGTGTGCATCAATTTATAATGTAGCAAAATAGCTCAAAGATTTGCTGCTATGTATTTTCAGTCTTTGACACTGTGTTTGTTTGTCTTCAATGAAAAGAAACATATTGTACAGTGTTACTTTGCTCTTCATTTTGGTGCCACTCAAGTGAAGGGTAAGCAACAGACTGGGGGGAAACTGAAAGCAGGGGAGCAGATTAAAGTTGGTTGGGTGATGGGTGGGAAAGAGAGAAGGAAGCAAGAAAAGGGAAGAGGCTATGGAGGCTTTCAGAAAAAGGAAAGAGGAAATAATAGGGAGGTGGAAAATGCAAGTCCTTGTGGGTTGCCGTTTGTCTATATTTGTTGTTGTTGTTCAGTCGCACAGTCGAGTCCGACTCTTCGCGACCTCATGGACAAGATCTCGACATGGGTGACCCCAATCTCCTGAGGCCCCCCCCCCCCAGCCAGCTAACTTGATCTTTGAGGCTTTATATTTTATTCATAGATTATGGGAAAGACAGGGGTGTCAAAAATTGTAATTTAGCATTTGGCTCTCAAACGGTCATGGCGTTTTCCCCCTGTGAAGATCTGAGCGATGGAGGGCCTAGGAACCGGATGACAACTTCCTAAATGGCTGCTGCCGGAGCTACTTCCACTCAGGAAGATGATCCCATTACTAAAAAGGACTTGATTATCTCCCTTAAATAGCTGGAAATGACAATGTTTGACAAAATTTCCTCCCTTCTGAAACCCATTGCAGACCAACTGGATGACATAAAACTTTTACTGCAACAAGTAACCCAAACGTCAGACTCTGCAATTGAGTTGGGAATTACAGTGCAAGAAGTCTGGCACTTACAACAGCGTGAATCCTGTCTGGCTGACAAAGTGGTGATTTTGGAAAACAAATTAAAAGGTAAAAACTTGAAATTGTGGGGGATAGCTGAAAATGTGGAAGAGTCGACTGACCTCCCAATAGTTATGGTGTCCTGGCTCGCAACGATCTTAAAGCTAGAGGAAGAGCATCACACCTACCATTACCCAGGCATATAGAATTGGTCCTACAAAAAGCCCTCACTCTACTGGATCCAGAGATATAATAGTTGAGTTCTTAGATGTCCACTCCAGGCAGAAAGTTTTACAAATTACAAGGTCAAAGGGTGTTTTACCATATCATGGTAGTAAGGTGTGAGTCTTCCTGGATTTATCTTCAGAGACTTTAAGCAAACAGCGGGAACTAAAACCCATAACTAGCAAGCTCCTGGCCGCTAACATCCAATACACACTCAATGCCTCTAGTAACGTTCTAGTACGATATCAAGGCAAGTCTTATTTTGCCTGAGGTATGGATTCCGGCTGCGCCTTACTCCAAGCCTTAAATTTGGATATACCATCTGATTTCTATAAGAAATGTCATAAACACAAGCTAGATTTAACTATGACACACACACCCAATGGAGCAAGATTCTGGTGCATAAGTCTTCTTGATGATCTTCTACTTGCTGTATGAGTATTACTTACTCTCATGGATCCTTTTCCTTATTTTTGTATCATTTTCAATATTTTCAACCCCATCTACTATTGCATTAGCCAATATCATATGAGCCTCTTCATATAATTATATAACTATTCACCTATATCTTTCTGGTTGGGGGGGCTTAGGGCCAAGATGGTTTAAGCTTTTTGTTTCCATGTCAAGTCCCAGACACTAGGCAGGGACCCCCACTTTCCTGGTTGATGTCTGGGCATCTGGTGACTTGATCCCAAAAGGGATTTTCTTTTGCTGTGCTTTTTTTTGCATTTTGCTCAGTGTTTGTTTTCCCATTGCTAATTTTGAGTGATGGGTGGAGAGGTGGGAGAGACTTTATTGGGAGAGATATGCAGGTAATAAACACTCCCTGGGTTTTTTGTTTGTTTGTTTGTAAGGCTGAAAGAGAGGTGAGGAGAGAAACTTGTTTCTAACTACCACTCCAATGTTGAGCGCATTTTTTTCAAATTATCAGACTCTTGTTGACTATCATAGCCTTGTTCACTTTGTTATATTTCATAGTTGTATTGTACACTGTTGTATCATTTGATCACTTCCCCTTATCCAATATTTTTGATTTATTAATTGAATGGTTGAACATACCAGGCAAAAAGGCTATATACCTTACTGTCACGTGGTCAGAATGCACTCTGCATACAAGGAGAGGGAGACAATGCATATCATTGAGGGTTATGAAGAAAGTGAGATTTAATTTAATGTTGTTAATTTATTTACATACATATATGTAACTGTGGAAAATTCCCATACCCTGCTATACTACACACATGTTCTTGGGAAATTTAAGGAAGTAAAATATGGAATTTATAATTATAAGGAGTTAATAATAAGAGCTTACAAATCTATGTCCTTGAATTCATTATTTTTAATACTGCAATTTGAAGTGATCAATGTACGCTTAATCCCATCAAATTTTTTCCTACCCCAAACAATTAAATTATAGTGATTTCACCAGTCCTGTTTTATCCCCTTTCAAAAATGTGCTGCTTTAATAAATTATGCTTTTTGCAAACCACCTGTTCCAGCACTATGAAAATTATTTCATTAAACTGTAGGGGGTTGAATAGTAAAATAAAAATCAAAAAGGTACAATCTGCATTGGTCAAATTAAGACCAGATATCCTCTTTCTCCAAGAGATGCACATTAAACCTGTTTCAGATCAAATATTTACTTCTAACTGGGTTTCACAACAGTACGATGCAGCTAAAATGACAAAATCTCTAGGGGTAGCAATTTTAACCTCTAAAAACTGCTGTTTTAACCCTCGACTGCTTTATTTTCTTACCTGGATCCTTAGAAGGCATCAAAGTTACTCTGGCATCAATTTATGTCCCAAACCAAAATCAATAACATTTTTAGAAGAAACATTATTTAAACATACATCTTTTGGAAGCGGAGAATTTATTATTGGGGGTGACTTTATTTTCATTGCAGATATAACATTAGATAGATCAAAATCTAGGAAAAGCTTATCAACTAGTAAGACCCATGGCCCTAATCTGACAACTCTTTTAGATAAATTCAATTTGTGCAACATATGGCATATACAGCATCCAACAGAGCATGACTACATGTATTACTCAACATGTTTTGATGTACATACTAGAATAAATTGTTATTTTATCTAAATCATTAATTCATTGAGTTTCCCTTACAGGTAGATACCCAAAGGTCTAGTCCGATCATGCTTGGATTGCATACCTCCACAAAAGCAAAAACGAAATCACACATACTAAAAGTTGGAGACTGAAAATTTCACTTTTATTGAACCCTACAAACTCCACTAAAATAGCTTCTGCACTTAAGTAATATTTTGAGGGAAATGCTGATTGCGGTGTCTCCAAAGCCGTATCATGGGATATAATGAAAGCAGGGGCTCTGGGCAGACTTATTTTGTTGGCTTCCTACTATGAAAAGAAAAGGGCAAAAACTAAGGAGGAAATCTTATCTAAAATCACAACTCTGGAGCAAAAACATTTAAAAATTGGTATTAAAAAGATCCAGTTAAGAAAATAAATGTCCTTGCGGGTCAGATTCAAGAAGGTTTAGGGTAAACAATTGCAGGCTGAAAGGAAAGTTCTTAAAACTATAGAAACTTCATAAATTCAGAAAAACCTTCCTTATTTAAAGGAGAAAAATTGATATTATCACTCTAAATCACTATGCCTTCTGTCATGGAAAGTCAGACAAAATATCTCTGCTAACTTTATAAATCACATTAAGGATCCCAAGGGCTCCCTCTTTACAAATTCTTCCCAAATACGTTTGTTAGCTATTATAAAATACTTTATTCATCTAGCAATCCAGATTTGAATATGATAGATTCTTACTTGAAATCTAAATTCTCTTTAAATAAAATCCTCTCCGAATATAAGGCCATACTGGAAGAACCCATAACAGTTCAGGAGATAGCAGAGACTATGAAATCCTACGCTGGGTAGGGATGGACTCCCGGCTGAATTTTACAAAAAATTCTCTGTCATTTTGGTGGGACTCCTATCTGAAGTTTGTAACAATGTTTTATTTACTAGATTGATGCTGCAAACATGGTCTTCTTCCAGAATCATAGTAATACCAAAACCTGGTAGAACTTTAACAAATCCAAGTTCTTACCAGCCTATTTCACTTTTAAACCAAGATATAAAAATCCTTACTGCAACCCTTGCATTTTGCCTAAATCAGTTTATTGCCCACTATATACAGCTGGACCAGACTGGCTTCATGCCTACCTGCAACACTGTAGATAATATATGCAAAACACTCAACAGCATTAACTTCTGTAATAATAACCATATAGAAGCTCTGATTCAATCAGTCAATCAAATTTATTGTTACAGTCAATGACCAGCGCACTCAATCGTTTTACATAAAAACATTTGAATAAGAAATATGAGATAAAACCAACAGTGGCATACTTAAATTTAAAAATCTGTGACTATAACAGATAAAATAAGACAGTAATAAAATTTATGTATAATTTAGCTAAAAGATTAGAAAATCTAATTGCCATGTATTTTATGCTCCTTGTAAACCTAGGTAGCTCTGTTTCAAACTGTAGACTTAGAAAAAGCATTTGAGAAATTGGAACCTTACTATTTGATGGAGTTATTGCAGTATATGGGTTTTGGAGAATATTTTATAAGAACTATTCAAACTCTCTACTTGGCAGCACAAGACAGGGGTGTCCCCTGTCACTTCTTTTCTTTCCACTCCTTTTCTTTGCACCCTTGCAATCACAATCCACCAGAATACTCAAATATCTGGAGTAACTATCCAGGACAGGATGATGAAAGTAAGGTTATTTGCAGATGATGTCTTGTAGCTAACAAATCTTATTAATTCTCTACCTGCCATAGAAGCTGAATTTTCCCAATTTTCTATTATCTCAGGGCTTTACACTAATTAATCCAAAATGGAGGTATATCATTTAAACCAGCCCCGAGATTTGATTAATCATATTAAAAATCTTTGTGCTTTCAAATGGACATCTAAGATATGGCATTATCTAGGTATTAATATCCCCCTTTTGAAGATCTTTTAAAATATAATTTCATAGAACTTTACAAATCAACATTAGGTTTTTTTAAAACATTGGAAACATCTTCATTTATCATGGATAGAAAAAATAATTTGATTAAATCATTTATCCTACCCAAATTTATATATTATTTTAGAACTCTGCCCATCATAATCCCTATCGTATCTAACCATTTGGCAAAAAGCATTGGATGCTTGTGTAAGCTTTAAATGTGTAAGCTTTAAAAGGCTCAAAAAAAAACAACAACAACTCAGCAAGGCAGCATCAATTATACAGATTTAAAGTTATACCTGTATGCTATCCAATTAGTGAACTTGGTAAAAATTATGAATCAAAATTATATACCTGAATGGGTCTATATAGAGCTGGCTTTTACCCAGCTAAAGGCCCTCCCTGAACTTATATGGAATAATTATAAAGACAGACCAGATACTATTAAGAGAAATATGTTTTTAACGAATACTTTGCAAATATGGGATGGCTGGCATAATAGGCTTGTCCCTCCAATAGCTCCATTAACCACGTTTCTTGGTCAAACTTGGTTCCCACCAGGACTCTACACACATGCTTTTAGACTCTGGTGAGAAACTAAATTTGTCCATTTAATAGATGTAACAGAACATGGAAGTATCTTATAAAAGAGTTATTTGGAGAACAAAGCTAATAAATCACTCCCATGGAATTTAATTAAGCACCCTAAGATTAAAAATAATTTGATAAGGACACTAACTGATTTTGAAAAACTGCTTAAGCTCAACCCTGATACTAATAAAAGACTAATCTTGACCCTCTACAAAAATTTGCTAGCCATAGATGGAACAAAATCGCCTTCCTATACCCAATCTTGGAATGAAGATTTGTACACTCCACTGGACCAAAATTTGGCAATCAGTCACATTCACTTCTAATTCTGTGAATATATGAGTCCATACATTTAAACTAATTGCACTCTCAAAATTATCTTATATGGACTCCCAACAATCACCAGTGTGCTGGAAACATTGTGGTAAACACAGCTCTTACTTTCATAATTGGTAGAGTTGTATACACATAAAACATTTCTGGTGTCTTATTCAATCCCAGATACAAGCTATTACAGGATATCTCATACCCCTCAGTCCAGAATTAATGCTCTTAAATCGATGGCCCAAAATCGAAATACCACCAACGCGCAATAATTTAATAGCACTTCTGTGCACAGCCGCATGCTTTGTTATAGCAGCAACATGGAAAAACAGTAAAACTCCCTCCCTTTTGGCATGGTATACGGCAACTAGATTCTATGTCTCCCACTTCATAGACATGTGGTTCCCTGTGCTGGATTTTATGTCACGTAACAAATCAATCTTCCATCATTCCTATCCAATTGATGTATTATTATTGTAGATGTTATCTCACCTCTGCTCTAATTACTAGTCTGGCAACCCTTGATAGCAATGTTTGACTTTAGTCATTTTAACTGTTTTGATTACAAACAGAATGCTGTATTTAGTGTTCATCAAAGCTTCCAGAATTGATTTTCAACTGTTCTCTCCATTGGCAATTGTAATTTTTCTCTCATCTTGTTCTACATTGTTCCTTTTCACATTTAGAAATAAAATTGAAAATTATAAATTAAAATGAAATTAATTATTTGTGGGTCCCCTGCTTGCCAACGTCATATTATCCACCTAAATATTTGAATATTCCTTTTAACAAAATTGTTCAAATATCGTTGCTAGGCAAAATAACAGTCCAGGAGAAGTGGAGGGGATGTATCCTGCCCTGGGCAGGTGTTGTGTTGCTCTCTGTGCCGGCTTTGTCTCTCCTCCTCTGGCTGCACACTGCTCCTTCAGCAGGCACCTGGCCAGCGTCTGCTCCTGCCTCCTCCTTCCAGCTTGGGCATCACCTCTCTCCAGACACACAACACTGTGGAGAGGGAGGGAAAGCAGCAGCAACCCACCCTGCTGTCTCCTCTGCTCCTCTTCCTTTTGCCATATAGCTCAGCTCTGCCTTGGTTCTCACCACCACTGCTCTTCTGCTCTCTTCTTCCTCAGCCAGGGCAGCTGAAGCAGCAGCTGTGGCAGTACACTTCAGAGGGCATGCTCTGCTCTGTCCTCCTCCTTGCTCTTGCCTTCCCTGGTCTGCCTTCTTGCTTCCCTTTGGCATGGCAAGAGCTCTCGCTTGAAGCTGGCTCACTCCCAAAAGAAGGAGCCATGTCCTACAGCAAGGAGTCATTCTTTTTCTTCTTCTTTTTAAACAAGCAGCATGATTCTAGCAGTAGACTTATGCTGTTTCTAAAAAAGAAAGAGAAGGTAGCATGGAGCTGTGCCTGCAGGGAGCCATCGGCTCCCCAAACGCAGAGCAAGCTTGGCTGGGCAGCCCTCTCCTGCCACCATGTTTAAACCAGGTGACACGAGAAGGCAGCCCAGCTGGGCTCTGGTATCTTTGCTCTGTGCTGCCCAGCCGGAAAACAAAAATAGCACACCCTAGTCCTTGTTCCCCCAATGAGGCACCATTTTAATGTTAGGTGGAGTGGGAGGAATGGCCTTAATGTGGGCGGTGGAGAAGTGGCCTCTAAAGGGCAGGAAAAGGGCAGGAAGATAAAATCTGAGGTAAAGTTTCTGCTTTGAATTGCCTTTGGCTTGGAAGCAAAGCAATGGGAAACATCACTACAAAACCAGTTTCAGAAAACCTGAGGATACAGTGAACGGAAAATGAGCTGAAAGCTGAAGAGACAAAAATCAATGCAGAACTAATAAGACAACATGAGTTGAAAGTGGGGGGGGGTGCAGAACGAAAAACAAAACATGACAGAAATGCACAGGGAAAGCATGGGAAACCACCAGTGCATAAAAGGCCACAGGGAGAGAGAGAGAAGGCATCCCCAAGGCTTTCCGGCTAACTTACGGCAACATATGTCTGTCTGCTTCTCTCTCTTAAAACTGTTGTTTCTTCACATAGGCACATACAGGCCCTGTTCCTATAGCTGGTGGGTCTTACGCATGCTTCAACAGAGCCATCAGCTGTCCATTTTGTAAAAATTATACCATCCCCTTGAGGAAACATCCATAGTAGAAAGTTTTAATCCCTTCATAAGAATGCCCTTCTGAACATTTCTGTTCTGTGAAATGGCAGAGATGTGGCAGCCACAACAGAGAATGTGTGTGAAGACAGGTGCTAATCATACCCATTTGCCAGGTCACACCTTCAGAAGGCTTTGCCCAGATGTTTTACTGGCCTGTGAATGTTTCTTCTAGCTAGGTTGTAACTGTCATTGCAATTCTTTTCCAAAAGAAGAAATTTTAAAATGATAGCTAATGTGTATTCGTAACATTATATATCTGGAAAGGGGCTATGATTTTATCCTCCCTGCCCCAAGCTTGAGATCTTTAATTTTTAAAAGGCAAGCACCTAAGAAGTACATCAGAGCCAAACAATATTGTTTGCATAATTTCCAGTTTCACTGAGCTTTTACAGGAAAGTTAGCTGAATTGCTTTATTTTCAGCAATTGGCAATTTTATAAATGGGTTCTTTCCAATTTATACCAAGGTCCTGATCCCACCGAGGTTACCAGTAAAGGATTCCGAGGCTGTTGTAGTTAAAATACATGTCTTTTACTAGAAATATGTCTCATACAAACAATACTGATGCACTCACACATTCAATCAAGTTCCTAAGATTTAAAGTAGGAAAATAAGCACAGTTGCCTTAGCAGGTAGGGGTGATGATGGGCGATACTTATCTGTCTTGAAGCTTGGTTGTTCCAATGAAGAATGGATGGGAAGAAATGGAAAACAAAGGGAGTCCACACGACCAGAACCAGCCGGAATGCGTGGGTCTCTTGACTGTAGATCAAGAGATCAATAGTAGAGGCAAGGGTTGGGGATAGCAAGGGGGACTCAAGGGGAGTAAAAGCAGACAGGGGTTGTCTGGGGGAATGCTAGCTAGGAGCCAGGTGACTGGTTCTCTCCTTTTATGGGGGTCCAAGAGGTGGGTGGTAACTGTGCCAACCTCTTGACCACCCACCTGTTAGTCCGTCCCAAAAACAATCCTATTGGTTGCAGGTAGGGAGGGGAGGTTACCTAGGAGGGATGGCCAATATTGTAACCTAAAACCTTAATCAAAGGATTGGCATCTGAGCAGGAGTGAAATCCAGGCGTCAGGATGCTTCATTGTAGTGCTGATTAAGTTGGCCAGTTCCTTTGGTAACCAAATGTCCATCTGGCAGGAAATGCCAGCTCAGGAACAAAGCAGTTACATGGCGATGGGTGATACGTGACCAACAAGCAGCTTTGCCATGGTGGCTGTCTCTTCCCAAAGTTGTTGTTTCATTGCTAACAATAATGGAGATTTGTGCTTCTTCATCAGGCTGTACAACTGTATTGCTGAAACCTTATTTACATGAAAGGTATGTGCAGGCACCCTCTATGTGTGTCATCACAACAGGTTACCTAAAGTGTACAGTTCTCTGAGCCCATTTGTATGTGCACAGTCCATTGTGTAGCAATAAGGAGTCAATAAAACAATATCAGGCTTGTTCTCTAACAGGAAATAAAAGCTGTATCATGAAATCATGCCTCCTGGTTGCTTTTCCAGAGCACTCATTATTGGGTGCATTCAGATGCGCCGTTTGAACCGCTTTCGGCACGCTTCAGTAACAGATTTTATGTGCACGTTCACACGCCCAACATCTGTGCACTGTCCCCAGCCATGGCTTTCTGGATCAAACCCCCTTTAAACCGGAGTGTTTTGATACCACTTACTAAGTGGTGTTTTCCTGATTCTCCAGTTTTGAGCTGCAGTTTCTGACGTCTGATCGCTCCTGCGGTGTCGAGCTACTTCCGGGTGCCTCAAACCCCTCCCCTCTGGAAAACTGCCGCAGAAGCCCGAGGCTTCCGCATTTCGGCCATCTTTTTTTTTTGCCTCAACGGTATGCGCATGGAGTTCCTCCGCTCCTAAGTTATTAAAAGCAAAGTTTAAATGGTGCTTAGTTTTAGTGTTTAGTGTTTAGACGAGTTTGGGATCTCACGGAAGCCAGTTTCGGGGTAAAAATTTAAAGGGAAGTGTTCATTTAAAGTTTAAAGGGAAGTGTGAAAATCACTGTTCTGCGCACGTGCGAAAATTTTAGTTCAACAGATGGCCTCCTGTGTGCATGCTCAATCTGAAAGAAAGAAAAAACCACAGAGGCACGGTCCTGCGTGTGAACAGCGGGAAGCGATGTGGGTGCGCAGCGATCCAGAACAAGGAAGGTGAGTGTGATTGAGATTCTCCGGGTTTAAAAATACTGCATCGGAACTGGAGCAATTTAAACCGCTCCCAGCACGCCGTCTGAACGCACCCACTATCTGCCATCTTTTAAAGGGCTTCTTCTAGCTGCCACTTTAATATCAGTTTTATTTGCAAACAATTACCAGGTGATGATACTTATCTTCATGCCATGAAAACCTTCAACTGTCCTTTAAACATCTATTACACGGATATTGCCCCCTGTCTAGTTGGCAATCTTAGGGACATTACATAATTGGGCCTAGGAAACACTATTACATGGTAGTTTTTAGTCCCAGAAGGTGGTACGGGGCGGGAGGTTTTAAAGGTTCCCAACAACTTGGACAGCCAAAGCCTCCCTGCCATTCATAGCCATAACATGGAGATTGTCCTTCAGAAACCAGAGAAACAGGTAAAGAGGGATATTGCCCCAGCCACTACCTGAAACATTGTGCTAATGGCATGATGCTTCCAGTGGTGAACTGCCAACCAGGGCTTCAGTGCCAGAAGAGATAGATGAGGAATCCTATACTTTACATAACAGTCAAGGCATTCTGCATAAGAAGACTGGTCAGCTTATTTTTAATTGTCCCCCCTCACTGGAATCTATTGTGTAAGTGGGGGTCCATAGAGTCTGTATCAATCATGAGAATGGTTTTCTATTTGAGTAAACTGAGATTAGGTGAAATATGATTGTAGTCTAAAATTTACTGAATACAATACAAATAACATCAGTGAATTATTAAGGACTTAATTGAGGACCTACATGAAATGAACAGTAAGATGGCGAAACTGGTCTTGAAATTCTTACTATAGATTAATGATAAATTATAGGCGCTTGGAATAGGTAATTAATTCTAATGAATGAATCTAACTTATTCTATTATTTAAAACCATTCCCTCCACCTTTTATACTAATTGATTGGATATAATGACAATGAGCCCCCTCATGGATCACTGCCTTGTCGTGGCGAGGGGGCTTGCGTAGTTCAATGAAGCTGTGGGCTATGCCGTGAAGGGCCACCCAAGACGGACAGGCCACAGCAGAGAACTCAGAAGTGACAGTTAGAACTGGATATGGAACAACTGATTGGTTTAGCATAGGAAAAGGAGTATGAGAAGGATGTATATTGTCACCTTGCAGAAAGTGAAGAGGACCTAAAGAGCCTCTTGCTCAGAGTAAAAGAGGAGAGCGCAAAAGTGGGCTTGAAGCTCAACATAAAAAAAAACTAAGATCATGGCATCCGGTCCCATCACTCCTTGGCAAATAGAAGGGGAGGTCGTGGAAGTAGTGACAGACTTCACGTTCCTGGGATCCCAAATCACCGCAGACTGTGACTGCAGCCATGAAATTAAAAGACGCCTGCTCCTTGGGGGGAAAGCGGTGGCGAACCTAAACAGCATGATAAAAAGTAGAGACATCACCCTGCCAACAAAAATACGCATGGTCCAAGCAATGGTATTCCCAGTAGTCATGTATGGCTGCGAGAATTGGACTATAAGGAAGGCCGAGCGCCGAAGAATAGATTCTTTTGAACTATGGTGCTGGAGAAGACTCTTGAGAGTCCCTTGGACTGTAAGAAGATCAAATCAGTCAATCCTAAAAGAAATCAACCCTGACTGTTCCCTGGAAGGCCAGATAATGAAAATGAAGCTCAAATACTTTGGCCACCAAATGAGAAGGGAGCACTCACTGGAGAAGACCCTGATGCTGGGAAAGATTGAAGGTCAAAGAAGACAGGGACGGCAAAGGATGAGATGGTTGGACAGTGTCATCGATGCAACAAACATGAAACTGAGCAAACTTCAGAGGACAGCGGAAGACAGGAGGGCCTGGCGGGATCTAGTCCATGGGGTCGCGAAGAGTCGGACTCGACTGTGCGACTGAACAACAACAAATGACAATGAGACATTGACTAACTTATTATCAGTACAAAACAATTTAGCAAGAATACTCCTGTTCACTTAAGGTATTGCTAATATGGAGTTTTGTAAGCCCCAGTTTAAACACAAATTATTTTTGTTACAAGGAAGATAAGATGAGTCTGGGGTATAAATGAAGATAAGATGAGTCTGGGGTAAGGGCTGAAATGCTTGGATATCTGTGCCCCTTTTTGTCTTCTTAAAGTGCTGTATTTGTAGAAAAAGTGGTAGAGTAATAAGATACCAGTATTTTTGGTAACAGTCAGCACATCTGAGGGTTCCTTGACCTTGCTATGTTATGCCTAGTGGGTTAAAGGTAGGTGAGACATGGCTTATTCCCAAATAAATTTTTATTTTGATTCACTCGGGGTAAAAAGCATAGTAGTTCACCAGTGCTGGGCTTAGAGCATCACAACACAAATTGAAAAGATACAATGTTCAGTCCATGATGCCTTCAAACCTGGTTTTCAGCCAGAGTATCTCACTAAGAGCTTGATCAAGATGGGTAGCTGTGTGTGTTTGTCTGTAGCAGTAGAAAGGAGTAAGAGTCCAGCGGCACCTTAAAGACTAACAAAATTTGTGGTAGGGTATGAGGTTTTTTGAGTCACTGCTCACTTCTTCAGATGAAGACCTTGACAGAATCAGCTTATGATTTTCCTTTCTCCAAAAATAAAACAAACAAAAAGCACTTCTAATTCCCTCCTCACTGTGAGGAATTTTGAAATAGGTTCTGATTTCATAACTGCATCTTACTATTTACTCAGCCCTATCTGGCAGTATAACCATCATCCACGCCGCCACCCCCACCTCGGTCTTCTGAGTGGTGATTGGTTGCTAATAGCCTCCCAGAGGCTAGACATGACTTTGATTGTCACAACTTTAGCCCTAATCTTTAAAGATAAGCGTATATTTCCAATTGATGTTGGTAAACTTGATAAAGGATTCAAGAAGGGGAAAAAATAGAAGACATATTTAAAGAGAAATTTAGCTTTTGGCAAAAAAATGAGAGAAAAACAGAAAATTTAGATAGGAGAAATATATAAATATAATCACTGAAAATCCAAGCATTATGAAACCAATTTAGAGAATTTGGAACAAAAAAGCATCTCAGTTTCCGCAACGGGCATTATTTCTAGTATAAATATAATCACTGAAAATCCAAGCATTATGAAACCAATTTAGAGAATTTGGAACAAAAAAGCATCTCAGTTATACAGAACTACTCAGATGCAAAGAAATAAAATATCTAAAAGCAAAAAAGGGGGAGTCTTAATAATAAGAAAGTGGATTTTAAAATTCAGAGATGTCTCAGATAGACAAGAAAAGGGTAGGTTACCAAGTGGGGGTCTTCTGGGGGGAAAATTAGAAACTTGTAAGTTAAGGAGGCACTTTCAAGAAGCAACTGGGTTGGGTATAAAGAAATGATTGAAGGATACTTCACTGGATATTTACTGAGATATCCTTGCGAGACAAAAGGAAGACATCACATTAACAAATAGATTAAACTCATCAAAGATCTTCCATGATATATATATGAACCACTTCAGTTGGGGGAAAGGTCTCTAGGCCTGAAGAAGGCTTCAAACTTTCTTGAGTTGACCTGCTTGTTTTGAAAGGAGACTGAATTTCAGGAAAATCTATTGAGGAGACACATTTGTCCCTCTTCACTCAAGACACCTTGCAGGTAATTAAATAGTACCCCTTAATTCTCCATTGAGAAACAATTCTGAATTGATGCTGGTGGGAGGTTGGATTGATCGGTTGACACATTATAATTGTCTTAACTGGTAGGTAGCTATGGAAAACAGTAGCAAGATCTCTGCTCTGCTAATGTGCTCTATGTGGGGCTCCTCAGAAGTTTGTTCAAAAACATCAGTTGGTTCAAATTGAACCAATTAGTAGAATTCATTTTATTGTTGAAGGTGGGTATGAAAGAGTTCATGTCCTCAGTGTTCCAAATACTTCACTTGTGTTCCAAATACTTTACAATTCACACTGAATTGTGTGTTGACTTTGGCCTTTAAAGCTTGCAAACAACTTCCTTAGGGGCATCATCTCTCTCTCATATATAAAGAAAGTCCCCTCACCGTAAAATCAGCGCCCAGGCCAAACTGCTGGACCTAGAGACACCAAATTTGGGGAGACTGTTCCTACCATGACGTAGGTGCTCAAAATGGGGGGGGGTCAAAATGGGTAAAATATGCTCCCCCCATTGATTCCTATGCGGCTGCCAGGCTACTGCCTCCTTGCACCCCCCACTCTCTGAGTGGTCAGCTGCAGAGCTCAGTGTTCTGAGATTAAAAAAAACCCAACCAGTTACAGGGGACTACAGAGAGCTAATGACAGTTGAGGAAATCCGGTGTGGCCAACCGCCTGTGAGGTGAAGCAAAGCTGCTGGCCCAGCCTCCCTATGGTTTCAAACATGCTCCCCCCTCCTTCACTGGACAGGCAGTTGTCTGTCAGGTGCAGCAGCAGTTGCAGGGTGCTTAAAGCAATGAGGGAGCCTGCCAGCCCCACCTCCACAGTGGCTTCTAATACTCCTCCCTGTCAGGTGTAGGAGAGGAGGTGGGATGCTTACAGCTACCTGGGAGGTTTGCTCAGCAAGATTGCCTTAGCCCTGCTGCTGGCCCAGCCTCTCTGATCCCTTTAAACATAATCCCCCCAACACCCCAAGACAGGTGGGTGTCTGTCAGGTGTAGAAGCAGGACTAGGGTACTTTAATCCATCAGGGATGCCGCCCCAGCAGGATCACCTTAGTGATGCTGCTGGCCCAGCCTCTCTGATGGCTCCCAACACACTTCCCCCACCTCCTACACCTAACAGGCAGTTGTTTGTGAGGTGCAGCAGCGGTTGCAGGGTGCTTAAAGCCATGAGGGAGCCCGCCCCAGCAGTCTACAGAGAGGTCTTTCAGTAGAGGGGGAAAAGTACGTATGTCTTACTTCATTTTTTACACTACAATCTTCTCCATTAGATTCCTACAACAAATGTTACATTTCAAACTTTACATCATCAGAATTATAACTGGATTTATGGAAGTTAAATACCGTAGTGAAGCATGGGTATCAGGCTAGTCTACAATATGTACTTTCTTGATTAACCTCACTTGAGTCCTAGTAGTACCTTAAAGACTAACAAAATGTGTGGCAGGATATGAGCTTTTGTGAGTCACTACTCACTTTATCTGAAGTATCTGAAGAAGTGAGCAGTGACTCATGAAAGCTCATACCCTGCCACACATTTTGTTAGTCTTTAAGGTGCTACTGGATTTTTCCTCTTTTCTGCTGCTACAGGCAGACTAACACAGCTACCCATCTTGATCTATCACCTGAGTCCTGTTCCTGATTCCAGCATAAGAAGTTGTCACTCCAGCTTGGTGGAAACCCCCTTCCTGCAGAAAGAGGCCTGACAGGAGAGACAGTGTTACCTTTCTGAAAACAGGGTAAGCCTTTTCTTTTCTGAGAGGATTGTAATATCCTTGAAGGGCCTTTAGGGAAAAAGAGAAAAATGGTGCAAAGGGTTATGTAGGATGTAAAAAAAGACAGAGGAATACCTAATAGCAGGCCAGAGACCTATGAGTGGGGAACTGGAAAAGTATAACAGATGTGATGTGAAAAGGGTTAATGAGAAAGAGAGTATGTTATGGAGGCTGAAGTTGACAGGGAGAGGGAGAAAGTGTTAACATAAAAATGGTTCAGAGATACCGGTGGTAATGCTTAGAGAGGGCCTTGAGTCTCAGTGAGAAAGCCAGTCTGGAAGTGAAGTAAATAAATACACAGGTACCACACAGTACAGAAAGAAATAGCAAATTGAAAAATAATGAGTGAAAAACCCTCAAGATTTCTTCCAGCTCATAACCGTCCCAATAGTGCCCTCTTGTGTGCATAACTATGCAAACATGGTCCTCAAAGTGAGAACAAACCCCATAGAATGCCTTTAATTAGGGCCAACGAACACAAAACATTCTGCAAACTTTTGAGCTCATCAGAACTCTTCATCCGGTGACTGTTACAAAATTTAAGGAGAGTGAGCTGGGAAGCATATTTTTTCAGACTATGACGTAGGGCCTACTCTGGCAAACACCCTCAGAAACGGTAGGCTTTGCACACCCACACTCTAAAATAGCGGGGAAGTAAATATCACATCGTGAGCAGCTGTTTTATCTACGTACATACAAACTGCTGGCCCGGTTTTTTAAAAAAAGAAGCACCACACGATGCAATGTTGAGGGCAGGGATCGGTTGGCCCAGCAGGTTTCAGACACCAAGGTTGTGCGGCTAGCTTCAAAACAGGGATCCCGGCGTCACCTCCAGCAGCCACTCCCCCCCCCCCCCCTGTAGCTTTCCGGACGAGCTCACTACACGTTCCTGAAAGCTCGCCCGCGAAAGAATTAGCGGCGATGGCAGCGGGCGTGTGCTACTGAGCTGCTGGTACCTGGCAAACCCCGAACTAGAACGCTTTGGGAGGAGAAGGACGCATTGGTGGTGGCCTGCGAAGAAGGAAAGCCCGAAGCAGCAATGAAACCAGCCGATGCGATCCCTCCTCCACCTTTCAAAAATGCCGCCGCCGGGACAGGATTGTTAAGTCGTGCGCTTAACAAAGAAGTCGGAGAGTGATTCAGCAAGAATGCGGTTTATTCTGCGGAGGATGCCTGAGGTGGGAGAACGGGTTGTTGCACGACCTCGGGCAGCAAGGAGGCGATGCTTTGTTTGAGTACTGCTCTTGCCAAACTCTGTGGAAGTAGAAAGCGAGCACGTCAGGGAGAGCGGCCCATGCTTAGATGGGAGTTTTGAACGTAGGGTCTCCCTGCAGTTTGAAGCAACGCAACCCGTTCTACCACCTCGTTCTGGTGTATGTGTAGATCTGGTCTGTGGACTTGCAGAGAAAAAGAGAAATATATGGCAGGACACGCCCCACGCCGCGGCACACACAAGCCTTTCCCCGTCCACTCTACTGACTTAGGTGGAGTCACAAACCCAGCAATATTATACAGACGGGTAGCCTTATTAGCCGGCAACAAAATAAAACAAGAGTCCTGTGGCATTCGAGAGACTAAAATATTTATCCCAGTATAATTCATAGCAATACTTTCGACCTCTAGTTAGTTGCCGAGAAACCCATACGAAGCAGTAGAAGTACAATACAAACACGAGAAACCGGGAGAACAGTAAAGATATTTTCCCCATTCTGCATTGCCATCCTTTCCCTCATGGAGCGACGTTCCAATGGAAACCGGAGGCAGCGGCTGCAAGCCAAGTTATATTTCGCCACTCTCTTGGTTGTTTACAGCGGTTCGTAGACGTGCGCGCATGTCAGATTTTGCGCAGAAGGCGCGACAAACATGGCGGTTCTCTGAAGCCGTTTCCGGTATCACAAGGCGTTTGGGAAATGAAGCAAAGAGGGAAGTTGTCTTTGGGATATTGTGGGTAATTGTTAATCCGCGTTATACTTTTCATGAAAGCTGTCAGCTGACGGCATACTTTTACGAGGTTGACATCATCGCGCGCTGATTTAAGTAAATAATGGCTCAGGCTGCAGGAAGACAGAGCTTGCCGGCGACTGAGCTTCCCAAACTGCAGTTTGTTCCTTTTAGTAGTGCCTTAGATGCGGGCTTTTGGCATGAGCTGACTCAGAAGAAGCTGAATGAGTACAAGTTGGATGAGACTCCAAAAACGATCAAGGGATACTACTATAATGGTAAGTATGGAGTAAGCTTGTTGCTTTCCAGGATTTTATTGTCGTGGAAATTCTAGTATCTGCGTGCATAGAGAATTAAATCACGGTAGAGTAAGGGCCGGTTTTCGTAATTCCGAAAGTAGTTTGCGACGTAGATTGATCTTGATTGCAGCGTGTGCTTGCTTCTGAATTTTGAGCGTAGCCTGAACTGATAGCACATCGCACTGAGTTCAGTGGGCAATTGTACGCAGGTGTGCAATTAAATATGGTTTCGGAAGTCTTCTGGGTCAGCATTAGCCTGCAAGTTAGGGTGCTGTGTGGATTTTCTCAGTGCAGACCCCACTTTAACTGCACTCCATTAACTTCAGGCTTAGGTTGCAGTGAAAAAAAAGACAGGCAAAACTGGTGTACGTGTCAGTTTGGTTGGTAAACTCTGGAATTGCTTAATCTGACTCAATAAAGGAAGTCATGGCCCTCAGTTTGCAAGATCTGAGAAGGATGTTCAGAATAGGACATTTGGGAGGTCATCAATTCAAGGAAGCACCTTGATGGTGCTTGGCACAGACTTGTTTTTCATTCTAGAATCAGTTCTGGGTAGTCAGAGACTAAAGAAAGTATAGAGGGCTGATAGTGGGATGTTTATCAGGGATAGTGATACTTTTAAATGGGGAAATGTTTTCTTAGTCATATAGCTTCTACTGTTCTAAAGATCCTTTTGTTTTTGTCCAGGAGACCCTGCTGGTATGCCAGCTCGTTTAACACTGGAATTTAGTGCTTTTGATGTGTAAGTAACTTTTCAGTTCTTGTCAAACTTGTCAAAGAATTAGACCTGCCGTGTGTGTATATATATGTCTGTCTGTCTATCTACAATGGGGAATTTCACATTACCCCTTTTAAGCCGTTTTTAAGCTGTTATTGTACCATCTTGGAGTAATACCGTCTTGCTGTGATATAAAAATGCTATGTGGAATTCTTTATAACATTGAGAGGCTACTAGCAGTTTAACTCTGGGAGGTAAAATGTTCATGTACCTGCCTTCCCCTCAGTATAGCATGAGTGTTATGCTGACTTTGTATGCAGATGCATCACCACAACGTATGTAGGTTTTGAATTTGCTAAAAGTCTGTTTGTTCCAGGCATACAGGTGCAATGCAGATTGTAAGGCTTCTTGTAGCATTAGAGACAATCAATGTGACAGATGTTAAATACTGAAGTTAGACTTGCATGACCACCACTGTGGCTACACCTTTAATATCGATGAGAAACGATTTTTGCCATGAGCTAGTGCAGAATGCAGCAGCATACCTGCTAATGGCAATGCCTGCACAGGCGTGCATTCAGCTAGTGTTGCGCCAACTGCACTGGCTGCTGATTGAATACCAATCCGGTTCAAGGTTATGGTTTTGAGCTTTAAAGCTCTATGTGGCCTAGGACCGCCTCTCCCCGTATGAGCCCCGGAGAGTTTTATGCTCTTCTGATCAATATCTCCTGGTGGTCCCCAGCCCAAGGGATGTTTGCTCAGCCTCATCCAGGGCGAGAGCTTTTTTGGCCCTCTCCCTGGCCTGGTGGAACGTGTTCCCATTTGAGATCAGGGCCCTGTGGGACCTTTAACAGTTCACAGGGCTTGTAAAACAGAGCTGTTTGAGGCCTTTGGTTGAGGTGGTGGGTGTTCAACCATGTTAGCCCCCCTGTCCATGGCCCTATCCATGACCCATTTCCCAGTGCCTTTGTTGTTCTGGATGTTATTTGGGCACTGGAAATTTTTGGGGTAATTATTCCTGCCTGATATGAGGCATAGGTTTTGGTGTTATTTGCTGTTGCTATTTATTGTTTTATTGTTTTTGTTTGTTGGTTTTATGTTGTGAGCTGCCCTGAGCCCATTCCTGGGGTAGGGTGGGCTATAAATTAATTAAAGCAGTAATAATAATAATAATAATAATAATTTATACCCCACATTTATCCCCAATGGGGACCCAAAGCATCTTTTTTTTAAATCCCCGGATGAATATTTTTTATTGTTTTTTTAATAAGACTACAAAACTACAAAGAGAATATAAGGGAAGGGGATTACATCTAAGGATAAAGGATAGATAACCACACTACACTAAAAACCCAAGAGGAGGAGATCATATCCGTGTTAATCTAAGTGTTATTAATAAAAGTGTTAGTACAACAATATACTTGTAGAGTTCTT
>NW_015172010.1:80461-145529 GCF_001447785.1 Gekko japonicus
GTTTTCTTGGAAGTTTTGTTTTGCTTCAACTTCCCCCATTCTTTTCTTCATTTTCTTGTTTGTGGTGTCTATCTCTTTAATTCTGTCAGTCGTATGCTCCACCTTCTTTGCCGTTTCTGCCAGTTGGAGCTGCTGGGATGCGAAGTTTTAATTCAGCGAAGTCAGTTGCTGGTTAATACCATCGAGTTGCTCCATCACCGGCTTGAGCATATCCACTAACATTTTCATGATGTTTGCTTCCTCTTCCGGTTTTGGGCTCTGACTACCCGCCGGTTTCACTTTAAACTTTCTTTGCGAGGCCGCCATTTTATACGATTGTTTACAATTCCAAACCGCTTCTCACGGACTCAAAAAATCGTCACCTCGATGTTAGCGCTCAAGTAAGTCTCTCAAAACAAAATTGCTGCTTGTTTTCCCCCTGCCCCCTTTGTTACGCTTATCTGTCCGTTCGCATAAGAGGCGTCCCTCTTTGCGCTCTGCTTTTCCCACTGGGGTGGTAGTTCGCTTTTAAAATATTCTGCTTATTTTGAACTCATGTTCATTGTCAGTTATTTCTCTGACCTCGCTCACAATAATCAGTATTCTGCTCGATCTCCAGTGCTTGTCCCAGTCGAATCAGCTTGTGCCCAAGGGCCACACAGTGGCAGGATTGTCAGGGCGGAGGGAAGCCTCAATTCTCTGGCATTTAGCCGTCAAAGAGGCTGCCCCTCAAAAGCCCTATGGCCTGGAGCCTATCACAAAGGCTCCGTGTGGGTGCTACTTGAGGTAGCACTCCTCCATACCGCTGGTGTGCGAGTCGCTCCCCTGAGGTCTGGGGAGAACGACCGCTATCGCTGATCCACAAACCGGAACCCAAAGCATCTTATTATCATTCTCCTCTCCTCCATTTTATCCTGACAACAACTCTTTGGGGTAGGGTCAGATGAGAGTGCATGACTGTCCCCAAGTCACCCAGCAAGCTTCCATGGCAGAGCAGGGATTCAGACTTGGGGGTCCCAGTTCCTAGTCTGACACTCTAACCAGTACATGACACTGGGTGACTCTGATATGTTAAAGTGATGAAATTGGTCAAGTATGAAGCACTGGCATAATGTTTACTACTGTAGTACAAGAATACCACCATATGACGTCTGCTTTAAAACAACTTCATTGATTTTCTATCTTGTTTCCAGGCTCAGTTTAATCTGTTGGTGGTTCTCACCTTTAAAGCCTTACATTGGTCCCAAGTACTGTGTCTGAAGAACTGTTTGTTCAGTGTGCCAGCTGTATTCCTCCCATCAGCTCCTGCTTGGTGTTCCATCCTCTTAGGAGTATTGGGTCCAGGCAAGGACCATTTCAGCTATCTCCCCCACTTAGTGGATTGTCCTGTCTGAGGAGGTCCCGCCAACTCTGTATGCATAGATAGGGATGTAAGTCTATTCTGTTTCAGAGAGCATTTCAGTGTTTATATGGGGCTGTTTGTTATGGTGAGAACAGTTGTGTTTTTGACTTGCTGTAGACATAATATTTCATGTTGAACATTGTTTGCTGTATTTGTTATTGATGCCTGTTGGCATTTTTTTGTTCGTTTTCTTGGTCCACTCATGGGAAAGGAGGGCTGTAGCTATAAATGCTTTAAATAAGTGGGTTATAAATATAAAACTAAAATGGTGATTGAGTTGTCAGACTACTATCTGTAAAGGTGCAGGCAGGGTGTACTTCACAGAAAAGTTGCTGTGACCTAACTGTATGAGAGCTCTGTCTTGGGAAGAATGCTTATTGTGTGGGGAAAGACTGAACTTGTTCACTGGGAAGGAAGGAAAAGTACAATGTATAGACTATATATGTATATTTTCCTTGCTGATATCTTTTTATGTAAAGCAAAGGTTGACCAAAGGAAGGTGAGGGAGTGCTATATAATGCTAGACCAAGAATACCTGTACAGGAGCCAGCCACCTGATTTGGATTGTTCTATGTATTTATCTCACTGATTCCAGGCCTCAACTTATTTATTGTACCTTATGTCTAATGAGATAGAGTAAATTGTCTGAACTAGTAATGTATGTTTGACAGCATGAAGTAATAGAGTCTAAGCTAGAACAGTGGAAGAAACACTTCCAACTGTAATGGGGGGTTCCATGTTCAAGAAACCCCTCCTTTCTTGTAAAAATAAACAAGAACGTTGAAAGAAAAAAGCTTTAATCCAACACGGTACCTGCTGTTGATTTTCTACCTTACAGAGTAGGTATCTCTGTTCTGTGCTGGTGGTACAGCCAATTCTATCATTTCTGAACTCAGCCACCTAATACTTCTGCAAGTCTAGACCAGGCCTAAGTGTATTTTACATATCTTATAAAATATTAATTTCTTATTTTTCAAAGAATAACGAAAACCTTTATGTAGCACTTAATAAAAAATTATAAGTTTCTAATGATTCTTTGTATCTCAAGATACAAAAATAAATAATTCTATACAGTTTACTCTTATTGTGTTGCCTCATTGTTCAGGAACCGAAGCTTAGAAGTTCTTGTGAGGGAATTTAAAAATCATTTTGTCTAGTGAAACCTTTACAGAGAGGTTGAAGATCCTTAAGAGCTTAAGTGGGAAGAGGTCCCAGGAGGATGCTTACGTCAGAGAGCTTTTAAAAATTTAGTTTTTTTCATTTATACCCTTCTTTACTCACCAGTGGGGACCGGAACTGGCTGACATTGTTTTTGTCTCTTTCATTGTATCCTTTCCACAACTCTAAGAGATTGGTTAACTGTACAAGACTAACTAGTAAGCTTGAAGGCATGGTGCAGGACTGTGCTCCTTGGGGAACAGAAGATCTGAGGAGAACGGCTAACACAAAGAGTAGAGGAAGGGGTAATAAGAAAGGTAAAGTACCAGAAAGCGTTCTGTATGGTCCACAGGAAAAGAACATAGGGCGATGGTAAGTGATAAATGTAGTGAATCATAATGTAGTGAAAATAGGGTTATAGTGATTTTGCAATTTATGGATTTTCTGACTCCTAGCAGATTGATGTTTGTTTTGTTGGCAGGTTGTTTTGATGACTTGATATTCATTGCTGGGGTTGAAAGAGGAGTTGTGGGTCCATTCCTCTCCGTACCATATTTTGACATGTCAAAGAAAAATAGTTGATGCTAAGTTGGCTCTGCTTCTGTTTAGAATGTGGCCTTATTCGCTTTCCTTTCCCTTTGCCTTTTGCAACCCAGGTTTGTGAAAGGAATTTCCAGATGAGTGTAAACTAAACTTCTTTCAAAAATAAATTATGCAAAGGAAAACATACCATTTTCAGCACTGAATCAGATTCTAGTACTTTATAACTTATTTTCAGCATTGTGTTTTCTGTATATGTGTCTGGAGTACCAAAAGCACCAGTTCATTGGTAACATGGTGACAAATACTGTCCTTTAGTTCCAAGAGTACTTTCTGTTTCTCCGGAATGCCCCAACACCAGCACATTGCTGCCCTGCAGTTGGAACACTGTATAATACCAACACCTTGGAGGCATTCAAATCATGTGATAAGAAGTTTCTTCTTGAGCAAGCAGCAAATGAGGTGAGCTAACTGTCCCTGGTATGTGGAATCCTTGCTTCAGGTTCTGTTTTGGAAAGCAGTTTAGTTTTTCAGACTTGCTTCAAGTGATGAACATATAGAATGTCTGACTTCAAAGACATTATGTTGCTATATAATTTTAATGCCCTGTGATATTGTGTAGAATGAACCATTTATAAAGAACAGGCATGGTATAAATGAAATGAGTAGCATGAGGTAAGAAACCTCAAAACTAATTGTTGGGGGGAGGGGTTGCCTTCTTTCTAAGTCTATTGTCTAAGGCCAAAAATTGTATGTTCCATCCTAATAAGGTTAATAAATATGTCTGTAATGATTTAGTCTTGTCTGTGTTAAAAGTATTTAATTTAAAAATAGAGCCCCAACTACTTTACGGAGTCCCTGTGTGGATTGAGGCAGTTAAAAAGTCTATTGGACAGGTGCATACAAGCTTTTTAAGAAAGATACTAGGTGTCCCACCTTGTGCCCCGTACGAAGCCCTCAGTCTGGAATGTGGTCAAAGCCTTATGTCTACGAGGGCGTGACTTGTAACCTTCAAATATTGGGCCTGACTGCACTATAACTCTGATCCCACCAGCTATAGTTACCAGATGTTAACTGAGACTTAGGGTTCACCCTGGTTTGCCACTACAGAAAAAAACCTAAGATCCTTGAATATCTCTCTTGAATCTATGCTGATGCTCTCTGAAACGGAGGTATTTCATAAAATTAAGAGCAGATTACTGGAGGCAGAATTGTGGTATAATGCAGCCAATAAGACTTGTTCTCCTCTGAACCACGGGATATTTCCCATGGTAGGACGCTTGCACAGTTACTTCTTTCAACTGCAATCTCCAAAACTGCACAGAATTTTTACACTGGCCAGGCTTAATGTTTTATCCTTGGCAATTTTATTTGGACAATTCCAGGGTATTCCCTTTGCCAATAGACTTTGCCCTTGTAGATGTGAAACTGTTGAAACAGTGTACCATGTGCTGTTTGAATGCTGGTATTAGACAACAAATTTTATCACTAATTTTGGGTACTGTATCAGATTTTTCCTGGCCAAACAAACTAATATTTCTGTTAAATAGCACTGGGGAAAACATAATTGAACTTGTGGCACTCAATACGTAGTAAAATTTTGCAGGTGCTCAGCGTAGGGTAATTTTTAATGGAATTGTATTTTATGCAGCACCTGAATTTTTATTTCTCAGATAGTATGTTTTTGCCTTTGTGAAAATGCCATTAAAGGAATTGTTTGTGTGTGTAGTCTTGTCTTCATGTGATAGACCTATGGTATCTTTAAAAAGAAGGAAACCCTTGTATTTAAGCATTCTGTTAATACAGTTTATATTAGCACAGTGCCCATTGCTTTAACTGGTTTTAACTGTCAAGGTTTTCAGAAGCAACTTTAATGCTTGTACCACTGAGGTTTTTGAGAATTCACTGAAAGAAATTTGGGAATGAAGCCTTGACGATTAAAACTGATAAAGTTTGTACTGTAGACATATCTTTTATGTTGACTTATCTTATGATGAAATCAGTATTTTTAGCATACCACATGTGTTTCTAACACACAGTCAGTTCCCCAGAAAGCACTTTCCTGGGGGCACCTCTGAGTTTGGTGTCTCTACAGCTTGCACAAGATTTGTTCTATACAAATCTGAACTTACTGAACCTGCACCACAGGTGATCTTTTTTGACAGACGCAGGTTCAGGGAGTTCAGGAGAGTACAGAACAGATCCTGTGAAAGCTGTAGAGACATCATAGTTGCAGGGGACCTCCCCCAGATGCTCCTCTACATGCCTTCCAAGTCCCACTCCCCTGTTGCTTTGAAGTTTAATAAAGATCTAGACTGAGTGGAGACAGTCTATCCAGAAATGTATCAGTTCACGAATCAGTATGAACCTCCACAAACAGCTTGAAAGTTCATGGAAAGTTCATGAAGGTTGATCTGCCACAAACTTCACTTTGTGAACCACCTAAAATTTGTCACGTATATTAGTTCATGAGCCAGTTTGCGCCGATCCCTAGTGTGCAGTCAGTGAGCTTAGAAGAGTGATTGCTTGTCATTAAGCATAACATATATGGCTGCCTTATTGATAGCCAGACAATAGATCCATCTACTGTCTGCTCTGAGTGGCAGCAGTTCTACAATGGTATGAAAAGTCTGTTGTACTTTTTGAGGTCTTATAACTAGGTAGTCGAGAGGAGCAAAGGCTTAGTGGTAGAACATCTGTTTTGCATGCAAGAAGATTGGAGTTAAATCCCCAAATCTAAATTTTTTTTAAGGATAAGGTAGTAGAGGGTGATGTGAAAGACCCATACAGGAAATCCTAGAGAACTGCTGCCGATTAGGCTAGACAATATTGACCTTGATTGACCAATGGGCTGAGTTAGTATAAAGCAACTCCATGTATTTATGTAAGACTACAGGGATTTAACAGATCATCATATGCATGCAAACATGTTGTGTTCTGCTTGGTTGTGGGTTTTCCCTTATTACAACCACTCCTCATTTTTATAGAAACTATTCTAGGACAGTGAGCTGCATGATATGAGTGATACAGGCAGGTACTGAAAGATACATGAATTTTCCTAAGGTATTAATGTTTTGGAAACCCAGAGGTAAGTTGATAGTATCTAACATTGATTTCTGTTTCTCACTGTTAGATATGGGATTCAATAAAATCAGGTGAGGCCATTGAAAATCCTGTCTTGCTAAACAGATTTCTGCTTCTGACATTTGCAGTGAGTATACCACATTTAAAAATAAACAATTATAAATGTTTCATATTTGTATGTAAAATTTGTTGTTATTTGGTTTTGGTAGTTTGGGTTATCTTGATAGTCAGCTAATAGATCATGAATCTCATAGGACTAGGCTCAAAGCACATGTGGGCTCTGGAATCTTCTGTATTGTGTAGCAAGTTACTTCCGTCAATGTCATCCTGTAAATGACTGTTTTGCAGACTAGTTTTAATACCATTTTTGCATACTAAAATAGTTTTCAAACATTTTATCAGCTGTAACTTATCTAGAGCTCTAAGGGTTTAGAGGACAAAAAGTAATAACAAGTGGAAAAGTTCTTTGGAGCAAATTAGGGACTGCACTTCAGTGAGGTTTACTCGTACCCTAATTTTTCTTTGAATCAAGCCTAGGAGGTATCCCAAACTGATATTTAAAGCTCAAAAATTCTAAAATCAGCTTTGGAATTTTGCACAGAATCTTTCAACACAGAAAACAGTGCTAGTGTACGTATGCAATATTCTCCCCTCCCATGGGAGTACTTGAAGAAAAATTCTGATGTGCACAAATGCCTCTTTCCTCCCATGGGAGTACTTGAAAAATTCTGATGTGCACAAATGCCTCTTTATAATTATGATTTTGGGTGATTTGGGGTGTGTCTATGTGCATCAAGGGGGAAAAAGGAATGGAATTAAAACTTCTAAGGCATTTGTCATCTTACCTACGTGCAAATGTATTCTAATATAAGGGATGGGTACGTGGATAGTTTCTCTTGAACATCTATTATTTGAATTACAGTGTTTACTCAAATGCAAGACTAGGTTTATGCACAGGTGTGTCACAAAATAAGGAAGTCATCTTATATTTGTATACAAGTTACAGTGATGTCCAATAATATTTGTGTGTGTTTAGAATTTTAAGGGGATCATTGTACATTCAGGGTTGTCTTCCTTTCAAGTAAATATGGGTATAACCCTCTTTGACCATAAGGTCCTCAAAGTGGCATACTTTGTTTTTAAAAGACAATACTGGTTTTCTCTTCCACTCCTCATTTCTAATATACTAGCTCCATGCTGCCCTTCCTGAGATGTTCTGATGATGGCTTCAGTGTGGTCTCTAGTCCTTTCTTCCCAAGACTGGAGGGCTTCAGTGTCCAGGGAACAAGCAGGGAAGAACCAGATCCTGCTCTTCCTATCAGGACCTCCAACAGGATAGGGAGAACATATCCTAGGGACTACTATATAAAACCTTGAGAAAATCATCCTTATCTTAGCTGAATCTTGATCCTTATGTACTATTCTTCTATCTCACAGTGTTCCCTGTCATACCATGAAGTCTTATAGAAGTCTTCCAAGCAGGCCCGTAGCTAACACGGGGCCCACGGGGCCTGGCCACCTCGTGTTTCTTCTGGGCCACCTCCCTCCCGGGCTGTCCCCAAAGTGCCTCAACCCACCACCTGCGCTCCGCACTGCCTCCAACCTGGCTGCCCGACAACTGAGCTCCTTGGGCACTCCAGAGAAGTGGAATCCTTCATCCCCAGAGCTACCTTCTGACCCCCCCCTCTCCTTTAAACTCAGCCAAATTGCCGCCAGCTCCTGCCAGCTTCTCTTCCTCACCATCCACCCTCTCTTAACCACAGGACCAGTCTCTGTACTTCAGCCCGCGTGCACCTGCTTTAAAAACCACTTGCCTCCCTCCCCGCTGCCCGAGTCCCCCCAACAAGCACCGCTGGAGTTTTTCTAAGGGAGCGCGCACCAGAGGCGCCAAGGGGCAGCCCTTTACCTGCACTCTGAGTGGCCCCCGCAGCGCCTGCTCCATCCCGGCTTCCATGACCTCTATGACTGGAGGCAATGCGCCGGGTGAGGGAGAGTGGAGGAGGACACCTGCCACTGCTGCCACAACCTCCCTCGACCACCACCACCCCATCTCGTCCTCCCGCCCAGCGAAGTGGCCAAGAAAGCGCGTGGCCTGCTACCACCGCCAGGGGATTACCTGGAACTTTTGATTAAATTAGCTGCCGGCCCCCCCATGGCCCCCTCCCCAAAAAGTCCCTAGCTATGGGGCTGCTTCCAAGCTCCAAAGTGATACAGGGACAATCCTTGTTACTGTTGTGATCAAGTGCCTCTCTGGTGGTGTCACTGTCCCCCTGGGCGGCAAATATGTGAGATCTCAGACATCATGCGTTGTACTTCCCATTGGTCTTTCGTGCCTAGAAATTGTTTAGTTCTTCAGATTTTATGATTGTACACATGCATTTCCCTCTGAAGAACTGACTAATTCCATGTGCCCAGTGTGGCATTAGGCTTATATTTCCCAAAGATCAGCCCTCCATGCTGTGTGGTGAGCCACATTTATAATGTAGGGAATTCTCAATAAACAGCTTATGGTATAAATGAGGTCTACTAATTTGAAGGGGGGGGGCACAGGGTCAGGAAGAAAAAATCAGCTGGAGCTTCTGCAAGCTATTGGACTCCTCTACAGAACTGGTCAGTTAGTTGGTTGGGACCCAAAGTTAGGTCATGGACCATCTTTAGTGGAGTTTGCACCAAGGCCTAGCCACCATATCAGTTTTTTAAAATCAAATTATACAGTGAAGGAGAAAGCAGAAAAATACAGGAACATGGACAGAGTAAAGAATAGCAGCTTGTGGGGAAGGTTTGTATAGTAAAACCAATCAAGGGTTAGGCTTCAAGGTGGAGGGCTTAGGTCTGGAAAAAGTGAAGACTACTGAGTAGAGCAGCACTTTGGATCATGGCTCAGGTCTTTATTAGCTTCATTGTTGAGAGAAAATTTGAAACATATACCATATGATTCAAATTTTCTCTCAACAATGAAGCTAATAAGGACCTGAGCCATGATCCAAAGTGCTGCTCTACTCAGTAGTCTTCACCATATGATGTTTGCAAATATCAGTATGGTACACAAGTTAGAAGGGAGGACTTGTTGACCTGCTATGCCTATTTGTCACCCTCCCCAAGTATCTAGTCATACATTACTCATCTGTCCCTTACCTACCCATCATTCTCTTGCTTTGCTGCTACATTGGTTCTTGAGGGGGATCAAAATTTTATGAAACTAAGCTTTTTTGGCATTTAAGTATACATTTAAGGAATAGATCAAATAACAAACATATACTTTAACCTATTCACTGAGCTTCCTATTCCATATGATTTTTGCAAATATCAGTATGGTGCACAAGTTAGAAGGGAGGATGTTGACCTGCTATGCCAAGTTTATCCCCCCCCCCCCAAAAGTATCTAGTCATACATTACTCATCTGTCCCTTACGTACCCATCATTCTCTTGCTGCTGCATTGGTTCTTGAGGGGGATCAAAATTTTATGAAACTAAGCTTTTTTGGCATTTAAGTATACATTTAAGGAATAGATCAAATAACAAACATATACTTTAACCTATTCACTGAGCTTCCTATTGGTTCCTTTCTGTTCTTTCTGGAAATAGAGCTGTCACCAAATATGAGCATATTTGTGGATTAGGTTATATCGATTCAGGATTTCTTAGTTCAGATATTCACCACTTCAAGGGCAGATTGTGCCAATATTTTTAAAGTATAGCTTTAGTGTACTTTGTAATAAATGCATATATTTAATATATTTAATTTATTTCTCACAATATATTTTTCTCTCACCTAACCTTTGGGTACCCAACTTTGTTGCTTCTTAAGGTTGTGTTTTTTCCATTTCTGTTTCAGTGCGCTTCTCAGCCACTGCCCTTTCCATCCCATCTTGATCAATAGATGTAAATATGTCAGTAGTAGAATGCGCATGGCTGAGTCCAGTTGTGTCAATGAGTGTCATGGTGTATCTAGTAGTTTTACGTTTTGCACATATTCTCTTTGTGCATTGTAGAATTATTTTTCTAACACGTATATACACAATTTCCTCTCTTAGGATTTAAAGAGATACCGTTTCTATTATTGGTTTTGTTACCCTGCACTTTGTCTCCCGGAAGGCATCCCTTTGGTTCAGCATGCCTTGCTACAAGGTTCTCTCCAATTCAGGTACATAAATACTAAGGTAAAATTTTGTTAGTGCTTATTAGTTAGTCATTAGGTATAAAATGAAAGGATTTATTGTTTCTTGTTTGTGTAACAAAATCATAAGCAAAAGAACTGATTCCTGTCCCCGGGGGGCATCCAATCTAAATTCAGTTGGTTCTTTTTTTCTTTCTTTTTTAGTTAACTCTCCTAAAGAGGAGAGAATTTTATTGCTTTAAAATTTTCAGAAAGGGGGAGGGTATATAGCGGGATTAAGAAAAGTGGTGAGTGGTATCTTAATTAGTAAGTTAGTCTTTTGTTAGTAACAATAAATTCTTCAGCTTCTGTGTTTGACTGATCGTCCATCATCTTGACCTGTAAATAACAAAATTTTTAATAGTTTTAGTAGTGTCCTTTTGGGTTAATACAGTCCTTTAATGTGCTCTCCAAAGAAATCTTCAAGTCTTGGGGTTTCTTCCTTTTACATCTCTCAAGTTGTAAGATGGAACCATTCAGTTGGTTCTTGATATTTAGAAATGCTCCAGTCCAGCAAGCCTATTTCAATGTTGGAGCATTTGTGCATGCAGAAAACTCCCAAATGCACAAGAGCCATCTCCTGCTCTCCCTTTTCCCTCCAGCTGGTGTGTGCATTCTATCTACATGTAGTTGTTCTTGGCATCTGAGGGAGTAGAGTGTTGCACTCATGGAAGTCCTGTGTGTCATTGAATTGGAAAACTTGTTTAAACTAAGCTTATACCTCTTATTTGTAAATGTTTTATTTTGACCTTGAGAAAGTTCTGCCTTGTCACATTGCAACTGTGTGAATCAGTGTAATAAAATCCCAAGGATAATGAATGATGTTTTGGATAGCTCATTTTCAGTGGATACTAGACACATAAAAGATTTCTAAGCATTTTCTGTCGGTGAAAGACAGGATTATCACCCTGCTGGTGAATCCAAATATAGACAATCTTGACAAATGACCTGCTCTTCAAGTCTTTTGTGTGATATGTTTCTAAAAGGTAGGATTCTGCAGGGCACTGCTGTCTCTTACTGTACAATAGTGTGCATTAACACTAGATAAAGGTCCCTGATTTCAGTTGACAACTCAAGGTCTTGGGTAATGTGAGTGGTAAACAAGAGCTATTGCCCATTATATGTGTATAAAAAATCTTAGCTAGATGGGAAAATTAGGAATGAAGTGGTGTCTGGGGTCTACAGGCCATTATGATGGGAAAAGTTTAGTGCTGTATATTCAAGAAAGTGAAACAAATTTTAGGAAAAAATTGAAATGATAAAAATGACATTGTATGGGTTTTGACTGTGTGTGTTAAGTGCCCTCAAGTTACTTACGACCAGTGTTCCCTCTAAGCTGAGTTAGTGTGAGCTAGCTCACAGTTTTTTAGCCTCTGGCTCACACATTTTTGTCTTAGCTCAGTAAGGATGGCTTTAGAGCAAACTAATTTATGCAGTACCCAAATCACTTGCTCACAACTTTAATGCCAGTAGCTCATAAAGTAGAATTTTTGCTCGCAAGACTCCACAGCTTAGAGGGAATATTGCTTACGACCTATGGCAACCCTGTGAATTAATGACCTCGCAAATGCCCTGTTGTTAACAGCCTTGCTCAGTTCTTGCAAACTGTGGGCTGTGGCTTCCTGGGTGGAGTCAATCCGTTTCATGTTGGGTCTTCCTCTTTTCCTGCTGCCTTCAACTTTTCCTAGCATTACTGTCTTTTCCAGTGATTCTTGTCTTCTCATAATATGACCAAAGTATAATAGCGTCACTTTAGTAATTTTAACTTCTAGGGAGAGTTCAGGCTTAATTTGGTCTAGAACTCAGTTGTCTTTCTGGCTGTCCATGAGATTCGTGAAACTCTCCTCCAACACCACATTTTAAATGAATCAACTTTTTTCCTGTCAGCTTTCTTCATTGTTTTGGTGGTGGAGCTTCCCTAAGGGAACTAGTGCTGTTTGAATTCCAGAGCAAGTTTGTCCTCTGGATTCTTTTGAAACTCTTGAAATGTATGCCAAATATGTTTGATAATTTGAAGATGACCTTTAATCCTGGTAGTCAGCTAATGGGTAGGTCATGGCAACCCCTTTTAAGTGTAGGCACTTGAAGTGCCCCTGCTTCTCCCCAAAGGATGAATCCTAGCCATTCACCCAGCACAGTAACTTATGTGTACAAAGGTTTTTTTGCTCATCGTGTAAAAGGTTTGAAGAAGTATAGCTGAAATGCAGACTTTCCACCATCTAGTGTCTCCGATTCTAGACAATCCCTTAAGTGTTAGAATTCTGTTGTTCCCAGTGGGTCTGTGAAATTTGTACAAATTTGAACCCAAGATGTATCCATCATTGCCTACTTTAGGGAACAGTTGGCTCTTGTGGATTGTGTCCACAGATCTTACCCTTTGTTTGTGTGTCTATGTACTGGTCTTTTGAGATATCCAGTTCATTATTTGTGCTTTGATGTCTACCAAAATGAGTCATTCCAAGTTAGAAGTTCCAGAAATAATATTGGGAAACTGATCATACAGTTTGGGAACAGCATTGATTGAAATGTTGAAATTGGACCATTTATGAAAAATATAAAAGAGGCTTTCTTGTAATTTGAAGACAATTACAACAATCACTTAGTATCAGTTCATAGCTGTATGTGGAATCAGGGATATTAAACTTGTTTCAGCAATACAGTGCTGAAAAACATCTTAACTGATTTTGTTTTAATTTTTAGAAGTCTGTCCTTGTTCAGCACAGTCCAGCTAATTTGGTATAGTTGGAGACTTTCTCAAGATTGAGATTGGAAATCACAAAACTCTGACCTGTAAATCATGTGCAGAGAGCTTTCTTGTATTCTAAATCTTAGTCATTCTCATACACTGCACCATATTTTTGAGTCTTCCCTTAAAAATCAGTGGGATTCATCTTATCATAAATATGGCCAGGATCAGGGAACTTTCAACAAGATCTTCCAGTTAAGTTCTATGAATACCTAGGTGGTGAAGGAACTATATTCAGGAAACTATATTTCCCCTTTGCATGCATGTCTGCCCAGACCATTTTCATTTTGTAAAATAAGAAAATTTATTTATTTATTTATTTATTGGATTTGTATCCCGCCCTCCCCAAATGGGCTCAGGGTGGCTTCCAACAGCGGCAAATGCCATAACAAACAATTAAAACAGTATAAAGCAATCAATAAATAAAGTGCAGTGCTCTAGATGTTAACTTATCCCTCCAAGATGGGATCCATTTATCAACCTAGCCTGACAACATAAGTTCTTGGTCACCTAGGCGTCTTCCCAGGGCCGGTTCACTTATAGATCGAGTCCACCATCGTAGATGGCAACTTGGTGGTGGCACAATGGCGGCGGCGGCTCCTATGCAAAGGCCTGGCGGAATAGCTCCGTCTTACAGGCCCTGCGGAACTGTGCCAAGTCCCGCAGGGCCCGGATCTCCTCTGGGAGCTCTTTCCACCAGACAGGAGCTGTCGCCGAGAAAGCCCTGGCCCTGGTTGCGGCCAGCTTGATGTCCTTGGGGCCTGGAACCACCAGTAGGTGCTGCACCCCAGACCGTAGTGCTCTTGGGGGAACATATGGGGAAAGGCAGTCCCTTAGGTGTTCTGTGTTTTAAAATACCATTCTCTCTGAATCATCGGGACAGAAAAATTGATGATTCCCCCCCCCATTAAAAGTAGAGTTGAAACCTCAGTAGTATTTTAAGCTACTCATAAAAGCAAAACCATTATACAGAATCATATAGTGGTTTATTATAATGAGGTATATAGTATATTGAAAATTGCAATGTTTGTATTTAGCTTTCCAAAGTTTTCACGAAAATACTTCTAAAATTACTACGGTTACTGATAGACTGTAGTAGGCATTAAGTAAACAGAATTTCAGGTTTAAGAGAGTACTGTGAATTGATCTTTTTCTTTCAGATTCAGTCACTTCAGAGTGCTTTTGATGAACTTTGCCAGAAAGAAGGTCATACAGCCTTGCCTTGTTTTTTAGTCAAGTACCATGAGGATTCAGTTCTTGTGTCCTTGCTTAAAAACTGGGATAATTTCTTCCCCGATCCAAAGCAAACAGTAAGTAGTGATAACTAACATGTGGCTGAAATTGTTGGAATAATAGTTTATACATTTCATTGGATTTATTTGTGCTGGCTTACATTACATTATGTGTAGACCTTACAGACAAAACAAATTACAGAATTCAGGCTGAGCAAAAACTGTCAGGCTAGTTGGATATCTGAAAAGGGACCTTTCAAAAGAGATTAAGGTATATTTAGGATTCAGATTACAGTCTGCGTTTCCTGGTTCAGAAACTAATTGTTTTAACTAACCAATGAGTCAAGTTTTAACTAACTAGTGAGTCAAGCTAACGTATGACTTTGTCCAGAATAATTGTACCAATACCTTACTTTATCACAGCTTGGGGAAGGTCTCCATCTTGCTGCATTATGCGTAGATTTTAGCTCTTTCCTACAAAGTGATCCTTCAGTCCAAGGATGGGATTGTAGAACTAATTCTACAGTTCTTTAGAATTTTGCAAATTGGTAAATACATTAATTTGTACATTCCAGGGAACAGTGTTTGCTGCTATGACATAGCAATTGTATACTTTTAAGTATGTCTCTCCTGCTTGTTTACACAGGGTAGACATTAGTGTGGAATAAATTTACAATAACCATAAATAGCGCTCTTTTTTTTTACATTGAGTTAATGTGAGTAATTTCTTTTCAGGTGACACTTGCTGTTTATGACCCTTGTAACTTTGCCCAGTATCCAGGATGGCCACTGAGAAATTTACTGGTCCTGGCAACACAACAATGGTATTTATTTTTAAATGCTGAAGTCACTGAGACTTCCTTAAATGCCCCATCTATAGGTATATTTATTATAAAGTAAGACCCATTGAACTTGGTGAAATTTGCTTCTGAATAAATGTGCAGAATTGGGATGGAAATCTTATTTTTTTTTTTTTCTTCGTATAAGCTGGAACTTCTTGAGCTGCGTAGTTCACTCCTGCTAATATTTTAAAGCCAGTGTGGTATTGTGTTTAGAGTGTCTGCTTAGGCATAGGGAGACCTGGGTTTAAATCCCTATGTGCATTGGCCAGAATGCAGAGAATCACACAAGTAGGTCCACATACCCAAGGAAACGTAGGGATAGTTAATCCAAAGAGCAGTACCTCCCACATACAACAGGGAAATCAGTTTGTGAACATTCAGAAACAGAATACTGCAAGATGCAAAGGTTCTTCAGAATTGGATACCTTCAGTTGCAGTTTGAATCTTGTATTATTTTTTAATAAGTGGGTTGTATTTGTGGCCTCTCATTGGCTTTTAAAAAGGGGTTAGACCAGTACAGTACTCTGCAGCTCATAGAGAGCTGCATTCACCGTTGCCATCTACCAAAAGAGCCACATGACTATTGTATGCCCTGTGTGCCATCTCACCAAACACTAAGATACAATAATACAATAATACATGATACAACTATTATTAACTATAACCTCTTTACCAGCCTGAGTAGCCCAGAGTCAACTGAGCTCTTTGGAGCTTGAAAGCTCAGCAGGGTCCTTCACAGTTAGTACTTGCATGGGAAGCTATTATTTATTCAATTCAATTTATCAATCACCCTCCCTGGTGAAACCAAGCTCAGGGCAGTGTATAATATAGTCATATAAATCATCAATAAAGCAAACTAAAATGTACATAATGCTATAAAAACATAATCATATGGTGCTGAAATCCTAGCCACATTGTGGGAAATGGCTGTCCTCAACCAAACACTGGTGGAACATCCCTGCCTTACATGTCCTGTGGAACCTTAAAATGTCCCGCAGGGTGTGGATGTTATTCGGCAGACAGTCCTGCCAGATTGGAGCCAGGGCAGAGAAGGCCCTGGCTCTGGTCGAGGACAACCGGGTGTCTGGGTTGCTATGCAGAGGAAGGCTATTCAGAGGAAGGCAATGGCAAACCACCTCTGCTCATCTGTTGCCTTGAAAACCCCATGAGGGGTTGCCACGTGGTGGTTTCAACCTGACAGCACTTAATGTTATAGCAGCGCTAATAACTCAGCCTGATCCTATTAGAGTTTGGAAGCTAAGCAGGCTTAGTACTTGGATGGGAAACGAGCCAGGAAGCCTGGGGCTGCTGTGCAGAGGAAGGCAGTGGCAAACCACCTTGGCTCATCCCTTGCCTTGAAAACCCCATGACATGTAAGTTCATGGGGTCACCATGAATGGGTCGCAATTCGACGACATGGTTTACTTAAAACCTTTTTCATTACTAAAATACCTCTTGTTAGCCAAATTGCCTTGAATTGTTATTTAATATGGGGAGTTATGGTCTTAGATCAGGCAATAGGCAACTGCGGGGGCAAGCATCTGTGTATACAGGGGTGCAGTTTCCTCCAGGCACACCAAATAGACGCTGAGACTGACGTCAGTATAAATTGATTCTGTTTACTGAAGGTATTTCAAGCACACAATGACACGCGCACACATACAATTACACAGCATCTAGGAAGCATAGATCGAATACAAAGAACACATTCGCATTAGCAGGATATTTCGATGATGGGAGATACTCTACCTGTCCTGTAGTTGGATGGAGCGAATCTCAGGAAAATGAGGGGGCTATTGGATGGCAGGGAGAGGGCCGTGTCCTGAGTTGGCAGGCACATGGTAAGACTCTGGCTGTGCAACCAAGAGTCGGAGACTTCGGGTAGGGAGGGGTCAGGTAAGGGAACAAGAGTGCAAGTAAGAGCGAGCTGGTGCTGCGCAGCCTCTTTTATAAGGAGGTTAAGGGGTGAGCTTAAGCTTGGCCACCTGCCTTGGCAACCTCCTGGTAGTCCGTCCCCAAAAATATGCTGACTGGCACTGGGGTCCAAGGTCCACAGGAGTGGTCAATGTTGAATCTAATGGGAAACTAGATTGAACAGTGGCACCTGATGGGATTATGTCTTCTGCTGGCCAGAGGCATTGTTCTCTTGTTGTCTCATGTCTGCAGTTTCGACTAGGTGATGCATTAGGTGGGAACAAACATGTTGCCTACGTGTAAGCATAAGGGGTACTTCATGGAGTTTGGTCCCCTGCCTTCTGGCCTGGCATGGTGGTTGCCTGGCTTCTCAATGCTGTATGTGGCTAGGGAGCTGGTTCACCTCACTGCAAGTAAGAGGGATGGTGACATACAGGGCCCATGGACACATTGTTTCACAGGAAGGCTTCCTTCTTCTGGGCATGTGTCTGTAGCTCGTAGCATTTGGAGTCACCTTATAGTTCAGTCCCTTTTGCACACAACTAGCACAGGTCAGGTTTTTCATAACCTATGAGTTCATAAAAGCTTGATGGGGCCTCGTAGGGCAACACTCTGCATATGTAGAATTGTCACTCCCCACCATTGTTGAAACTTGGTATTTGAAGTGAGGGGAGAGCTTCTCTGCCTGCCTTCTTGCTCTCTTCTCAGCATGAGACACAGCAAGTCAGATGAGAGAGTGAGATTGCCAAGGTACAGTTTTTCTGACTGTGAAGAAAAGAGAATAAAACTGCCACTGTGGCCAGCTTGCTCTCTCCTCAGCTGCCTAGGTGTTGGAATGAGAGAGCAGAGGCTAAGGAGAAGAGCTCCTTATTTTATTTAATTTATTTATTAAATTAGTTAATCACCCAATTCCTGCAATGCAGGGCTTTGCGCAATATACATCATTCATATAAACATCAAGATCGAGTTACCATTGATTAAACAATTTATAGAGAAATTTATGTAAGTTTCTTTTATGTTAACCTGATGTGATTTGTTGTAGAGACTGCCATCACCAAAAAATGGCAGAGACTAAACAATTTGAAAGACTGATTAAGGGAATTGGGCTCCATTCTTTTCTTGTAAGTATTTCAGGGGCATCTAGTTGAATGCTGTTCGAAACAGGATACTACATTGGGTGGAACGTTAATATAGCCCTACATGAATGCTCTAATGTTCTTAAACATCCTGCACAGCTTTTATGTGCTGGAATGTTTTAACTGAATGAAGTCTAAGTTAGGATTGCAAAGGGAAGCTTGCTTTCACTGTAATTAAGAAGTGTCTATGTTGCCAGTATGTGTATGGCTAAGTTTTAAAAAAATTCAGAGGATTGGATTTATATCTTTCACATTAAAAATGGTAGGAATCTCTGCGACCTCCTATGCTTCATTAAACATAGTTAAGGCGTAATTGATTTGTGTTGCACTTTAATTTCTGTTGAGTTTACAGTACCTTAACTTGTGGACCAAGGGGCAAGGGAGGGATGGTGGCAGGAAGAATAACACTCATACCACATTAGCTGGGAGAGAAAATGGCCATGGCCTATGAGTATAACCATAGGAGCACCAGTGCAGCATAGGGCAGGATCCAGAATTGGGTGACCTGCCTGTCGGCTACTAACACAACCCTTCACTCCAGCCCGCCTGCTGGGGAAGCACCGTGGGATGGCAAGTTCCACATGGGCATACACTACTTTGTGGCTCCCTTATCACCTGAGGATTGGAGCCAGATGCCAGCCCCTGAGGTGGGCATAATGTGGAACAAACGCACCCTCAAGACACCTTATGGGGCATGCATGCCCCAATATCCTTTCCCCTTTTCTTTCTTCCTTCCCGTTCACCAGTTAACCTTTTATTTATTTAGAGAATGTTTATGCTGCCTCTCCAGGACCTTGCCTGAGGGGAAAATAATAAAAACAAGATATTAGAAGATATTAAATTAAAACCCAGCATTAAAAAACCAGCCCAGTATAAAATCATAGACCATAAAAACAGATCTTAAAGTAACAGTTTTCCAACTAAAATAGTGTTCAAAGATCAACCTCTGAATTAAATCTGGGTAAACAGGTGAGCCTGAGGGAGAAAGGCATTCCGTAAGCAAGTGCCACTACTTTAAAAGACCCATCTCTGATTGCTACCTGCTTCACCTCTGAAGGTGGGGGCACAGAGAGCAGGGCTTTTGAGGTGGATCTTAACTCGTGGGCTGGACAGTATGGGAGGAGGTGGCCCTTCAAGTACCAGGGCCTCAAACCATTTAGGGGTTTAAAGGCAAGAGCCAGCACTCTGAATTGTACCCAGAGAGAAATGGGCAGCCAGTGCCGATCTTTCAGCACTGGGTTGATACTATCCCTGTAGAAATTTGCACCACGATATCCAGCATTTAAAATAGACCACTGTGGCAAGATCACACGTTTTCAGGAATGGCCATAGCTGGCATATAAACCAAAGGAGATCTGGGCCTCCAACTGTAGGCCAGAAAGCACCAGTATCCCCAGACTGTGACCCTTTTCTTTCAAGGGGTATGTAACCCCCTCCAGGACAGGATGACTCCTCAGTCCTTGAGCAGTTTTGTCATTGACCAGCAGCACCTCAACCTTGTTTAGACTGAGATTCAGTTTATTGGTCCTCATGTATCTCATTAACATCTTCTGGGTACTATCCCTGTATCCCACCCTAGACAAGAGCCTGGCATCTTGGACAAGCTGCAGTTTCCAGACCATTTTCAAAGACAGATTGGCGTAAAGTGTGTTACAGTAATCTAACCTGCATGTAATCAGAGCATGGATCACTGTGGCAAGATCACGCGTTTTCAGAAATGGCCATAGCTGGCATATAAGCCAAAGGAGATCTGGGCCTCCAACTGTAGGCCAGAAAAGCACCAGTATCCCCAGACTGTGACCCTTTTCTTTCAAGGGTTATGTAACCCCCTCTAGGACAGGATGACTCCTCAGTCCTTGAGCAGTTTTGTCATTGACCAGCAGCACCTCAACCTTGTTTAGACTGAGATTCAGTTTATTGGTCTTCATGTATCTCATTAACATCTCCAGGCACCTATTCAGTATTTCCATGGACTCATGTGACTTATCAGTTAAGGAGAGGTAAAGCAGGTTGTCATCCACATATTGGTGGCACCCTGCTCCAGATCTCCTGATGATTTCTCCCAGCAACATCATGCAGATGTTAATCAGCATGGGGATCAAGATGGAACCCTGTGGGATCCTCACAACAACCCTGTGAGATAGATTAGGCTGACAGAATGACTGGCCCAAAGTCAACCAGGAGACCTTTATGGCAGAGTGGGGGGGGTCTAAACCTGAGTCTCTAAATTCCTAATCCATCACCCTAACCACTACACCACACTGGCTGCCAGCTTTTCCTACTTTCCCTGTGAAAAAAATCTGGCTGCCTTTCCCTGCGAAAAAAATCTGGCCAAGTTGCAAAAGTCATGCAGTAGCAAGTTGCTCAGGTGAGTTGTGTGGTGGCCACTGCCAGATACAGCCAAGTCATACAAGTTGTGTGGAGGCTGCCACTGAGCTCAGGTGAAGTATGAGGCATCAAGTCATAGCCACTGCTGCACCTGAGTGAGCTGTGCATATTACATGGCAGCAAGCTGCCTGGTGGTTTCTGCTGGGCCTGGCTCCACTGAGTCCTCCCTCCAGGGCAGGAGGGAGGGAAGCAGCAGTAGACCTGGAGGCTCAAATAGCCCTGGGAAAGGCCCTCCCCCTGCCTTCTTCTGACAGAAAAAGGGATTGAAGGCTGGCAATAGTGTTATGGTTTCCTGGCAACCTTCAGAATAGCACTGAAATCTCCTTTCTTAAAGGTACGAGTGCTGCTTCTATTGTTTGGGGGGGGGTTAACACACATGCACACACAGTGTGTAGTTGGTTTCAAGCTTCAGATTTTTCTGCAAATCTGGGACTTTTCTCAAGTTAGCCCCTGAGGTGGGCATAATGTGGAACAACCCCACCCTCAAGACACCTTTTGGGGGGTCCCCAGACTAGGGGAGGCATGCGTGCCCCAATATCCTTTCCCATTTTCTTTCTTCCTTCCCGTTCACCAGCTAACCTTTTATTTATTTAGAGAATGTTTATGCTGCCTCTCCAGGACCTTGCCTGAGGGGAAAATAATAAAAACAAGATATTAGAAGATATTAAATTAAAACCCAGCATTGAAAAACCAGCCCAGTATAAAATCATAGACCATAAAAACAGATCTTAAAGTAACAGTTTTCCAACTAAAATAGTGTTCAAAGATCAACCTCTGAATTAAATCTGGGTAAACAGGTGAGCCTGAGGGAGAAAGGCATTCCGTAAGCAAGTGCCACTACTTTAAAAGACCCATCTCTGATTGCTACCTGCTTCACCTCTGAAGGTGGGGGCACAGAGAGCAGGGCTTTTGAGGTGGATCTTAACTCGTGGGCTGGACAGTATGGGAGGAGGTGGCCCTTCAAGTACCAGGGCCTCAAACCATTTAGGGGTTTAAAGGCAAGAGCCAGCACTCTGAATTGTACCCAGAGAGAAATGGGCAGCCAGTGCCGATCTTTCAGCACTGGGTTGATACTATCCCTGTAGAAATTTGCACCACGATATCCAGCATTTAAAATAGACCACTGTGGCAAGATCACACGTTTTCAGGAATGGCCATAGCTGGCATATAAACCAAAGGAGATCTGGGCCTCCAACTGTAGGCCAGAAAGCACCAGTATCCCCAGACTGTGACCCTTTTCTTTCAAGGGGTATGTAACCCCCTCCAGGACAGGATGACTCCTCAGTCCTTGAGCAGTTTTGTCATTGACCAGCAGCACCTCAACCTTGTTTAGACTGAGATTCAGTTTATTGGTCCTCATGTATCTCATTAACATCTTCAGGCACCTATTCAGTATTTCCATGGACTCATGTGACTTATCAGTTAAGGAGAGGTAAAGCAGGTTGTCATCCACATATTGGTGGCACCCTGCTCCAGATCTCCTGATGATTTCTCCCAGCAACATCATGCAGATGTTAATCAGCATGGGGATCAAGATGGAACCCTGTGGGATCCTCACAACAACCCTGTGAGATAGATTAGGCTGACAGAATGACTGGCCCAAAGTCAACCAGGAGACCTTTTATATCTTATCAGAGTATAATCTGTATTTCTGTGTGAATATAAGAACTGAGAACATTGTAGAAATTATATAGACTAAATATTTGTGCAAAATCCCAAAACTGTTTAGGAAAAACCTCCCTTTCTCCTCTACCTTTTCAGTCTTTTTGTTACAGCGAATCCTAGTGAATGGGTTGGATCCAGCATAGTGCTTCCTTGAGTGCATGGGCTTCATTCCCACAGAGCACAGCTTCATTGTTCTCCTTTCCAGCAGCAGCCCAAATGTCCCCTTCCAAATCCCGGTCCTTGGAGTCTTTCCCCAGGGAGAAGGGTTTCAGGGAGCATTCTGGGTTACTGCGAAAGCTGCAATCTGTGGACAGATGCTGGCACCACCTTGAAATGCTGTGCTTTATCCAACCGAATATATTCTTTGTACAAAGCTTTGAGTTCAGGGCTAGCTGTTATTAACTGGCTTATTCAAAATATTCTAAGATTACATAGTAGAGTCTTTGAGAATCCCATGGTGAATGGGGATAATTGCAATAATTCTGTAGTGTTTCTGTTATTAACTTGAAATCAGCCTCCCCTAAATCGTTTGTGTTTACAATGTAAATTAATACGCTGTAATGCAATGTTTTGGTCTTTCCTTTGCCTGGTAATGCAGATTGTCCGAAAGCGGTTGGATGGGAGAAAAATCAAAAAGGAAGTATGGGCCCAAGAATGGTCAATCTAAGTGAATGTATGGATCCCAAAAGGTATGCATTATTAGAAGTCTTCATGATCTAGTCCTAGTGGACACTAGAATTGTGTGTGTATATGGCTATTGGAAGTTGTTGTCTCAGGCAAATATTTCGCATGTTTAGATTATTTAGAATATTCAGCCTTGTTTAAGAAATAAATGGGGGGTTGCCTCCTCCCCCAATCCTGTCAGCCAGTGCAAGCCACCAGGAGGAGGAGGAGAATGCAGTTCCACCCATTTTCCCTTCCTTGCTGCAGCCGCTCATTTTTTGGAGTGTTTTGTTCAGAGGTTTTCCTAACCCAGAGAGGATTTTGGAACAAACAGCGAGCTCCTGAAAAAAGGTAGCAGGATCTTCTCCACCAACTCCTCTTGCAGTCTTTTCTGTAGAATCCAAATCAGTGGAGACAGAAGACTTTCCCCCCATTTTTTAGACGCATCCTGTATCTTTGCAGACCAGGATGGTACCAGAGGATTTGCATAGTGCCTATCCCTGCTCTGGAGTGAACTAACAATGTAAAATGGTCTGTTTCTGTTTCCCTCTAGGCCATCAGTGTCAATTCTACTCACATTCCAGGGAAGGCTTAAATGTAGTAATGTGCATGTAAGATGAGAATTAGTGCTTTAGAGAAGGTGGAAGCTAGGCGACCAGACTAGCTTTTCCTCCACTTTTTCCATAACATGTGCAGGAGTTCTGAGAACAGATTTTGTTTCCAGACTTAAAATGAAACTCAATTCTATCTTTAAGTAAATACATGAAATCAAAGTATGGCATCTTAGCATGTAAGGGAGTTGCTGATATATGGCACCATATGTTTTGTAGTCAAGTATAAAACACAGGCCATCTGGCCAGTACTTTTTAAACCAATGTTTAAAATAAGCATTCATAGATCTCAGGATATTTAGTAATTTCTTTCATTCAGCTATTAGATAGTGTCACAAGAGGACTATATTTTAGATTCTGCCTAAATAAAACTGCTGCTATTTATCATTTCTAGTTTAATTAATGTTCCCTTATTAAAACAGTATTTTTCGCATACATTATACTTGATTTAATAATTGTATGAAAAATATTATATTAATGCAAAATACTAAAAATACAAATTGGATAGTACCTTAAAATCTGACAGGGTTCTTTCAGTAGTAATGTGTAATATTGAAGCATTTTTATAATTATGTTTTGAGATGCTCTTGCTTGTTCTTGGAATCTTTCATTATTTGATTTCTAACTGTAAATGCATTTCCTGTAGTTCCTATGTGTATGCAGGGCCGGCTGACCCGCTAGGCGAACTAGGCATTCGCCTAGAGCACCGGCTGGCCCTGGGGTGCCAAACAGGCACCCACCCACCCCAAAGCCCCCCAGCTCCATTGCCAACAGTCCTGCCGGCAAAGCGCCTCTCTCTCCGGCCCGGCCAAGGAGCCTCTCGACCGAGCCTGGGTGGGGTGCAAACGCTGAGGTGAAGCGCCTCTCCCTCCAGCCGGGCCAAGGAGAGAGAGAGGCTTAATTCAATTTCACACCGCTTGGGTCAGGCAGGCATCATTTATTCTCACCCACCCATTTTTATTTTAATCCTTATTTTATCCAAGTCCTTTTCTTTATTTTATCTTCCTCTATTTTGATTTTCCCCCCAAGATCCTCATTTTTTTTCTTTTGCTTTCCCCCCCAAGCCTCCTGGTTAATGAACCATCCTCTTATAAATGCTTTAAATGTTTCCCACACTGTTGCTATTGATATCTCCGGTTGTGTATTCCTTTTAAAGAATTCTTGAATCTCTGCTTTGGTTTTTTCCATAAACTCCTGGTCTTTTAAGAGACCTATATTCATGGTCCACCTAGTTCTTCTTTGTACTTCTTGAAAGGTTAACATTAAAGGACTATGGTCAGCAAACATGTTTGGAAGAATTTCAGCCTCTACCAGCTCATTCATCATTGTTACCGATATCCACGCCATATCAATTCTAGACCATGAATTATGTCTTGCCGAGTAACACGTATAATCTTTTGTATCTATGTTTCTAGTTCTCCATCTGTTGCCCTATGAGGCCCCTATTGTGCCTCTATGAACTTATAAGTTATGCAAACCTGATCTGTGCTAGTTGTGTGCAAAAGGGACTGAGCTGTGAGGTGACTCCAAATGATACCAGCCACAGACAAGCACCCAGAAGAAGGAAGCCTTCCTGTGAAAGGCTGTGCCCATGGTTCCTGTATGTCACCATCCCTCCTACCTGCAATAAGATGGACCAGTTCCCTAGCCATGTATAACACTAAGAAGCCAGGCTGCTGCCATGCCAGGCCAGAAGACAGGATCCAGACTCCTTGAAGAGTCCCTTCTCCTCACATGTAGGCAACATGTTTGTTCCCACCTAATACATCACTTAGTCGAAACTACAGCCATAAGACAACAAGAGAACAATGACTCTGGCCAGCAGAAGACATAATCCCATCAGGTGCCATTGTCCAAATTAGTTTTCCATTAGATTCAACATTGCCCACTCTTGTAGACCTTCGAACCCAGCACTAGTCAGCATATTTTTTTGGGACAAACTAGCAGGAGGTGTGCCAAGAGAGGTAGCAAAGCCTAGCCCACCCCTCAACCTCCTTATAAAAGAGAGCACTCAGCACCAGCTCTCTCTCTTGTCTACTTGCACTCTTGCTCCCTTACCTAATCCCCTCCTACCTGAAGTCTCCGACTCTTGGTTGTGCAGCCAGAGTCTCATCGTGCGCCTGCTGGCTCAGGGCACGACCCTTTCCCCGGCATCCCATAGCCCCCTCCTTTTTCTGAGATTCGCTCCATCCAACTCCAGACAGGTAGAGTATGTCCCATCATCGAAACATCCTGCTAGTGCGAATGTGCTATGCTCTTCTACCTATATTTCCTAGATGCTGTGTAATTGTATGTGTGCTTGTATTATTGTATGCTTGAAATATCTTCAGTAAACAACCCATTTTATACTGATGTCAGTCTCAGCGTCTATTTGGTGTGTCTGGAGGAAACGCAACCCCTGTATACACAGATGCTTGCCCCCACAGTCGCCTATTGCCTGATTTAAGATCATAACTCCCCATATTTAATAACGATTTAAGGCAATTTGGCTAACACATGTGTCTTTTATATTATATTCCTCTGCCGTTTGCAAGAACGTTTTAGGAAGAACGATTCCGGTATTGTTATCTTTTACTTGGTTTTTTCTATCCATTTTTTAGTCAAATACTGCATTATAATCCCCTATAACGCACATATCGTCAAATGTTTTTGTTGCTAAAATTTAACGTACCTCTGCAAAGAAGGTTTCCTGATTTTGATTAGGCACATATATGTTTAAAATTAGTGTGTTTTTTTTCTTTTGACTTAAAATTGTAATTGCTATTATTCTTCCATCATCTGATGTGTATTGTAATTCTGGGCAAAGATAATCTTTAACATATATTGCCACACCTCTTCCACGCCTCTTTCATTTTTAAAATCTGCTGCTAGGAAAAGATTTCCTAGTTTTTTAGATGTTAAGTATGTTATATCTTCTTTTCTAATGTGTGTCTCCTGAAAACAAAAAATATCTGCTTCTAGTTTAGAGATTTGGTGAAATGTTGTTCTTCTTTTTTGTGGGCTATTAAGCCCGTTCACATTAATGAAGAGAATTTTAAGTCCTTTAGTTCTTGCCATTTTTGTTCTTATTTTCTTTTGCCTTGCTTCAGTATTGAAGTCTTGTGAGGATTTGTGATGGTGTCTGTTCTTCGTTTTCCCTTTCTCAATATTTTCATTTTTATTCTTTTCATTTCTTGCCCTGGTGCATCCTCCTCTTTTTCAGATTCCACTTCCTCTTCTTCTTGCCACCCTAGATCTTTTTCATGTCTCTCAGGAAAATCTTCGACTTTAAACGTGGAGTCTATTTTCTGCCTTCTGCCCCCATAGTTAACTAACAAATCCTCTGGTATCAACCATCTATATGTGATTCCATTATTTCTCAGGATATCTGTTAATACTCCATAATTATGTTGTTTCTCTCTAACTCTCCATGGTATCTCTTTTAAAAATCTAATCTCTGCCTCTTGTATGGTTACTATATTGTCGTTTGTTGCTCTTAAGATTTTGTCTTGCATTTCCCTTCTATTAAATTTTATACGTACTTCCCGAGGTACTTTATTTCTTCTTGCATAGGATGAGTTTCTTCTATAAATTGCATCAATTTCTGCTGCTAGCTCTTCGTTTGTTCCTATTTCAAGTTGTTCCGTTAAACTCTGTATCATTTCTTCCTTTAGATTTTTCTCAATAGTTTCTGGAACATTTTGGCATCTCAAAATTAAAGCAGCCTTATCCATTTCTAAATTTATCAATGTTTCCTCATTTTTTTTGCTTTTGGATTTTAGTTGTTGAACCTCATAATCTAATTCCTGTGCTTTATCTTCCATTTCTTTACTGACCACTGTAATTTTTAGTATTTCCTGCTTATTTTCTGTTATTTTTTAATCTCTTCTGTTTCTGTCTTAATTTGTTGTGTTATTTCTTCCATTTTCAATTGTATAGGTTCTGTTTCTCTCTTAATTAACAGTGGAAGTGTATTTTCAACTGTGGCTTTCACTGCCTGTGTTACACTGTCTTGTATCAGAGTTTTCAAATCTTTCATTGTCATTTGTGTAATACTCATTATGTTTAGTCTCAGTTGACTTTGTGATCCTAACTGTCCCGGAGATGTGATAGATGATTTCCTAGTTTCACTATTTCCTGTGGCCATCTATTATGTCTATTCTTATCCTGTCTAGAATTATAGAGAGTTCTAATAAATTTTCTTTTTAATGTTTCTTATTCTTTTTTATGGAGAAAGAAGGGTATTAGTTTAGCCTAAAGGTCGTTTTTTATAAATTAAAGGGTGGAGAAGAGAAAAAAAGAGGAAAAAACCCCTCAACGTGTGTATACCTCAGTTTATGTCAGTTCCGTTGTTATTTAAACCTATCTACTATCTGCTGTTCCTTTAGTTCTTTCTTTCTATGTTTTAACTCAGTTCCGTTATTATTTAAACCTATCTACTAACTGCTGTTCCTTTAGTTCTTTCTTTCTATGTTTTAACTCAGTCTTTAACTTTATTTTCAATGTCCCTCCTGTTTCAGTCCCTATGGTATTTTCTTCTGCATGTTATCACTTTTCTCCGTCTTTAAGCCTTTCCGTACTCCTTGCCACTTTTCGTCTCTCCTCTTCTTCTCGTCCCAGCTTGTACCATGTCACGTCACATCTCTCTTCCCCTCTCGCACCACGTCACACCCTTCTCTTTGTCATCCGCTCCTTGTCGTCTCATCTCCATCCCGTTTAGACCGCTTCCGACAATAAAGAGCTTCCGCCTTCACCCACTTGAAGTAGATTCTTCCAGTTAGGTAAGGAAGAAAGAGAAAATTTATAGGTTAAAGTCAGTCCAGTTATAATTTCCCCGCACCCCTTTAACTAATCCTGGTTTTTTTCCAGCGTCTTTCCAAACATCCTTTCATGGCCACCTTAAAGGGATACTCCCTTTATTTGCTCGTTCTTTAAAGCCAACGGGGGTGGTTCTCCTTTTACAAATCCCTTATTTGTCCCCCCCTCCAATAGAGGATTTAAAGTATATTGACAAGAAATTTTACTTAGCTTTTGTTAGTCTGTAGTCTTTTTTTTGAAGTTGTCGCTCTTAGACCCTGTTGGTTCTACTGGGTTTGGCTAGTGCCCCACGGTGTTGAAGTCACGCTGGGCGTCCTTGTAGCTTTCCGCTTTGGAGTGATCCCCAAGAGGCCAAGGGGGCTGCCGCCCACACTCTGTTATGAGGCAAGCTCCCTGCTATGTCTCTCTCTACAGGAGAGCACATAATTCGGTGATGGAGTTTGCCTAGAAAGCTATAGGAATAGCATGGGCGAGCAGAGACTTTCCGCTCGCACCCACTGTCAGTGAGCCCAGAACCTGAACTGTCTCATCTCCCACATTTTTATAAGGAAAATTACAGAAGCAGAGGGAGAGAAAGGGAGGAGCTGGGAACCAAACCCTGCAGCAGACCTAAATGCCAATTTTGTCCCCTCATGCATTCAGGTAAATACTTTTATAGAGCAAAATAACATCAAATATACCATCTTGGGTTTTTCTACTTTCACATAGTCCAATTTAATATATGCTATCATGAGCCCAACAGTGCCCTTCTACTGCCAACATGTTGTTTTTGTGTTTTTTTTTTGGGGGGGTAGGAAACTTATCTCTGTTTTTCTTTTTGTCTTGTTTTTATTTCTATCCATCTTTAGATTTTATGTATACAAAATTTGGCCATTTGCAATAAACTACTACTGTTACTACATTGGACAAATGTGTCAGTCCCTACATAAGAGAATCAATTAACACAGATACAACATTTCTTAATCACAACTTTCAGAAACCAGTGGGGGGGAACATTTCAGTTTTCTTGCATATACTATTGCAGATCTGAAAGTCATTCTACAAAAAAACTACAAAGGCAATATACAACATTAAAGTGCTGAATTAGCACTCATCAAGAAACACCTTCTGTCACCTGGCTTAAACAGACTTGAGTTTCCTTTCTATAATTTATAATAATTCAACAAGCCCTACTTTTTAGAAACTTTAGTTTGCTGATCTTGTTGCATCATACTAACCTTTACTGGTGCCATTCATTTTCTTATGTGTCAAACTGCTTTTTGCTGGGTCAGTTGCCGTTTAATCCTATTTAATTACATTTTTGTTTATCTGCACCCCATGAGAAAGAGGCTGGAATCTCTGACGTCTGTCATTATCTATTACGTGCAACAACATCATCTCTTATAGTCTCTTACACAGAGAATCATGGCTGAAAGAGTTAGGATGGGATTCACACCGTTATCTGCCCCTAACTTCTCCCTTTCCCCCTCCCCCTTCTGTACTTTTCCTTTAAAAAATGTGGAACATTATTTTCATAGTATGTGAAGAAGGAAGCTCTGACATACGGAAACTCATAACAGAATAATTGTTATACTACCAGTTGTACACTTGTTATACTACAAGGACTTGTTATATTACAGGACTTCTGCTTTATCTTTAATTCATTGCTGAACTTAGATTTTAACTTCCATTTTTGGCCTATAAAATCTTCTAAAAGGCAATGATAGTGCAACTTTTAGATCTCATAATCTGTTGGGGGGTTTTGTCCTTGGTCCTTCGGCTGACACCTGAATTTTGTACTTTGGAACTTGGTTTTCCTGAGACAATATTCATTGTTTGAAATACTGACTAACAAAAAAGGGGGAGTGCAAAAATTAAAAGTGAATAAAATGCAGGCTTTATTTTTAAAAAAGAAACACAAGAAGCTACCTGATACTGAATCAGGTTCATTATAGTCAATATTGGTTCATTATAGTCAATATTGTCTACTCAGAGTGGCAGTAGCTCTCCAGGTTCTCAGGCTGAGGTCTTTCATATCACCTCCTACCTAATCCTTTTAACTGGAGATGCCAAGGATTGAACCTGGGACCTTCGGCATGCCAAGCTTGCAGAAACAGTAAAAGTAGAGAAGACATTCATAAAAGAGCGATTACAAGAATCTGTTATATACTCAGTTTGTTTCTGTGGAGGAATAAAATACTTAGGTATATTCAATATGTTTCTTATTTATTGCACAGGTTAGCAGAATCATCAGTGGATCTTAATCTTAAATTGATGTGCTGGCGGCTAGTACCCACTCTTGACCTGGAGAAAGTTGTGTCTGCAAAGTGTCTTCTTCTAGGAGCTGGTACGCTGGGTTGTAGTGTAGCCAGAACATTGATGGCAAGTACTGATGCTACTCCCCCCAAATTCTAATGTAGTTCCATTATTTTGCGCCAGAGAATCTGTAAAGCTAATCTGATAAATGAATAGTTCTTCCAAATTTTCAGTGGACAATTGCTGTTTCTTCCTCCTGTGTGCAGTGTACAGCTCTCCTCTTGGGCACCCATTCTTCTGGCTGTCCTTGTATGTGTTCTGCGGACATGTAGGGAGAATACTGGGTTATAGCTTTCACAGTTTGAAGCTCAAATATAAGCAATTATACATTATAAAATAAAATTACAAATAGTTCCAAATTGAGATTAAATAATCTTTCGGCGGAAAAAATGTTTCTACAGTTACTGAAGTTTTTGTGATGTATTATGTCTAAAATAAAAGGTTGGCTTGACCAAGGAAATATCAGTTGCGTTTTGAATAAAGTATTGAGGTAACAAGAAAAGTATCTACCCTCACTGCCCACAATTTCATTGTACTTGTTAGTGGGGAGTGTTTAGTATAATGGTTCTTATAGCATAAAATGGATTTACCCTTATTATAAGGGATGATCCCGACCTCTTTTAGTGTACCTCTATGTACTAGTTCAGAAGTTACCAGAGTGGTGTAGTTGTTTCTTAGCAATGAATGTGTCCCGTGCTGCGCTTGTGACCTTTGAAGGGTGGGATCATATGGAGTCAGCAGGGTAATGTGAGTGTTATGGACCCACATGTCAACAGACCAAACAGGTGAACCTGTCTGACCCATCATACCCACCTGGTTCTGTCTTTCAGAAGTTACTAGAGCAGCATGGAGTCCAGCAATGAACATGAAGAATGACACTGAACTGATCATTTTATCAGATGATGGGGCAGCATGTCAATGTGTCTTTCCTTCTTGTCAGTGTGAAATGGGTACCTTCTCTGATCTCTTGTTCTGAGGATTAGTATTAGGGATAGAATGAATGCAAGGTCTTTATTAAACCTATGAGATTAAAAAGGTGTTTCTCTTTTTTCCTTATTTGTGCAAGAGCTCACATCCTCCTTTGATTTTTTCGCTCAGGGATGGGGAGTCAGGAAGATCACATTTGTGGATAATGCAAAGATCTCTTATTCAAACCCTGTACGGCAGCCACTTTATGAGTTTGAAGACTGTCTTGGGGGTGGAAAGTCTAAGGCACTTGCAGCAGCAGACAGGCTTCAAAAAATATTCCCAGGAGTGGTAAGTATAATATTTTAATCTGATTTGATCTACAAAATGCCTAAGGGTTTAATGAGCCCGGTTGGTTGCCCACTAGTACCTAGAGCTCCAGTGGCAAGAAATGGGGGAGAAATGTGCCTGCATCCCCCCTTTCAGTGAAAACCAAAAGTGATGGTATGGGATTTCCTGGGATTTACAAAAAAATCCATGGTTTTACCATGAAGATTTTGCAAATTCTAGAGCATCCCATGATGTCACTTCCAGTTGCGATACCACTGTGTGGTGCCACCATGCCAGTCCCTGCCCCCTAAATGCTCCCACAGTTGCTGCTGTGCTCTGGTAACCCTGTGTACAATTTGCATGTCTGGTTACCTCTTCGGTTGGTACATGATGGAGTCTTGATGAAAGGAAGTTAAAACCAGGAGTACAGGCTTTTTTTTGTAAGATTGAGGACAAATCTTGGAAAGAGAATGGATACCTGAATGCAGTAGTGGTTGGAGAGATCATTTTCAGTGCATTGTGATTTCTCCCACCACCAGCTTTCCAATTATTGCATAGTTCAGTGTTGTAGGATGACGCTTAGGCAGTCTGAAGTCATAGCCTCAGGAGCTTTTCCTTCAGTGAACTGTGATTAGTCAGAAAGACATTTTTCATATGCTCACAGTACTGCTTCCTATCTTTCTGAACTGAGTCCTTGCATTTAAAGAGGCTATAGTGCTCTTCAGCAACCTAAATGTCATTCACCAATCCTGTTTTTAGCTTGCTGCTATCTGGAATCATACATTTGATTAGGCATTGAGTCTTGAATGGTTATCTGCCACTCACTTGCTGATTGCTAATTCCTTATATGAATAAGAAAACTAGGGTTACTGAGGAGCATTGCTCATTAGTGTAAAAAGCTGTTTTCTGGCTGCTAAAATAGTCCTAATAAGAATGCTTGCCTTATCACTTGCTCTGAGAAAAAGAAGCTCTGGAAAAATTGAACTAGAAAACCCCCAAATACCCAAGTATTGTCAAAGAAATGCAAATGATCTAATTGTTGTCCTCGTAGCATTGTTTGTGAATGCATGTGGCTGGTCCATTTACAAGAGTTTCATTATATAACTAGGGTTCCATTGCTGTGTTGCACTTAAAAAAGGTCTCTTTTGCAAATGCAAAAGAAGATGTATATTAACGTTAGCTAAAAATTAGAAGAGTACAGTTTTGAATGTCAAATGCATTTGCTTGCAGCAGGTAAGATCCTCTGTGTATCATGGATAATTCCATATTAACACAAACTGAATTTGCAATGGAAAATATTTTGTGCCATCTGCTGGACAATACATTCAACTATAGTACGAGCTGTATATGCAACTATCCTTTTATTTTATTCATTCATTCATGTATACCCCACGTTGTCCCCTTTTTTCTATTTTATCCTCATAACAGCAACCCTGTGAGGTAGGTTAGAATGAGCGTGTTTGACTGGCCCGAGGTCACCAAGCAAGCTTCCATGGCAGAGTGGGGATTCATTACTGGATCTCCAGCACTCTAACCACTACACCACACTGGCTTTGTATTTTGTAGTTTTACAGTACCAGCCTGTCCATACAAACCATGATGTTTGTATGCAATCATTTCTGGATGACAAATTAGAGTATGTTGTATATCTCAATCTGTAACTTTGCTTAAGTTAAAAAAAAATCTGGTTCTTTCTTGGAGCTCCAGTTCAATATAGGCATTATTTTTACTCACATTAATTAATTAATAGTTGTAAAAGATTCCTTCATGATATCCATAGCTTTGGAGATGGGGGTGTCATCAATATGCCGATGATATCCAACTAACGTCACAATAAATAAGGACTCGGGTGCTGCTGTCTCTTCCCTAATCCACTCACGATGGAGGTTATGTTGGTCAGAAAGGCTGCTGCTTTGGGTGGGGTTGGTTCTTCCTACTATTGAGGGAGCCCAGCATTCTTAGATGGACTCTGTGAAGAGCTTAAGAGACCTTCTGGATCCATCTCTCCTGTGAAAGAAGCAGGTCAAGAATGGCAGAGAAGAATGTTTGCTTTTGGCTGCATGTGGTAAAGCTGACCCCCTTTTTGGTCAACAGCCTATTTATTTATTTATTATTAATTTTGATTTATATCCCGCCTTGCCAGCACAGGCAGGCTGAAGGTGGCATACAATCGTTAAAATACAATAAAAGACAGATGCGAAAGCGCAACACTATAAAATTTCACAAACAACAATATATATACAAAATGCAGTTAAGTGCAGATGGCAATTGCTGTATGATGATCCAGTGTGGCTAAGCTGGTATCCAAGTTGTTCTTAATGCCATTAACGTGAGGGCCGTAACAGTTCAGTTTTAATAGCTCAATCATCAGTGGTGGCTCCTAGTCGAAGGCCTGGTGGAAGAGCTCCATTTTACAGTCCCTGTGGAACTGTAAAAGGTCCCGCAGGGCCCTGATGTCTTCCAGGAGCTCGTTCCACCAGTGTGGAGCCGCCACTGAGAAGGCCCTAGCTCTGGTGATGGCCAATCTGGCATCTTTCAGACCAGGGAGAGTCAGGCGATTTTGCGACCCTGACCTCAGTGCTTTCTGGGGGACATATGGGGAAAGGTGGTCCCTCAGGTAGTTGGCCCCCGACCATATAGGGATTTAAAGGTAAAAAACAGCACCTTGAAGTGAATCCAGTATGCTGTTGGCAGCCAGTGCAATGGCTTCAGCACAGGCTGGATGTGCTCTTGTATAGAGAGGCCCATCAGGAGCCTGGCTGCCGCATTTTGCACTAGCTGCAGCTTCTGGATTTGGGCCAAGGGCAGCCCCATGTAGAGAGCGTTGCAGTAGTCCAATCTCGAGGTGACCATAGCATGGATCACCGCTGCCAGGTCATTGTGTTTGAGGAAGGGAACCACCTGCCTGATCAGCCGTAGATGGTAAAAGGCTCCCTTGGCAATGGCTGCTACCTGGGCCTCCATTGTTAAGGTGGCATCCAGGAGCACGCCCAAACTCCTGACCCTTGGCACTGGTACCAGCGGCACCCCATTGAAGGTCGGTAATGGGATCCCTATCACCGATCCTCTCCGATTCAGGCACAGGACCTCCGTCTTCATCAGATTCAATTTCAATCGGCTCAGTCTAAGCCAGCCCACCACGTCCTGAAGTGCCTGGTCCAGGTCATCTGGGGTAGAGTCAGACTGACCAGCCAACAACAGATATACCTGGGTGTCATCTGCATATTGGTGACAACCTAGCCTGTGCCTCCGGGCAATCTGGGCAAGGGGGCGCATGTAGATGTTAAATAACATTGGGGGTAGCACCGCCCCTTGGGGAACCCCGCAAGCCAGTGGGTACCTCTGGGATGTCTGGTTCCCCAACGCCACCCTCTGTCCCCAACCTTGGAGAAAGGAGACAAGCCATTGCAGGGCAAGCCCCTGAATCCCAGTGTTGGCGAGGTGGTGGATCAGTAACTGATGGTCGATCATGTCAGACACCGCCGACAGGTCCAACAGCAGCAGTGCCACCGTGCCGCCCCGATCCAGATGCCTCCAGAGGTCATCTGTGAGGACGACCAGTGCCGTCTCCATCCCATGGCCTGGAAGAAAGCTGGACTGGAAAGAGTCTAGCATGGAAGTGTCATCCATAAAGCTTTGCAACTAAATCGCCACCACTCTCTCGAGTAATTTGCCCAAATAGGGCAAATTTGAGACCAGCCGATAGATAGCCAATTCGGCCGGGTCCAAGGATAGTTTTCTCAAGGGAGGGCGGACCATCGCTTCCTTGAGTGCCCTTGGGAACAGTCCCTCGATAAGGGATGTTGATAGGTGATAAGGCACCTCGAAACCCCTCATGGCCAGCTTTTATAAGCCATGAAGAGCACGGATCAAGGCTGCACGTGGGTGGGCGTACAGTTGAGAGCAACAGCTGTCCTGTTGATCTGTGTTTCAGTAACCTCCAGGCTCATTATTGCAACATTCTCTGTATTGGACTGACCTTGAAGATTGTTTGAAAACTTCAGCTGGTGCAAAGTTCAGCAGCCCATTTGCTATCTGGTATGGGCTGCTGGGAGTGCTATACTCCCATTTTGAGATCTTTTCACTCATTGCCTATTTTTTTCCCCCTGGGCCAAATCAGGGTGCTGATGCTTACCTTTAAAGCTCTTCATCACCTGTGACTTACATGACTGAAGGGCTGGCTCTCCTTATATGTATCCCTCCAGCATCTCTGCTTGTAACAGCAATGTCTTCTTTCCCACCCCCACGCAGAGTATATTGTCTGGACGTGGGTGTTTTCAGTCACTGCCTCCTTTCTTTAGAACACTTTCCTGAAGAAGATAAGAGGTGTCCCACCTTGTTGACCTCTCAGACAGGCTGTGGAACTGGAGGGTTTTTGGGACCTGTTAAGGACGATAGGTGGAGCATGGCCACATTAACTGGTTTTCTACATTATTATAATTATCTGGCTGTGTGTTTTTAATTCAGTGATGCTATTTCGCTGTATCTCTTTAATGTGTTGTCATTTGTATTTTCATTATGTGGTTGTCTTTTGTCCCAACTGGGTTGGAAGAAAAACAGGCTTAAAAATATTAAATACATAATTTTTTTAAAAAGTAGTATAAATCCCATTTTGTGCAATCCAGCATGCTCAACAGTTACGTTTGTTTGTGCAAGGATCTCAGTTTCCCAGCAGCTGGTTCACGTATTGACTGCTCGGAAACAATGATACCCTGAAAACAGTAGTGATTAGTGGGTCAGCATTGTCTGGGCAGATTAGTGACAGCTGCCCCATCTGTCAGGAAAAACTGTAGCGTCTGGGACAGCCTTTGGTGCTCCTTGCTAGGATATATAGTTTATGTGTGGGGGCTCTGTCACCTATACATTTAGTTGTTTTCTAATGCAGCTGTCCAGTAACAAAGATATTTATGCAATGGTCTCTTTAAATGTGCTTTGTTTTTCTGAGCCTTATACATTACTTGCCTGTTTGCTCTTCCAATGGGCTGGCACCTGTTCTGTTTGGCATTTTGTCTGCTTGCTTGATTCATTGTTTTTTTCAGTTTTGTCATTCTTTATTGCACCTGGAACATAAAGTCACAGGAAGCAGCACTATCACCTTACGATTACTACGAAGTACAGTTGAAGTGTTTAATATTTACCTTATTTGAAATAATGCATTTCCTAAATATTTCCAACCAGACAGAGCCTTTAGGATAAGGCTTAATTACTTAGTTTGGCATGTGGATTGTCATACGTCGTAGCAATAAGATTGTATACCAGTGTTCCTTTCTCATAAACAAGAAGCCTTCTTCCAATGGAAGAAGCCTCAGTTGTCAATTGCATCCAACCCATAGATTTTTGCCACTGTCTTGAGAAGTCATATGTCTTAAATTACATATTATATGAAAGCATTACCTTGTGGTCAAGTACCCCTTTTATGTATTCTTCCCTTTTAGAATGCTGAAGGTTTCAACATGAGCATCCCAATGCCAGGTCACCCAGTGAATTTTTCTGAAGTCACCATGGAGCAGGCTCGCAGGGATGTGGCGCAGCTGGAAAATCTCATTGAAATGCATGATATCATCTTTTTATTAATGGACACTCGTGAAAGCAGATGGCTTCCAGCTGTAATTGCAGCTAGCAAGAGGAAGGTACTGTATAGAGACGTTGCTAGTACCCCAGAGGCATACCATAAGCAGCACACCACCGTTTGCGTAGGCTGTTTGAAAGCATTTGGTACATATGTATGATTGTTGATTAAACCATGGGTCAGACTTTTCAGTTGCACTTTTTTTTAGCTGCTGGTCGCTTGAAATGTCTCTGAGCATTTTAGTGAATATAAAACTTAGTTCATCACAATTATGTTAGGGTTATCTGAAAGAGGCAGTGATCAGTTTAGCACCACTGATGTATTTGATGTGTAGAAGCTGTTTCGAAAAGCATTTCTGACGACTTGTCTTTAATTCAGGTGTAATGCCATACTTTTGTTTGGTGCTGTGTGAATGAGCTGCGAAGGACCTCTGGGCTTACTTGTGTGCTTCATCTCCCTTTGCTTCAGTGCCACAGTCTGATTAGTTAGATCATGTTTTGATGCAAAACCATAGTTTGCAGTTACAGCAGATTCATCAGACTATAGCTTGTGCTTGATTTGCAAATCAGAATTGTAAGCGGAAACAAACTGTGGCTTGCAATCGTATTTGTAAGGCCTGTCCAAACTATAGTTTGCCCTATTGGATTTATTGCCAAGTTATGGCTAGTAGTAAAAAGAATGTAACAAATTGGCTCTTGGTGCTTGAGGGGAGGAGAGGCTGTGGGGAGGATGCAACATCTGAAACACATCTCCAGGAGCATATCTCTGCGTTCTTTCCTGGCAGTGTATAAAATAGATTAGATTATGTAAAATGTACTTTGTGTATAGTTTGGGAGTCTCTGTAGCCTGTTGAGCACTAAAGATACCAGCAACAGCAACATTGTATACCCTGTTTCCCCAAAAATAAGACCTACCCCAAAAATAAGCCCTAGCAGGATTTCTATGCATTTGTGGTATAAGCCATATTGTGTCTTCTTGAGAAAAAATAAATATAAGACAGTGTCTTATTTTCAGGGAAACACGGTACTATCCAGAAGGATACAAATATACCTGCTGTGCACCTCGTCCCCTGTTTTACATTGCAACAGTTTCTCCCACTTCAGTCCACAAATTCTTTTTAAATGGTGGTAGAAAAATGGACTGTGTGGTTATTGTTGGAACTGGTACTTTGTTGCATGTAATTGGGGGAGTCTCTATGCAGTCTATTGAATAGGCCATTTAATTCACTAAGAGTGAAAGTATTATGGGCAACTTCATTTTTTGTCCAAAGATTTGTTGATACCAGAGGAGTCAGGAAAGATTGCTCAACATACGGTTGAACACTTACACTTGCTGTATATGATGAATATCTAAACTCATATTTAAGCAGAAGCACTGATAGGTTTGTCAGTGTAACTGGGAGCCAAAAATGAAGTTTGTTTTTTTTATTTGGTTGGATCCAAATCACTGCAAGTGGAGTGAAGCTTGCAAAATGGGAACTTCCTGCTTTCTATGTCAGGCTGCAGCCAACTGAATCCCCTGACATTCTACTGCCGTGGAGGGAACCAAGGATTACAGTGGCAGTTTGCAGTGGGATGAGGAAATTAGTAAAAAAAAAGGGGGGACCCGCGATACTCGCGGGGGAGGGGGGAGAAGAGCTCCGTCTCCTCCATCCCCCCCATCTCCCCGCGGCGGCGACGAGGCCGGTTTTCCCCCCCCCGCCTTCTTCAGGCATACGGGCACCTCTGGACCCAGCCTAATGTTTTTAAATAGTGCTACTTTTGTCTGCATTTGACCTGAATTTCACTTTGTGTTCTTTTGAATATTTTTATGAAGTTGGTCATCAATGCTGCATTGGGATTCGACACCTTTGTGGTGATGAGACACGGGCTGAAAAAACCCAAGCATCAAGAGGTGGGCGATTCTCCCTGCAATAACCCTGCTGGATCAGCGGATCTTTTAGGATCGTCACTGTTTTCAAACATTCCTGGCTATAAACTTGGTTGCTATTTCTGCAATGACGTCGTAGCACCAGGAGATGTAAGTAGACTTCATATTAACTGCTTCTCTCTGGGTTGTTTTTAAGGGTCTTAGTTTTTAATACAGTCTTCTTATGAAACATCTGTGTTGAATCAGTACTGTCCTGGTTTATTTTTTTAAAGAATTTGTGCAGTGGGACAGATTGGAGGGATAACACTGAAAACTGCATTTCTTTGTAGTCCACCAGGGATCGGACATTAGATCAGCAATGCACAGTCAGTCGACCAGGGTTAGCCATGATAGCAGGAGCCCTTGCGGTAGAGTTAATGGTATCAATTTTACAACATCCAGAAGGGTAAGTCACAATTGTGGGAAAGGGGTAATTTTTTGACGTTTTTGTGAAATCATTCTCCACAGCTGTATGCATATCACCCTGGTGCACTGGGAAGATAAATCCCCCCATCTACTAATAGTTGTCCCAAGCAACAGCTGCACTCTGTGCATCTGCACTCCAGTACATGACTTATTAAATGCTAGGAATGATGTGGATCAAGATGGGTAACCATGTTAGTCTGTCTGTAGCAGCAGAACAGAGCAAGAGCTCAGTAGCACCTTAAAGACTAGCAAAATATGTGGCAGGGTATGAGCTTCTTCACATAGAGCTAGGAGTGATGTGGGTGAGCATAGTACTTAGGGATCCTCCCTCTCACAAGGGCATACTGGTGCATCCATTGAACTGTTTCCTCACAGTGCCCGCTGAAGAAAGCTGAGGTTGGTAATGACCAGTGGGTGGGAACAAAGCCTAATCTGCCAAATCCTAATCAAACCGAAACATCTGTATAGCACACCACAGGTATATTCCGTAGCATCAGGGACACTGAATGCAAATCAGATGAATGGAGCTGCTAGCATGGTGTTGTGGTTAAAGTGTTGGACTTGGAAACCCACGTTCATATCCCTCACTCTGACATGGGAAGCTTGCTGGGTGACTGTGAAGATAAAATAGAGGAAGGGAGAGTCATGTAAGCTGCTTTGAGTCCCCATTGGAGTGAAAGGGTCGTACTAACTTTTTAAAAATTGGGACTTCAGACTCTACATGACAAATAGTAGTCTTTATCCTTTATCTTTTTTTTTTTAAGCGGTTATGCTGTTGCTAGCAGTAGTGATGACAGAATGAATGAACCTCCCACCTCTCTTGGGCTTGTGCCTCACCAGGTTAGTAAATCAAGAATGAAGGAAGATACATTGCTATACTGTTGTGTAACAACTAAAAGTAGATATCAATAAATTGAATGTATTTCAGTATTTTTTTTTTTAACCCTATCTCTTATGCAGGGCTGTTCAGTAACTTGTAACTAGTTCTTTTTTTGTTCAATTCAGGATGAAATGAATTACAATCCTGTTACAAGAAGCAATAGGTTTATACTATAGTAATACAGGCATGAGGAGCTGCGGTGGCTCAAGTGGTTAAGTCGCTGAACTGCAGGCTGTGGAAGGTCGGTAGTTCAACAGTTCGAGACCCGAGTTGCCGCATGACGGAGTGAGCTCCCGTCTCTAGTTCCAGCTCCTGCCAACCTAGCAGTTCGAAAGCAAGAAATTGCAAGTAGATAAATAGGTACCACTTCGGTGGGAAGGTAACAGCGTTCCGTGCACCTTGGTGTTTAGTCATGCCGGCCACATGACCACGGAAACGTCTTCGGACAGCGCTGGCTCTTCGGCTTTGAAACAGAGATGAGCACCGAAACCCTAGAGTCGGATTCGACTGGCTTTCGAGCAAGGGAACCTTTACCTTTAATGCAGGCATGAATTACCCGAATTACCCTAACATGACTCAAGTGACAAGAGACCCAGCTGTCACATAGGGATGGTTCAGATGTGAGTCAGACTCAGATCAGTGCACTACTTCACTTCCTAGTTGTCAGCAAGTCATAGTTTGCTGCTTTACCCAAATTGGCAAACCATGTTTTGCAGTTTTCCTTTAAACCAGAATTGCAAACCACAATCAAATAATGGTTTAGTGGAATAGTACTGCAAGCTACAGTTTGTTGATTTGGGTAAATCTATGGTTTGCCAACACATAAGGTGTGATAGGTTTGCAAAGGGTTTTGAGGAAGTTTGGACAAATTGGTGAATTATAGTTGGCTTGCAACCAGTATGGGAAGAGAGGAAATAGGGAGGAGGGGACGCATGAGCTTAAGGTTTGCCCATAAGTCTTAGTCTGCAAATGTATATCATGACAAACCCTTGATTGTTCGTGGTGGGCAGGAATATTGCTTGTTTGCTGTGCTTTCAAGCTGCCTCAGTGCCCCCCTCCTTTCTTCTCCACTATGCATAGTACAATTCAGTTTCCTAGTTTGGAAAGCCTTTAGCAAGCCTCTAATTTGGTGTGATGTGTGAGTGCAGGCTCTTGGGTCAATCTGGTTTTGAATTTGCTCAAACTGAAATTCTTAATGTAGTTTAATCCAAATTTAGAATCCTGTCTTTAAATCATGCTTTCCATGAAAAAGGAGGAGAGAAATGGGAGGGAGATAATGTAGAATGAACTAGCCATGTTTATTGCTTTGATAAACAAGTTTGTTGTAATATTCAGATGTGTTTGCACTTACTTCCTGTGATGCTGAAACTTAAAATGGAACTGTTCTTATATTCTTAAAATGAATTGGCAAGACACTTCCCTTCATTTACCTTGTGCATGTAAATTGCTTCAGATGGCCTCAGGATGGACTGCTAAAATTCATCTACTCATCCCCGGAATGAGTTTTCCCAGGAAATTTACAGAATCCACTTCATTGGAAGTTTTAAAATATAAATCAAGAGATTTGACAGGCTTCCCTGCCCCGCACAGCAAATCCTTGTTTCCGAACGTAGAATTAGACTTGAGACTTCTCCCAAGGAATTATCCATAACCTGAAACTGGCTTTTTTTTCTTGGTTTATAACACATTTATGGAAAATACATTGTTATGAATCAATTCGCTCTATATTTCATAATAGAAGTTTAACTACAAGTGTAGTTTCGCTGTTCCTTGACTATGTTTGCGGGGTGGAATTATGAACAGCCAATGTAAGTGCGGAGGGCAGCACTGGGAGGATGCAAAGCTGGGATGGATAACAGCCCCTGAGCACAGCAATAAGGGAAGGCCTAGGGGGTTTGACCTCATTCAAGGGGCCATCTCCCAATCTGAGGCTACAGGCACCTTTGTAACACCTGCTTTATTCCAGAAGTATACACAGATTTATTGCTCATGTACTGTTGCACAACTTCTGCTCAGTTATAGAGAAACAGAGTTGAAACAAGGCCCCCCTTTCAGGGATAGAAACAGTAACTTATTTGATAGGTAAGTTCACTTCCTAAGTTAACAAGTGATTGGTCGTTTGTGAAAATTTAACATATAGTTATACTGTACTCCCTTTTTAATGGATTTTATGTAGAGCTTCATAGCTGTACTTGGATGCTTCTACTTAGTTTGCCTTGCCAATTACTTGCTAGTTTTTACAACTTAATAAAAGTGCAACCTTTTTGCTCTTTTATACAAAGAAATGGATTGCGCTTAGCTAATGTGCTTTCCTCATTGTGAAAATTAGATAGCACAAACAATTGCATTGGTCTCGGTTACCAGAAAATTTGTTGTTGTTTAGTCGCACAGTCGAGTCCGACTCTTCGCGACCCCATGGATCATCTCCCGCCAGGCCCTCCTGTCTTCCGCCGTCCTCTGAAGTTGGCTCAATTTCATGTTCGTTGCATTGATGACACTGTCTAACCATCTCATCCTTTGCCGTCCCCGTCTTCAGAAAATTACTCGCACATTAATATTTAGCCGTATTGCAAAATGTCATCCTGTGGGGGTCAGTATTTTCTTTCCCACTTTTTTTCAAGTATCAAAAAATAGTTTTCTGCTGGCTAAGGAGTTGTAATAGTATATAAGTTCTGTTTGCATATAGTATAGAATTAGAGGAAGTTGTGTACAATTTGGGATTAGAGGAAGAGCTTTCTTCAGTACAGAACATTTTGTTTTTCTTGTCTGAATTAGAAAAGTATTGATGGGTTTGCCATAATATAATTAACTCCCTATCACTCCTCATCTTTTATTGTCCTTTATGGCTCTCTTGCTGTGCATCAGTCTTCTAGCAGCTTGAGTGCTCAGCAAGTTTACCGCTTAGATTGTCCATAAACACACAGTATTACAGTGCTAATATAAATTGTGGTAGAAAGTAGCTTATTTTCTTTCAGTGTAGAATTTCTGTGGGCTTGATACAATGGTTCTTCTGATGTAGGCTTGCCAAGTCCCCCCGGAGGGTGGGGAAACCCTGGCCCCAGAGGCCCGTTCCCCGCCGCCAGCGGATCAGGCCCCGGGGGAACCCCACCCCCAAAGCACGCGACGTGCACATCACCCGGAAGTGACGCGACCACGCCAGGCACGCTGGGGGGAGGGCCACGGTCATCCGCGGGAAAACTCTATGGTTTCCCCTCGGATGGTCGTGGCCCCGCCCCAGTGTGCCCGGCGTGGTCGCGCCACTTCCGGATGATGTGGTTGCAGTGCTGGAGTACCCCACTCCAGCGCCGCTCGGACTTGGGAACCCTATTCTGATGGCGGAACCTTTATCCAGCACAAGGAATCTTTCTTTGGTTGAAGAGATGTGTTCTGATTGAAGGCTTTCTTGTGTCTGTAGAAAGTTCTGTTCATCTACTTACAAGCAAAGCTGTATTGTAGATGAATTCTGTGCCATGCAGCAATTTCCATGCTCCTCTGAAGGAGCAGGAAAAGGATGCCATGGGTGTTCACTTCTGTGCATAGTTACTCATGGTTTTCTGCTGCATAGACACTGAAGAAACTTCAGGCTTGTTTTTGCAATCCCTATTCCTTTTGTGCACAGCAAAACATTTAATTAGTTTTTATAAACCAAGCAATCATGATTTAGAGTTATCAAAGTTTGACTTCTGACCAGAGCTTGAATTGATTTGTGAATCCTGAACCATGGTTAGCCCATAATAAATACTGGAAGGAGCAAGACTTGCTTATCATGTGACAGGCAAATATGAAAGGCATGTACAGTGTGCCCCTGATCTCTTAAATATGGTTAACAGATCAGCAGCATTATCATTGCTGTAGGCCTTTGTAAGGCCTATAGATGGCTTCAGTAGCTAGTCTGCCTTTTCTACAGGAAAAGGGTTTCATTTCAGTTGTAGAGGTACAGGCTTAATCTGATTCACAGATCTGAGATTCATAGAATGACTGTTGTGTCCAATTTAGAGTTAAATTCACTTTAAATTCAATGGGACTTAGGATCAGGTAAACGAACATTGGAATGTAGTTTTATATTAAGATAAATAATGCATCTTCTAATGATAAATGTACTGTAAAATCTTTTCTTGAAATAGCCCATCTGCAAACTTTCCTCAGGATAAATGTCATTGGGTATTTCTTAAATGGTTTATTGATCTTACCCAAAGGTTTCAGAAGGAGTTTGAATCAGAAACCCCTAAAAATCTGGTTTAAGAAAGCTGAGATCTGTGTTTCTCAGGTTAACACCTTGAGGGTAAGCTACCATATTCCCAGCAATCTAATTCTCAATATGGGCCCCATCTGTGGAGACTGGGGCTATGAACACATCAGAGAGATCTTTCTATAAACCTGAAAAAAGTCCCAGGTTTGCAGAAAAATCTGAAATCCAACAACAACAACAACAATAATAATGATAGTGATAGTGATGATGATAATGATGATAAACTTGGGGAGGGTTAATGGTTAACATTAACTTCTCTGTGACTTGTCAGTAGCTTCAGTGATAAGGATGTTTCCTAAATGGGTTAGACTTGATACTGGACTCCTCCTCTAGCACTTACTGTAAACATTTTAAAATTCAGTTTGGTTAATTATTCCTTGTGGATGTGAGGTCGCTCTGGCTGTGACATCTGTCACCCCATTGATCGCCAGGGTTGATTCAGCTGATCTGGCTCGCTAGGCGGGTGTCCCCTACCACCCTCACCGCTCCATGTGCGTCCCTCCCGAAGCTGCGCGCTCGGTGGAACAAGACGGCCATCCCAGATAGAAGGAGTGTACCGTTCTTTGGTCAAGGGTATACGATAGCTGCGCTCCCCTGCTAGAACCTCCAAACAAGCTCAAATTATTCCTTGCTGTGTTTGCTTTGGAATACAATATCCAATGTCCTGTTGATAAGATTAATTTTTTTCAATGAAAAAGCAACTATAAAGAAGTAGTTAATAAGCATAAGAAGTGCATGGCATAAATGTTGGTTATAGGTAGTGAAGGGGAATTATGTGTCAGACTACCTTGCAGCTTGTAGTTCTGTCAGAGTACATAAATCCAGCTAGGCTGACAACTGAAGTTATACTTTAAAATGTTATCATTATTCAGTATGTTACCACTGGTATACTGTAATTTGTGACTCTTGCAATACAGCAGTGCTAAAACATTGGCTTGGATCTATTGCCTAGGAGTAGCCATGTTAATCTGTTGGAGCAAAATAAAACAGCAGCACCTTAAGGACTAACAGCATTTGTTTCAATATGAGTTTTCATGAATCAGAGCTCCCGTCTTCCAGTGGTTCTACATGACAACTTCAAAGTGAATATGTACACAAAAGCACTGAATCAAAACCCTTCAAGAAATACCACATCTTGGCTTATTGCTACCAGCTAGCATTCTTAAACTTCAGAATCCTTATCCTGATCTGTTGTATTTATCCTACCTCATAACTTTATTTGTACTGCAAGAGAAGACGTCTTCAGGTCCCGGGTCACAAAGTCCACCACCAGCAACATATATTGATTTCCCATATGATGACTACTGATTTTGTACCAAGACATTTTGTAAAATAAAGAGAACTAGGTTTAAAAATGCACATATGCTAGCCAGAAAGCATTTGCTTGAATGATATTACTATTTGGAACACTGGAAATGGAAGACAAACTAAGAAAGAAAGGTGATCCTTTTTATGGGCCCATAGTATCACATTACCAATTTTGTGCTTATTAAAGCCGATGGTTGGAAATATTCTAGTCTCAAACACTTCTGTAATACACAGAAATTTGGCTTCAAATAGGTGGAAAAGGAGCATGATGTACCCTTTCATCTTGACAATTGGTGTATGGCAAAAAACCAGGCAGTACATTTAATAGTGTTTTTCCTGCCATTCTGCTTGTTGTCCTCATGGGTTTTTTTCTTCACTGAGTCATCAATTGATGTAGTGAGAGAATTTAAACTCTAGGTGGTGCAGGGTGTCTGTTGATAGTACTGCCTGTATAACCAAAACATATCACATGCCAAATTTGTTTCAGCAGAAAGACATGTTAGCATTGATGGACTCTTGCTGTCCAGAACTATACATGTTAGCTGGGTTTTCTTTTTTTAAAAAAGGTGCTTTGATAGCACACTATTATTAGTCATATGATGGTGGTGTTCATCTGTTCTCTTTTCAGATTCGAGGTTTTTTATCAAGGTTTGATAATGTCCTTCCTGTCAGTCTGGCTTTTGACAAGTGTACTGCCTGTTCTCCGAAAGTAAGTTTGATTTAAGGTAACTTCTTTGACTACACAGAATAAGAATGATTTTTCTCTGCATATTGTTTTGCATACAACTCTAGTGGTGTCTGAGGCTTGGTTTATTACAAGATTTTTTAAACATTCATACTCACTTCCTTTAAATGTTGGCTGCCAAGTCAGTTGTTTAAGATTGCTTTTATTTTTATTTTTTGAGAGAGAGTGTGTGTGTGTCAGTTGGCAGGATTAAAAAGTACAAGATGATTATGTACTGTACACAGAACACAGTGTTCAGTAGTATATTTAGTTAGTTTTCTTTTTTCGGTCTTCAGCGCCTAATGTTAAGAATATTCGGTACATTGTTTACCCAACGTTCCCAAAATACAGAGCTGTCCGCCTTTTATTTATTTATTTATATTTGAATTTATATCCCGCCCTACCCCGAAGGCTCAGGGCGGCTCACAAGGGCACCATGTGCCAGTTAAAACAGTAATACAAAATTAAAAACAATAAATTACAATAAAACACAATAAAACATTTCATAAACTATTAGGCCAAGATGGATAGCTCTCACTTCCACAATTACTTTCTCAGGTCTTATCATCTAAAACCATGCCCAGGCGCCTCGCTCCGCCATTGGGGGCCAGGCAGTCATGCTGTTCATACGCAGTGCATAGGGGACGAAGATGGAATAATGGTGGCAGCGGCTCCTACTCAAAGGCCTGGCAGAAGAGCTCCGTCTTGCAGGCCCTGCGGAACTGAGAGAGGTCCTGCAGGGCCCGGATCTCTTCCGGGAGCTCTTTCCACCAGGTAGGAGCCGCCACCGAAAATGCCCTGGTCCTGGTCACCGCAAATTTAATTTCTCTCGGGCCTGGAATTTCCAGGAGGTGACACACACCCCCGACCATAGTGCCCTTGGGGGAACATATGGAGAAAGGCGGTCCCTTCGGTAGGCTCAGGTAGGCTCAGTAGCTCAGCAGGGACAGGTGGTCTTCCTCCACTGCCTTACCCTATCCTGAGCTATGCTGAGGGTTCCTCTCATATGAGCTTGAATTTCTGATGTTGGAGAAGCTTGAGGAATCCAGGTATGACAGTATTTCCCATGCCACTAAGGTAATACCGGGACAGAAGAGACGTGGGATTTGTTTGCTGCCTGTGTGACAAAGTCAAAGACTTGTTCATATCCAAACTATGGATAAGAATGGTATCTTCCAGCTGATTGCCTTCATTTTGTGTTATACCAGGGCAGCTTCATTTTTTTTAATACATTGAGCTTTCACCACGACTGAGAGTGAGACCTTTGCTGTATTCCTAATTGATGTAACATCAATTAACTCTTGGTAAGAGAATCTCTGAACGTGTGACCTTTTGCCAATTTAGATACTTGCATCCTGTTTAGAATTTGGTGCCAGTCTGGGCTGTCACCAAATGTGGTGTGGCAGAACCTTGTTTAGCTTTTCAGATGTAATGACTTGGGGCCCTATTAGGGAGTTAATTTCCAGGTAAGGTCTGGGGAAATAAGGCTTGAAGTTTTGAATAGCTTGGAGAAGCAGTCTCAATTTAAATGGAATTTGGAGATAAGCTTTCTTCTAGTTTTTCCTGATCTCTTCCTGTCTAACTTATCAATCTGAGACAGCTGGCGTCCCCCAGCCTTGGCTTTGCCTTCTATTCTTTGTGGCTCCTTGTACTAATCCCTCTCAAGCTTCTTCCTCTTTGCTGTTTTAACTTACCCTGTTCCTGTTACAGCTGTCCATCTTTTATAGCCCCGTTGCACCAATTAATCTGTAGGACTGACATCCAGTGAACTCAGTGGCCATATCTCTAGACTGGGCACCCCACATTTAACTTTCTAAAAGTAAAGGAGCACTTCAACATTTATTTCAGTGCCTGAGGAATAGTTTTGATATTCTTTCTAGTTCTTCCCTGCGGCCACCAGTTTTCATTCTTTTGATCTATCACCCTCTCCTTCATCTCTGCAAGCCTATTCTTTCTCCTGTTCCTTGCTTCTGACTTTGTCAGACCTTAGCAAAAAAAAATAAAAATCCAATATATTGAAAATAATTAAAACCAAAAAATACAGCTTTCCCAATATGTACATATTGTCTGAATTGATGCACATTTGAATAATTACTCTCAGGGAATGATTTGCCTTCTCATCAGGCTATTTTTACCCCTGCTCTGTCTAATAAAGAGATTTTGCACAAGTAACATAGGTTACAATGCTGGGATTTCTTTTGCCTGAAAACCTTATTGGCAAGCACTGCATTTAGTGGCTCAGAGTTCATTTCTGCACACACACACACACACACACACACACACACTTTATACCACACACACCGTTTCACAGCTTATGCAAGACTTTTTGAGTTCTTAGGTTTCTTCAGTTTTTCCTCAGGTGTATCAGTCCATGTTCAAGCAGTCATCTTGACTGAGAGCTCTTGCTGTGAATGCCAAGTAGTTCTGACTCATAATTTGGCTTGTGTGTAAGTGCTATTAACTCAGTGATGTCAGGGATTCATTGCAGGCATTTTCTCTTCACTTCTTGTACAATACATATCCTTCATACACTAACAATGCTACACTAACAATTCAATCCTATGTCAAATAATTCTAGTCTAAACCGACTAAATTCACTGGGCTTAGACTGGGATAATTTTTCATAGGTTTGTACTATAAATATATATTAAAGAGCCTCCGAGATCACTGGAAGTGAGGGCAAGAGCAAAGAATAAGGTAGCCCTTATGAGAACATGAGCATTTTCCTTCTAGAAACTTGCCTTTTGTAATAAAATGCCAGTTTTGTTAGTGTAACTAGTGTGTTTTATTAGGACTACAAGAATCTTCATATTGTATTCTAGAACTTACAAGGCATGTACCAAAGTGTGTCATGTCAGGAAGATAAACCTATCTTTAGTTAAATTCAGGTGGGTAGCTGTGGTGGTCTGAAGCAAAAGAACAAAGTCTGAGTCCAGTGATGCCTTTAAGATCGACAAAATTTAATTCTGGGTGTAAGCTTTTGTGTGCATGCACAGTCCTTCAGGAATCTGAAAAACTGTGCATGCACACAAAAGCTTTTAACCAGGATTAAACTATGTCAGTCTTAAAGGTTCCACTGGACTCAAACTTTTATCTTTAGTTAAGACATGTAAAGTTCAAGTAATAAAGCAATATTTGTACCCACTTAGTTTCCCCCCCATGAACCTCCCATGTGATTTTTTTGTATCTTGTTAGGTGCTAATTCTTAAAAACACCAGGGCTTGAGGTGGGGGGCAGGATGATAGCTTGACATTTGTTTGAATCCTCTGTACTGTAATAGCTAAGAATATAAGCAGTGAGCCAGCGAGTACCTCTCCCCACCCTGCTCAATCAAGGCTCATCTTATTTCATGAACTCACTTGGAGCCCTTAAGCGAAGCCATTATTTGTTGCTTCTTCCTTTTAATGATACAGGATTCACAGACACAGCACTGCAGTATGTGAACTACTTTAAACGTGCTATGAGGGGAAAGGTCTCCAATTTCAGCTGATTTATTACCTCAGTTGTAGTGCCCTCCCTACATGTTATTCCACAGAGTGTCATATCTTAAAGAGCAGTTTTTCAGGGAACACTAGGGGCTCTGGTGAAAGGAGGAAAAGAAGAAAGCCCAGAGATCTCTGCCCAGAGTTTTTAGGTCCAAGAGACTGATAGGAGCTATCTGTAGCAGTCATATTTAAATTAATTTCCAGGGCTGTTTTTGGGCAGGAACGCACAGGAACAGAGTTCCGGCTGGCTCCCAAGTTGGCCACGCCCAGCAGGAACTCATTAGCATAATAGGCCACACTCAACAGCAGAAACTCATTAGGATTAGCTACAATTAGAGGTATGTGGCCTAACATGCAAAAAGCCCTGGGTTTTGACAACAAACAAGGTAGAGAGAATAAGAAGCAATAGGTGGGTGTGGCTGGATGACCACACTTGGGGGTGTGGCCTAATATGTGAATGAGCTGTGCTGTCAGGGTGTGGCCTAATATGCTAATGAGTTCCTGCTGTTGGGTATGGCCTATTATGCTAATGAGTTCCTGCTGGGCTTTTTCTACAAAAAAAAGCCCTGTTAATTTCTATGCAGTCGGGATATGAACGTGCCTGTTCCCTCTGGTCAACTTTGACATTTGGGTGCCCCCGCCATCTGAGGTGAAACTGATGGCAACCTAAGAGAGGGCCTTCTCAGTCATGAGCCTGAAACTTTTGAACAGCCTGCCCAAGGACATTCATCTGTCTCCCTCTGTCGTTATTTTCAGCCAGCAGATGAGGACTTCCGTTTGATTTGGTGTGCCCACAGTAAACTCTTGCTGGCCCTCCTCCCTGATTGTGTGTGTGTGTTTTGTGTGTTTATGTGTCTTGAGTGTATTGTTAAATATTTTATATACATTTTAAATGTTATCTTAATATTTAAACATTATAATGCCTGATATTCGTCACCTTGGGGACCCTATTTTGGTGGAAAGGTAGCATATAAATGTTTCAAATAAACAAAATATTTAAAATGACTTTTCTGTGATGTTTTGTACAGCCTAAGGCCTAAAGCAGTGGCTTTCAAAATTTATGCCCTCAGGGAACCTTCTCTCCACAGTGACTTATTTGCTAAAGAACTTCTGTGCATTGTAGAGTATTTTGAGGCATACTGTTTGCTCGAGGTGCTGGCCAAGAATGTGGAGTTATGCTTTTCCCATAAAAACTGTCAGTGTTTCTTCAGTAGCATCCAACAGTCCCTTGTGGCTGTGCATTGTAAGGGAAAATTAGAAAAGGCAGACAATCTGTCTTTCAGGCAACTTTTCCTCTATTTCTTTCTCCCAGCAAGTTTCCAAGGAAGGCACTGTCCTATGTTTTGGGAGGGGCCATGGCTTGGTGGTAGAGCATCTGCTTTGTATGCAGAAGGTCCAAGGTTCAATCCAAGGTATCTCTGGTTGAAAGGATCAGGTAGTAGATGGTGTGAAAAAGCTCTATCTAACAACCTGGAGAGGTGCTGCCAATCTGATTAGACAATACTGACCTTGATGGTCTGAGTCTGCATAAGGCAGCTTCATGTGTTCATTATGCCAAATAGTATACAGGTTTTTTCCACTTTTGGTGGTATCGGTGTTAGCCCCTTTCCTACTGAACAGTACTAATCTCCTCAGTGTTTCTTTGGTGCATCTTTTAAAGTTATTATTTAAACTTTCTGATAGCCAAACAGTACTATACTAAGTACAGCATTCCCTTCTAACCTCATGGGCTTCAGTGGACTTTGAACAGTGTAATTCTACTGTACTTGCTGTAAGAATGCTGTGTTAACGACACTGACGTTGTATGTCTACTCACTGGCAGCCACCAATACTTTACTAAGAACTTTGAGGCAAGATAACTCTTTACAGAATGGATTATTCTTGTTCATTCCCTGACTCATGTATCATGAGTCCATATTTTCTAAACTATATCTCCCAATGAGCATGTTAGTCAAATCAGGGTCTATTTTCTTAAAGGATTGAAATAGCTTTAGTTCGCCTACAGAGATAAAGGATGTACAGTAGCTTAAGTGCAGGGCTGCAGTTATTCCTGATTAAACACAGCTAGAAAATCTGGACTTCTGTCTAAGTGATGATGCTTATGAGACTTCACTATACTTATTGTTGTTGTTTTTTAATTGTCAAACAGTCTGGGCTGAATCACTCGTCTAGAAGGCAGTTACTTACTGTTCCAGTCACAACATTTGTACAGGTAATAAGAATGGAGGTTATGGAGGCCAAAAGTTGATTTCTTACAGTGGCCATCCCAAAATTTCTCAACAGCTCCCTCAAAAAAATTAAAATCTATAAGGCATATAGCTGGTTTGGAATAGCTGTACCTGAAGACGGATTTGAAGTGTGAATGTCTGGATCTCTTTCTGACTAAGACATAGAGTTCCTCGCTGACACACATAAAATCAGAAATAAGGACTAATTTTTATGGAGCAGGAGAAATGTGTAATTGATAACTAAATATTTAGATGTGTATGCATGTTTTTCTGCATCACCTATATTGCATATTTAAAAATGGAAGCAAGGTGAAAGAAAACTAAAGTATTAAGATTTTTTTAAAATGTTCAGACACTGATATTTATAGGTTAGAGTGTGGGCAATGAAATTTTTACTTAATGTACTAAAAAAGGAAACCCAAACAAAATCAAGGTAAACATGTAACTGGATTTGCCATTGGGATTAGATTTGTAGGTATGATGAGGCAACATACTCTAACACTGAACTGGAGTTGGACATGTAAATGTTAGGTTTCCAGCGTAAGATACATAAAGCAACCTTTTCAGTACAAAAGTAATTTAATATTCTCACCACATGAAACAAGATCACTATGGGAATAGCACAGCTGTTAAAACCCAAGTCAGATTTTATTAAATCACCAAACCAAAGCGGGCCTTTTTTAAAATGACCACAAGGAGGAAATGCTCTCTGAACACATCTCTCCTCATTCCCAGGTTTCTTTTTTTTTTTAATATCTGAAATGCAGAAGGTACTCCATTGATATTTTACTCCCTTTTCTATTGCATTCAAAGCAGATTACAGGACATGCTTGTATAAATCAACACATGGCTCCTGATTTGTTCACTAAGTGGTACACACACATATACAGCAACCTCAACGAATATTAGAACCTCTTAGCAATGGAACTCTGTTCCCCCCCCCCATAATGGTGCTAACCATCTAGTGAGGGAAGCCCTCCTAGCTCCCTTGGCTCCAGTTTCTATTTAGTTCTCCAGTCCTTGACCTCCTTCTAAAACAAGTGATGTCATTTCAAGCCAGGCTGGTAGAAGAGGGTAGTTTTCTTAGGCAGATTACTCAGAGGCAACAGCCAACCTATTGTTTGTTTTCATTTAGTCCATATAATTTGTATTTTTTTTTTAAAAAAAAGTTCTTTAATGTGTGTTCGTAAAGGCTGTGTTCAACTGAAAATTCTGTTGCTTTCTATATCAACAGTGTTTTACAGCACACAGACATACAAATCTGCTTCAGCATTCTCATAGCTCATTGTGCTTCTGGAAACTGTTCACCATAGACTGTTATAGTAGATGTTACAACTGCCTTCAATAAGAATAGAGAAAAGTTATAGGAGAATAAATAAATTGTCATTTGTGGCACATTCTAGTTGGTTCACCAAACATAAATATCAGACCCCAGCCATTCTGCTCTCTGCTTCCTTTCCTGCCTCCAGGCAGAATCCCAGATTGTCACCATTTTTGATTGATTTCATTGTATTTATAGTCCATCTTTCTCACTGAAACTCATGGCAGATTACAGAATATAAACAGTACAATTTATGAACAATGCATTGGACCAGGATTATAAAATTAGAATAACATTAATCCTGCTACTGGAGCAATATCCCACTTCTTCTTTACAGGGGATGGAAGATATATCCCTGGTGCAATTCGGGTTTTCAATTCTAAAATCATATCCCAGTTACTATATGAGTTCACTATCTAGATTTCAGTGATTGCAGAAGCTTTTGACCATCCCCTGCGTCAGTTTATATGTAGGATAATAGGAGTCCCTTGTTGCATCTCAAATGTATCTCTCAGAGCTGAGGCATTGGAAGCTAGAGCATGGCTTAATGCTGTCAAGCTATGGCCAAGGGTTATTTTTGCTTCAAAGTGAGCCATCACAAACAGTTTTCACAGCAGATTTGGAAAGTGTTAATCTGAGTTGGCCAAGGTTTATTGTAAAGTTTTCAACACTGAATATGAATGTCACCACCACTGAAAAGTAAATACCCTGTTATTCCTTTGGGAATGTCCAAATGGCTTATGTGGGAGTTCTCATGCACTGACAAAGCTAATCTTACTTAGGCTTTAATGATGCAATGGTGTCATGTGTCTTTTATCTTTTCTTCAAACAGTTCAACCCTGATCCTGAAATCTGATTAATTCCCACTGAAATGTACTTACTATTACATCTTTATTCTGTCTTTCTATCACTGGAGACTCAAGGCACTTTTCACTTGGGCCCCCATAAAAGAATGGACCAAATCTAGAGCTGCTTAATTTCAAACCATGCCCTGCAACTCACTTGGCCTATTGATTTTAAAGCTGCCAGCTAACCCTCTGGATTGGGGTTTCTGGGAACGTGTCTGAGCATCCCAAAAATGAATGGGATGGCCATATCTGTTATGTCTGCATTGCACTGTCAACTATCTTTCTCTAGCGACAGTAGAGGTTGTACAAAGAATTTAAAGTAAATTCACAAAGCATCAATTGTATTAGGGTTATTGCCGTGAGTTACCTTCCAGCCTACCTCACCACTTGTTCTTTAGCATCCTAACACATACCTGAAGATTGTAAGCTAGGGGAGAAAAGTGGGTCACTTTGAGGAACAAGGAGTTCTGATTGCGTCTCAGTGAGAAAGGTAGACTATAAATAATTTAAATAAATAAATTTGCCCTTTGAAAAGACATTAAGTATGGTGCTTCTAGAAGCAGAACTGCTAATGGAATTTCGCCCTACAGAATTAAAATAAACAAGTGGGAACCTGGCAAGGACCGGCAGGAGACATCTCCTTCCCTCTTCCTCCACTATTTCCTCCTACAAATGAACCTTGAGCTTGTTTGGAGGTTCTAGCAGGGGAGCGCAGCTATCGTATACCCTTGACTGAAGAACGGTACAGTCCTTCTATCTGGGATGGTCATCCTCTTCCATCGAGCTGTGAGGAAGGTAGGGGACACCCGCCTAGCCAGCCAGATCAGCCGAATCAACCCTGGCGATCAACGGGGTGACAGATGTCGCAGCCAGATCACCCTCACATCCCACTATTTCCTCTTTTTCTTTCCTGAAAGCTTTTCCTGCTTCCTCCTGTTCTTCTAGGATTGCCAACCTCCATATCTTAGAATATGATGCAACATATTGTATCATACTTTTGATACAACTACCCTCTTCAGGATTTCCCCCCAGTATGGAATAATGCTCTGCTTTTTCTTTTCCCTTTGACCTTGAATATAGGAGAGGATATGGGGAGCAACTCAGCTGTTCTAAGAGGGGTATAGTATGTTCCAAGTCTTCCAGATCTCAGTGTCTTTCCGGTATATTTCAAAGCAGTGCATTTTGAAAATGCTAGGAGATGGCAAAGGTCCTACAGAGATGGTAAAAGTCCTACAGGCTGGCGTACCTTGAACAGAGAGTGGGTGGGTTGGGGAAGGTGGCATGCTGCTGGCAGCAGGAAAGGGCAGCCCGGAAATGGGGGAACAGATAAAGAGGCATGGAAAGTCAGTGTACAATATCCAAGAGCAAACCTGGCTGCTGTCTGCTGCTCCAAGGGAGTCTGGGTGTTGGACACTTACCTTTACCTTTGAGCCTGAAACAGCTTTCCTCACCTTTCTTGTGCCTGGAATCCGGAAGTCTCTTCCCTTCGTAAGCCTGGAGGTGGGCTTAGAAGGTAGAGTTGTTGGCTATCAGAGAGGCAGCTGAGATTTACTTTGCTTGCTCTCCGGTGATGTGTAGGTAGTGGTAATTGCAATAAATAGATCAATAGCATCTTTCCAGTGCAATTGTGCTTCCTCGGACTTTGATCTTGTCAGAGGATTCATTTCAGGCATCCAGAGATACCCACTAAATTAATCTATTTTTTAAATTTTAAGTTATGAATCAGGTATGGGAAGGAGTTTGTGCCGCCAGTAGATCCTTTTGTGATGTCTCTGTGCCATGGTACAGACTATAGAAAGTGTCAGGATTTAGGTTTTTATTTTTTGTATTTAGGTGTGTGTGTGTGTTTTGTGAATCTGTACAGCATTGTGGGGTATTTAAATCCATTACCCCCCCCCCCAATGATGCTGGGAAAAGGTAAAGGTTCCCTTGCTCGAAAGCCAGTTGAATCCGACTCTAGGGTTGCGGTGCTCATCTCCGTTTCAAAGCCGAAGAGCCAGCGCTGTCCAAAGACGTTTCCGTGGTCATGTGGCCGGCATGACTAAACACCAAGGCGCACGGAACGCTGTTACCTTCCCACGGAAGTGGTACCTATTTATCTACTTGCAATTTCTTGCTTTCGAACTGCTAAGTTGGCAGGAGCTGGAACTAGAGACTGGAGCTCACCTGGGGGAGTGGAGAATCTTAGGCTTTACTGACCATGTTAAAAATTTGTCACTACTTTGAAATTTGCAAAAGATAGGAAATAAACAGAAATAATATTTCTTAGTAATACTTTAGCTTTCACATAGCACATTTCAAGTAGAAAGTATTTTTTTCATTAAAGAGTTGTGGAATAGTATACTTCATTGTGGAGCAGTGGTGGCTCAGCAGTTAAGACGCTGACCTGCGGACCAGAAAGTATGTAGTTCAGCAGTTCGAGACCCTAATGCCGTGTGGCGGAGTGAGCTCACATCTCTGGCCCCAGCTCCTGCCAACCTAGCAGTTTGAAAGCAAGAAATTGCAAGTAGATAAATAGGTACCGCTTTGGTGGGAAGGTAACAGCATTCCATGAGCCTCGGTGTTTAGTCATGCCGGCTACATGACCATGGAAACATCTTCGGACAGTGCTGGCTCTTCGGCTTGGAAACAGATGAGCACTGACCCCTTGAGTCAAATTCAACTAGCTTTCAAGCAAGGGAAACGTTTACCTTTTACTATACTTAATTGTAGAACAGAATAAATTTTCGGTGTGAAATCCATGCCCCCCCCCATGTTGTATTGAAGTCTAAGACTAAAAAGTTAGCCAAGCACCATATAGCCCTTGATATCAGAGTCAGATCACAGCATGTTTGTAAGGATTCTTTTAGAAATGGGCATGGTCCAGAAAAATGGTGGTCTATGTGGTCTGTTTGGTCTGTGGGGTTCATGGACCCTTGGACCGTGTTTCAAGGGCTGGATCAGGTCCATTTGGACTGTAACGCCTGAGTGCTGATTCCACCCAGTTCACTATTGGGTGACCCAGAAGAGGGTGAAGTCACTGCTTGGCCTCTTTGCAAAACTATTTAAATTTCAAATGGCATTTGCAAAGCTGGACAGCACATGGGTGAAGGCTGAGCAGCAAGTTCACCCACCCAGAAGTGAATGAGCTCTCCACACGGCCTTCAGTCATGGGCTGTGCATTGTGCAAAGCCAGATGGTGCATGAGTGAAGGCTGAGTGCAAGCCCCACCCCACAGATCTATTAACTTCCTGGGATGGCCCTTGGAGGTCCATGTTGGTGAGTGCATGGATCAGGCTCACAGACCACGAACTGGGCCCCGATCTGTGGAAAAATTATGTCAGTGGTCCAGTCTGTGCCCATCCCTAGATTCTTTGGATTGCTAGAAGGCTTGCTTTCCTGCTTTTGTCATTTCTTTGCAGAGCGTTTTCCAAATAATATAGAAACTTTTGAGACCTTGCTTTTTACTAACAAAAATTATAACTGGTTCCAAAACCCTTTGAAACATATGCATAAAATGAGGGAACAGAAATTACTGGGCAGCTTTGTGATGACACTAATCCCTCAGCTTCTGCCAAATTTGAGAAGTTTTTTTTTTTAAAGACTTCTTTAGTAGCTCTTTCCAGAGAATTATAAAATAAAGTTTTTATCATATGGTAGGAGACATTCTTAGTGGTGTTGCGTTCTATTTTTTACAGTAATTTAATAGCTGAATCTATAGGTTTTTATTTTATTTAGCTTTTTAGCCTTTCCATCCTTCTGAGTTGGTACCCCAAGCAAACCTTTCTCCCCCTGATTTTCATCTGTTTCAGTGAAATTTTCCTGTCCTTTTCAAACAGCCTTCCGTGCCAAAGGCAAACTTAAACAGGAAGGTCTTTCCAAACAGTATATTTGGACATTGGTAAATGCCAGTGTTTATGCAACATTTTAGGGTTTTCTTGTCTAAGCAAAACCTGTATTTAATTCCTAGCTGAAGGGAGAAGTTAGTTGCTCTCCTGTGGCTGTTGTCTCCTGATGAATAGGTGGTTGGCAACACAACGCCCATGAAAACTGTAGCTGTTTTCTAGTATCCGAAAGCTCTGCAGTGGAATCTTTCCATCTTGGCATCCCTTCATTCCTTTCAGCCACTGTGCCCCTCCTTCTCCCTGCCAGGCTGCTCCCTGTTTGCTAAGCTGTGTCCCTCCTGTGATCTCCTTCCGAAAATCCATTTTGAGGAACACCAAATTATCTCTTCTTTGTAGGCTTATCCAGTAGGTTTGGGGGCAGATAAATAGAAGAAAATAACACAATTCTGATTTTGGGGAGGAGGCTCTTTCATTTTAGGTGTGCGTGCCTCTGCTTCCTCCTGACTTGGCAGTAGTTATAAGCATATCATGGTAAAATATCATTGGTAATTGGTTGTTTCTTGCCTGCTTGTTGCATACTTCTGGAGATGCTTCGCCTTATGGAATATAGATTAACTTGAAACTGAATTCCCTTAGATACCTGTTGAGTGCGTCCGTTTTGATGTTATACTCCTGTTTTAATTCTGTCATTTGTGATTTGACTGTGCCAGCTTCTCCCTGTTTATAGTCATATTTTATTGGGATTCCCTTAGATACCTGTTGAGCGCGTCCGTTTTGATTTTATACTCCTATTTTAATTCTGTCATCTGTGATTTGACTGTGCCGGCTTCTCCCTGTTTATAGTCATATTTTATTTATTGATTTGATTTGATTTGTTCCCCGCCAAGGCAGGCTCAGGGTGGCTTACATAAAAATTGCAACAGATAAAACAACAATATAAATATCTGCATAAAACGCAACATGGTTATGCAGAGTTATCTCTCTCCCTTCTAAGATTATAAATTCCACTGGAGTAGCTGCTCTGTGACAAAGTTTCAAAAGCTTAATTCTTGGGAAGAAAACAAAGTGTTGTTGGGCACAGTCCACTGGAAATTTCCCTTGCATGAGATTAATGAGCCTTGGTCATCTTATTATGTGCTGTGACCTGCAACTAGAATGCAGCCTGGTATTGTGTAACAACTTCTGAGTTCTTTAAGCTCTGCAGAGAGGAAGCTCCTGAATCTGAAAAAAATGTGACATATTTTAATTCACCCAATGAAAATGGCATGAATAGTGAACAGGATACGAATAGTGAACAGAATTCCAGGATATGAGGGCAGCATATGTCTCTCTAGAGAATATGGCAAACTAGAATAACACAAATGTGTGATATTTAAAACATGTAAATATGATTGCTCGGTAGGTTACTTTTCTGAACATGCCATACAGTAGGCAGAAGTTTCTGCTTGCCATCAGTTGCTGCACAAAATCATTTGCGTTACATTTCAATATTGATATGTATGACCACTTTAACAGTCAATGGGAAACAGCTTAGTTAATATCATTGCAGATCTCCCTATCCAAATGAAAGTTGAAGTGTTTTGTATGGATGAATTCATAACAGGAAATGTTTATACTTGTATCACCACTGGATATATTTTTCCACATGCTGATTATTTAAAATAGTAATTTCAGGGAAATAAGGAGACAACCATGCATTCAGTATTTGGGGAATACAGCAAAAAAAATGTTGCCATTGCTGGGTTGTGGTCAGTATTTCAACAGAGACTTTTCCTTACTCTTCCTGTTTGCACCTGTCCTTCAGGATTTCACAGGCTTTATTTTTTTATTGCAGAAAGCTATATCATGATTGCACATATATAATTGTAACACAGATGTATTGTAATTTCATTTATGTACATTTATTCACAAAGTCAGAATCCATGTATAATCCACATGAATATTTTATTGTGACTTTTGAAGTGAGCAGGCATGGTCCACTGAGATTGGTCTGGCCTTTAGACCTCTTCCATGTCATCATCTTGCTTGAGAGAGCGACTTTTATGTGCCTGTCATTCGTCAGCTGTGGTTTCTTCCTGGCTTGTAAGGCTTTAAGCTGTCTTGATGACTGGCATCCTTTAATATTTCACAGCACTGGAGTATATCATAATGCAAATGTTTAAATTGCTCATAAAACAGGTCTCTTATAGATCAGTCTATAATCAGATCACTCTGATCAGTCTACCTGCCTTGGCACCAAACCAATCAATAGATGTCAAGTGTCACACAGTACATAAAATAGATTTTAATAGTTCTGATATAGTTCAGCTAAAAAAATTTGAGTCTATTGGACTGGAATTTAGCTGTTCTACTGCTGATCGACATGGCTTCTGACTGAAACTGATTTATATATAGGGGAAGTCGTTCAATGTAAACTTGGATATATAAGAAATGGAATGATTCTCCATTTTGCATGGCATTTTATTGTTGTTGTTCATTATAATGCTGTTCATGACGTGAAATGGTAAACCATTTTTTTTAGTTCTCACAACCACCCTGTGAAATAGTCAGAAATGGAAGGTCACACTGTCTCTCGCAGATTCACATACGTTAAATAGAAAGATGTGTACACATGTGTGTGTGCATACACACAAAATATAAAATGGTTTATGTTACTGGGGAAATTGTACAACCATAGATATTTTGATGAACTGGAAATGTGTATTCATGCCATCAGTAATTTGTCTTCTTTAATAGGACATTGTGCAAGAGTGATTTTAGTGATGGCCTAATGTGTTTACAAAATGGATATATATTTAATCAGGAAATCTTTATTTGGAACTAGGCTTTGTGTTTTGGGTGGCTTTAATACTTACTACCGGAAGAGAATGCTTGTGTGGTCTCTTGATGTGGGAGTTTGTGATGAGCCATTTAAAAAAAAAAAAAACTGTTTCCCAACTCTGTATTTTGCAGTTATAAAAGGCATCTTTTACATCCACTAACCTTAGGGTATGACCACTATAAGAATAATTTATTATCACTGTTTTTCATAGTACTATGCATGAAGCATCTTGGTATTCTGTAGTGTGTTAATCATTGTCATTTGAATTTATATTCTGAGTTTTGTTTTCACCATCAATTTCACTGCTGCAGTACTGCTGCAAAAGTAAATTGGTGGGTTAGACTCAAGTCAGTTCAGCTCAGCCAGAAACCAAGTATGTTATTACTTATTTACTTATTAGGATATTCATACGTTACTTTTCTCTCCATTGGTGACCCAACATATAATATCGCTCTCCCCTCTTTCATTTTATCCTTACAATAACAACTGGTGAAAGTGGATGAGGCCAAGAGAGTGTCTGGCTCAAGGTCATACCCAGTGAGCTTCCGTGGAAGAGTGGGAATTCAACCTAAGTCACCTGGATCCTAGTTTTAATGCTCTATCTTATACACTGTGGTGATGTTAGATGAGTCGTATTTGTGTTTTGCACTAAGCACCCTTGCTCTGAATTTCTCTTAATATGCTGGTGGCACTCATTGCTTTTCCCAGTTGTCGTATGAAGCCTGGTTGTGAGAGGTAGTCGACTGGACGTTACTAGAGGGAGATGTGCTGGTGCACAGCACAAAAACGTGAGATTATCATCAAGTAGAGACTTTTAGTTGCAGCACTAGCCAGTACTTAAAGTATTTTAAAAGAATGTTGTGAGGCTTATTGAGCAACAGTTAGATTCTGTTTGTAAGATTGCCTGAGATTTCGACATGACAAACTATTGAATCTTGAGGTTAGACTCCCAGGAGAAGCAGAAGCTCTTTCTGTGACCCTGAGCTGTGTTTCACATTGTAGTTAAAGATACAAACGCCAAGAGAGGAAGAGGCACTACATAAAACAGACATTCTGGGTTATGAACATTGTTCCAGATTAACAGACATTTCTGAGAGTATGCACTATTTCAGCACACACAGTCAGGCACAGCTAGGTGTTGTACAGAGAGAAGCATATATATATGTGTGTGAAATAAAGCAGGACACTTTAAATGTGCAGTTGTAGCCAATGAAGACAGAATATGGGGCCCAGTGGGTATGAAAGAGCTGGAAAGGTTCAGATCTTTGCAGTTGTTGAAAACTAAGGGACTAGATGTATGGCTAGAAGCCAATGTTCTTTGGCTTAGAAAGGGGAACATAACCTGAGGAATGGAAATTCACTTTCTCTAGGGATAAATCCGGAAGCATAATGGGGCAGTGGTAATACCAGTGATCTCTGGAGCATAACCATTTAAGATTTTAAGGGGTTTATACTTCAACATAAGGAAAAAAAATAACTAAGTCCATGTCTGACATTATTCTGTTCCCTCTTTTTTTTGCCACAGTATTTGAATATCTGAAACATCTTTTGCACATTAACGAAGGGTGGGGAGCAATGGGCTGGATCCCAAGATCCCCTGTAGAAGCAGAAGGCAATTTCCTTATGCACAAGGAGTCACCAATTCTCACCACCACCTCCCATATTGCAGCCTTTCATGCCAAATGGCATGCTGATCCCCCCCCCGACTAATTGCAGGTGTTTATGAAATACCGGATTCGCTATGATTCTTGCTAGAATCTGGTTTAAATTATTGTGTTGCTTCCAACTTAAATTAATAGCAACATCTTTGATGATGATAACTGGGAAAGATGGATATAGTCACATCACTGAACACAGTCCAAGTTTATAAATTGACTTCCATATATGTCATAAAGAGACAGCTGCAAGAAATTTCTGCACATCTGGTTGGGTTGTTAAATAATTTCTTGGAATACAGTAACAATGTTAAAATGGTCTTAACTCTCCAAGAGCAGAATTCATTTGTTTTGCTGTATATACCAAAATAATGTTAAGAAAAGCAGGTCAGAAATGCGTGTCTAAAATAGCCCGTGCCTGTACATTAAGGACATATCTTACTCTTTCTCATTGTGGCTGCACTTGTGGTCCTTCTGGTTTTGCTAGCCCATGAGAGATTTTCTGGTATGACAATGAAGTAGCAAGACATTTTTTTACATGAATTTCCTGTAACCAATCTAAGAAGACAGAACATTCTTCAGTACCACCAGTTTCCCAGGTCTTATATTAGGGGAATGCATTCAGATCTATCTGAGCCAAAAATATACCTGAAAAATACCTTACTGGTATTTTTGGGGTATATTTCTGCTTCCCAAATGTCATCCGGGTTTTCTTGGGAAAGCCAGGAAAAAATCCCCAAGAAAATCCCAGATATATCTAGGAATTACCGGGAGATCCAAAAGAGACAGAAGCAGATAGCTCCCGCCTCTCAGCTGCTTGTCGGGCTTCTACTGTAGTCCATTTAAAGGGACTGCAGAAGACAGCCCGAGGATCAGCTGTGTCAGGTGGAGTAGAAGGTTCTCGCCAGCTCGGCTTGGGGCTGGCTTCTGCTGCAGCCTGGTTTAAACCACACTGCAGGAGAAGCTAGACCCACGATCTGTGTGCCACAGGGAGATCGCTTCCCGAGGCATGCAGATCCTGGTTGGACAGCACGCAGATCCTGGGGCCAGCTTCTCCTGCAATGTGCTTTAAACTGCGTTGCAGGAGAAGCCAAGCCAGTTACAGGATCAGGCTGGCTTTTCTTTTTACCAGTATTTTTCTTCTTGGGTCTATTGGACCCCCCAAAATTGGGATTTCCAAAGAATCCTGGATCTGAACATCATACTGGTAGTGGCATCTGAGATTTTTGGGAAATGCCTTTTTTCCCCCCGGTCCAATAGACCCGAACAGAAAAATACTGATTAAAAAAAAATTGTACACCTCTATCTTGTATGTAATGTTTTTTAACAGCCCTTATTTTAGCAATGCATTAGTATTATTAACTGCTCTGGGCGTTTACTCTCCTGTTCAAGCTTTCTTCCATTCTTTTCCACACACTAAGACTGGCTATTCCTCTGGTATGGGTGAGCGCCCTTTGTTTCAGCCCCGTATTAAGACCATCTTTCTTAAAGAAGCTTTCCCTTAAGCCCCCATTTACACCATCTTTTCTTCAACTTCCTCTTCCGTCTAACCCCAATTTTCTATTTTCAGTTCCTGGTTCCTCCATCTCTTTTTCTTGCCTTTGCAATGATTGTTTCAGTATTGTTTTTGAATAGCACCTGTTGGCTCTGTACAGATATTAGCTAATGGTGGTATGTTTTAACAGTGTATCTTTATATTTTATAAGCTGCCTTGGACATTACAGATAAACAGGATATAAATATTTAAAATAAACAAATAAATAGTGGCAGTATTAACCATTCATAGTTTCTTCTTCTTTCTGATCAGTTTATATATGGTACTTTTTATTACACAAATCCATTCCTGTTCCAACCAGATACAGAATGCCTTTACATCTAGTCAGCTTGCATTGCCAGGTCTGCTTAGCCTCATCTGTAGAATTGATGATATCAAACGTTTTAATGTCAATATCAATGTTTTCTCCCTCTAAGTTTCTTT
>NW_015172010.1:145908-150609 GCF_001447785.1 Gekko japonicus
CTATTACCTCAAAGGCCCAAGTTTTACATCTGGAAAAGGGCACAGGGAATGAAGAAGGGTCACACCTCTCTGCCCCAATCCAGCCCCATAGTCCTGATCCAAACTGAACCTCCTCTTGGCTGTTTATAGAAGTTTAGAGAGAAGAGATCTGATCGGGCATCATAGTGTTTCTTTTACTTTGGTCATAGAGCTGATTGTTCTGCAAATTCAGACTGTACCCTAACCCTGTATATTATTTCTTTTATATTGCTGAACCTTCTTTTTAATTGTACGCATCACAAGAACATTAGATATTTAGATTTTGCTTTAAACAACTCCTGTATCAGGGACTTATTGAGATGGATTCATGCAGAGATTTAACTGAGATGATGCTTGTAACAAATAAACCGCTGTTACCTGGGAGAATAAATTGCATTGGTTGCAAAGGGCTCTGTTGCAGTTCACAGGTGCTTGTGGTTAAGTTGGTTAGCAACTGACACTTGCTTCTGAAAGGCTGTATTGTCGAAAGATATCTTGAGAATCTTAGCTTAAAGTTACTTTTATGATTCTCTTTCAGTGTAAGCAAAACACATCCATATTTCCCGTAAATTTAAATTGGGAGGATATGATTTACATGTTTGTTGTAATTTTTTTAAATAAATAGCTTCTTTGTCTTGTAATATGAACAATTTTATTAGATAGATTTGATTCTAGCACAACAAAGAAGCATTGACACTGTTCTTTCTTCTTTTTTATGTGTAGGTCCTTGACCAGTATGAAAGAGAAGGCTTTACTTTCCTAGCAAAGGTTTTTAATTCATCTCACTCTTTCTTGGAAGATCTCACAGGTTTGACTTTGTTGCATCAGGAAACCCAAGCAGCTGAGGTAATGTGTATTAAACACTAAAGGCTAAACAAATGATGGTGAAAGATAAACTTGTATTACTCTTTCACTTCATTTAACTGACATTTAACAGCAACATATTTTTTAACAATTTGCCTAATCCAGAATATATGTAGTAATAGAAGGATATTTTCCTTAGTATCATCAGGTCATTAAAACACAAGGTGTACAGAGGTGGTGGTTGTTGTTGCTAAAACCAGCCCAGGTTGTTTTTGTTTGTGTGTGAGGGGCATGTGATAATTGTTTGTGCAAAGCTGGATTGTCTGATAAAGTACTTCTTCATATAGCACTTAATTAACTTTTGGAACTCTCTACCACGTGATATAGGGTCACTAGCATTGGTGGTTTTAAACAGGGATTAAACAGATTGATGGACTAATCTGTCATATGGTATGCCACAGAATTCCAGCTGCTGGGATGTAAATACATGGGGGAAGGTTTGGTTTTGTGCCTTTGCTTGTGGGTGTTTTGGAGAATCTTACAACCACTGTTGGAAGTAGTAGCCCTGCCAGTTCATACCAATGGTCCTCCTAATCCAGCATTTTGTTGTGTTTTAATGATCTAAACAACCAATTCACTAGTAGATTTCATGCTGTCATATTATGAGCAACATACAGCATTTTCGTAATTACTTTATATTTAAAATTGACCCAGATTGCTCACTGAACGGCGAGCCATTTTTATTTTTGGTATTTGGGTTTGGAGAATTGTTTGACTTGAATATTTTTCTTTTATAAAATCAATAGAGCAAAGGAATATTATGCATTAGCTGTAGGGAACCTTTTTTATTACTCCACGTTACTGAAACAGCAACTTGGCAAATAGTCTTGAGTAACACAGTGGTATGGTAACATTATCAACATGTATTGCATTTTACAAGTGTTGCAGTAATAATATAATGTCTTATCCTATGCATATCACCGTTAATATAGCATCTTCTGTCTGCATGAACAGTGCATTCCAAGGTGTTTAGTCATATGTTGTTTCTGACTAGGTTGGATCATTCATAGGTCAAATGTGTTTCTCCATGGCATGTTTCTTAAGCATTGTTGTATAAAAAAATACTGTTTTATCTCTCTGTTCTTTGCAGACTATCACATGTTTTTGCCGAGCAGCCCCACACAGTCCCTCCTTCTTCTCCTCTCAAACATTATAGTTTTAAAGTTATGGGGGTGGGGGACATATGGCAAACCACAGTTTGTTGTTATATCTAAACAGACCAAACGATGGTTTGCACTTTTCCTATAAACCAAGATTCCAAACGTTGAATACATTTGTATCTGGAAGGGCAGCTTTGAATTAATTTCCTTTTATTTTTCAAATAAAGTGCACCTTATATGTAGTTTATCTGATAGAACAATGAATGGTTGTTTTTGTTGTTCCTTCTGAGAGAATTTTAGTCTTTCATTCTTACTAGTATAAACAGCATAGCTGTTTTTGCAGCTGGAAGAGGTTCACAGGATTCCTTTAGAAGAAATTGTAATGCTGTCATAGAAATTCTGAAGTAATTACAGTGGATGTATCTGGCACAAAGCCATTTGTAATTCTTTTTTAGAGTCTTAAATCAACCTAGCAACACCCAAAAGACCCCTTAGGTGGAAAATGCAAAAAAAAAAAGTTCAGGTGTATGTCACAAGCTTACATTGTTATGCACCCGGGACCAGTTTGCTCACTACTATTTAGATTTGGTGACATACCATGTTTCCACTTTGTAGAACCAAAAGATTGTGTGCTGCCTTGCAGTGCCAAAAATATACTTGACAGTTTCATTTGTTTATTTATGGTCTGGGAGATGTTATTATCCAGGTGAATGGAGAAGAAGATAACAAGTTAAGGGCATCATCATCTGTATGGGCAAATATCAGCTACATGGTGGGTTTTGCTGGCATAACATTATGCCAGTGCCGGGAGCATTCCCAGGTTGGGCAGCTTAGGGAGCTGACTGACTTCTGCCACACCCCTTAGCCTGCCCTTTCCCTGCCTGCACAGAGGGGTGCACCAGCAGTGCTCTGGTGGGAGTCCACGGTGTTAATGTGCCAGCAAGTATCTGGAGCTCAGCAACAGTGGGCTGCTACTCTGGTGTATCTCCAGGATATGCTGGCCTAATTGCTGGCTGGCTTCTTGAATACTCCTGCCCCCCCCCCAGTTGCGCTGTAGGTTGAGGGGAGAGACGGCTTTGTCATGATTCACAACCAGGCCCACAGCCACCCGGGAGGGGGGGCTGTCAAGGGCAATGCCACCTCCCAAATGTGCCCTGCCCCCTCACCAAACAGCTTTGGAAAGGTCTCCTTGCGTTCTTGTTTTATTCTGTTTGAGTCACAATTTTTTTAAAAAAATTCTCCATTCCGTCTCCAGGGAAAAACTCTGATATTTCAAGCAATGGTGCAGGCACCATGTCTGAAAATCTAAAGGGCCCCTCTCACCACACAGTTGCATTCTGGGCGATGTAGTATCTGAGGCCTTCAGCATGTGCCAGGATTGCACAGGAAGCTACGATTTCCAGATGCCTGTGCTTGCTGGTGTTGCACACTCCAGTGTAGTTTGAACTGCTATTGTGCAACAGTGGAGAGGGCGGAAGCTACAATTTCCAGATGCCTGTGCTTGCTGGCGTTGCACACTCCAGTGTAGTTTGAACTGCTATTGTTTTATTGAGGATGTTTGTACTCTACCTTTCTTCCAGTATTTGCAACCAAGGCAGCTCACAAAGCTATAAAGATAGTTTACAGTCATTGTCTTGCTTGTCCTTGTAGGAATGCCTAAGCAAAGGTAACCCTTTCTAAGCCCAGTGGATTGAGAAGGGCGTACGCTCTGTTTAGGATTGCACTTTAAGTGTTGTAATCAGTAGAAGTTGTGAAAATCAGCCACATTTTCAAACAGATTTGCTTACTGCACATAATGTTTCTCTTGCTAGTTGTAGGATGGTGGAAAGTGCCACCAAGTCACAGCTTACTTACGGTGACCCCATGGGGTTTTCAAGGCAAGAGAATCACAGCCACAGTCCTGGACAGCCTCTGTCAGTCTGAGTAGACAATACTGACTTCGGTGGACAGATGGTCCAATTCAGTATAAGTCAGATTCATGTGTGTTTGTGCTAGGATTGTGTTCCTTCTTCAGGGGTTTCCCCAGAGGTGTATGCAAATAAATCTTTATCCTGATTCTTGATGTTTAGGGCAACTTGAGGTTTAGGCATTTATGGGCAATATGGCTTATTCCCATGTCACCTGAAGCACCACCTGCTGATTTCTTCAGATCAAGCTGCTGTTGAAAGCAGAAGAGCAGACTGGACTCTGTTTTTCCTGATCATTTGGCAATCCTGCATTAGAACATAAGAACATAAGAGATGCGACGCCAATGTTGGATCAGGCCAAAGGCCCATCCAGTCCAACACTCTGTGTCACACAGTGGCCAGAAATACCAGTGCCCTCAGGAGGTCCACCAGTGGGGCCAGGACATTAGAAGCCCTCCCACTGTTGACCCCCCCAAGCACCAAGAAGACAGAGCTTCACTTGCCCCAGACCCCCTATCTATACCGTGGCTAATAGCCGCTGATGGACCTCTGCTCCATATGCTTATCTAATTCCCTTTTGAAGCTGTCCATGCTTGTAGCCGTCACCACTTCCTGTGGCAGTGAATTCCATGTGTTAATCACTCTTTGGGTGAAGAAGTACTTCCTTTTATCCGTTCTAACCCGACCACTCAGCAATTTCATTGAGTGCCCACGAGTTCTTGTATTGTGAGAAAGGGAGAAAAGTACCTCTTTCTCTACCTGCTCTATCCCATGCATAATCTTATAAACCTCAATCATGTCTCCCCTCAGTC
>NW_015172010.1:150979-192096 GCF_001447785.1 Gekko japonicus
AGGACTTGTCCTTTTATCCCATGATTTTTGAGCTTACTTAGGAGCCTTTGATGAGGAACTTTATCAAAAGCTTTCTGGAAGTCAAGGTAAACAATATCTATTTGATCCCCCCTGTCCACATGTTTGTTCACCCCCTCAAAGAACACTAACAGGTTAGTGAGACAAGATCTTCTCTTACAGAACCCATGCTGAGTCTAGATGGGAGTGACATTAGCTACTTTCCAGTCCTCAGGAATGGAGGCAGATTTTAAGGAAAGATTACATCTTTTTGTCAGGAGATCCACAAGTTCACATTTGAGTTCTTTCAGAACTCTCGGATGTATGCCATCTGGGCCTGGTGATTTATCAGTTTTTAAGTTGTCTATCAGTTTTAAGACCTCCTATCTCATCACCTCAATCTGACTCAGGTCTTTCAACACCCCTCCCGAAATCAGCGGTTCTGGAGTGGGCAAGCACTTCTCATCTTCCACAGTGAAGACAGAGGCAAAAAATGCATTTAGCTTCTCAACCATTTCCCTATCATCCTTCAGTACTCCTTTTACCCCTTGGTCATCCAAGGGCCTCACTGCCTCCCTGGCTAGTTTCCTGCTTCTAATGTATTTGAAGAAAATTTTATTGTTGGTTTTTACGTTTTTTGCTATATGGTCCTCATATTCCCTTTTTGCCTGCCTGACCACAGACTTGCATTTTATTTGCCATAGCCTGTGTTCCGTTTTATCAGCCTCACTGTGACTAGCTTTCCACTGCTTAAAGGAATTGGAGCACTAGGTTAAAAATCAGAATGCTAAAGAGGCTTTTAAAAAGTTGGGGACCACAGTATTAAAGGGAAGACACTTCTGATTCCATAAGAATGGGGTGGGTAATTTTCTTCTTCAGCTGCCCATGTTGTATCCCCAAGAGTCGTCCCTCTACTTTTTGGAGGAAGCAGGGAGGTGAGGAGGAAGGGTGAGGTGCAGAAGTCAAAGGTACATCATTAAAGGGAAGACACTTCTGATTCCATTAGAATGGGGGGGGGGTAATTTCCTTCTTCAGCCGCCCGTGCTATATCCCCAAATGTCGTCCCTCTACTTTTTGGAGGAAGCAGGGAGGTGAGGAGGAAGGGTGAGGTGCAGAAGTCAAATGGCTTACATGTAGTAGAGGGTACAATCACAAGTTTAGAAGCTTACAAACACGTGCACTCATGTAGATTTACCCAACATTGTATACTGATTATTCTTCCCTTATGGATTTGTTTTTCAGAAATTGGGTGTTTCTGGGAATTACTCCCTCTCCCTCTCTCTGTATATTGTGTGTGTTATACACAATATAAATACTAGCTGGAAATTGCTCTGTATCACAGAGAAGGTGTTTACACTGCAACTCAGATTCCAGTAACTCTTCCTGTCTTCTCAGGTGATAACAGACCTGATCTTCGACATGGTCTCTGTGCAGTCCCACACATGGGTTGGGCGCCTGTGCATGACCTCGATCAGAGAACCTTCTAGAGCTTGCCTCAGAAACCCTTTTTTGGCTGGCTTTCTTCCAGCCCTGGGTAGCAGGCACGCACTGCGCATGCCTGGAGTGGGGGAGAGAGCCGCCTCCCACTTAGTTCTTCTTCAACTGCCTTCATGTTCACATCTCACTAGCATCGTTCTTCAAAATTGCCTCAGCTGAGTACTTCTCTCCTGGTTTCTTCTCCTGATCTTTATTATTTTTCTTATTTCTTCTTATTCCTCCTGAAATAAAAATCTTTTACTATTTTTCCTTACTTTCGTTTCTGTCCCCCCCCCCCCGGGCTGGGGGGGTATTTGTATGGGACTCACAAAATGCTTTAAGACGTGTTGCCGTTGCCCAGAGAAACTTCCCTCAGACAGCCACGATCTTTGTTTTGTCTGAGAGAGTCTCACCGGGTTGATTCCTGTCCCCATTGTGCGAATTTTACTTGACAGGCCCATAGAAACAGGGCAGCCCGACTTAGAACGTCTCTTCTCAAGGAAGCTTTGTATCCTATGATGTCTGCGGTTGCATCCCAGTCTTCTGTTCCACCAAAACACTCCGACAATGCAAAATCCTTAAAGCATAAGTCTCAAAAGCATGAAGACAGACGGCTAAGCTGAAATTGAAGCCCTCAGCATTGACTCCGGCTCCGAAACTCAATCCCGTGGTGATCTCCAGTCTCTCAACATCGACTCTGGTGGTCTCTTCTGCGGCTCCACCTTCACATAAGCCAAGTCTTCAGCCTCCAACTCCTCCACCTACCTTGTCTTCACTGTCATATTCCACCTGGTCAGCATTCCAAGTCGCCTGTCCAGCAGCCTTCCTCTCATCGTCCATCTCGGTCTCACTCCCGAGGCTCCCATATGCCTATCCATACTTTGGATGACAGGGAGCGTTTCATGCGAAGTCGATCCAGGTCAAGGTCCCACTATACTCGCAGACCACACCATTATCATCGCTCGCCTTCTCCGTCGAGATTGGCATCTGATAGATCCTGGTCTCCAAATGTCCGGCACCGTAGAGCATATTACCCTCGCTCTTACTCCAGGTCTTCTACTCCTCGCCAAGATCGTTATGACCAGTTTGGGAAAACTGACGACCGCTATGGAGGCCAGCCGACTTTGTCCTACTCCAGGCATTCCCACTCAGTAGCCTCGGTCCATTCCCTGGGGCTCGATCAGCCTCCAGATGTATCGATGTCTGCGGATGCCCCGAAGCGTTCTCCATTAGAACCTTGGTATCATCTTCCCGCGGGTGATGAAACACCTATTGATGTCTCCCAACTGCTTCGATCACCTTCTCTGGACTTGGTATCTGACCGTTCTGTGTCTGGTGATCTTGACCCTGATATCCTTCCTCTTGAGGATGAGGCTCATCCTTCGGGTTCTATCTCTCCCACGGAAGGCCCGAAAGCCTATTTGGAGCTTATTACGTGAATGGCTACGGCTTTTCAAATACAAGGCTCTACAGAAACTCCTGCAGTGACTGACGTCATCCATAAGTTAGTCCAAATGGATTTGCCATCTTCGACAATTCTCCCATAGATTCCGGTCCACCTTTCAGGCTTCAAGAAGTCTTGGGACCATCCTGCCTCCATCACTCCAATGTCAAGATGTTATGACAGCCTTTATAAAGTTCAAGAATCTTCTGGAAAATTCTTATTTTCTCAAGCTCCGCCGAACTCGATGATAGTTCATTCCTCTTCTAAGTCCAAACTACCTGTTCAACAGTCCGCTCCTCCCAACCGTGAGGGAAGGAAGATTGATGCTATTGCCAAGAAAACTTACTCTATCGCTTCCATGAACATTAGTATCAATACCTATCTGTCGTACCTCTCCACTTATGCCTTTAATGTCACCACTGCCATTCGCCCAGTTCTTGAATTTGTCCCAGAGCAATATCGCCTCACTCTGTCTGCTGCCTTGTCCGAAATCTGTGCTGTTTCCAAGCAACAGATCAACTCCATTAGTCATGCTGTCACCTGCGCTTCTAAAGTCCTTACTTCTTTCATTGCACTCTGCCGTCATGCCTGGCTCCGCAGTACTTCCCTGCAGACAGGTGTCAAAATCAAAGTCAAGGATCTACCCTTTGATGGCAAAGGACTTTTTCATTCCACCACGGATGAGGCTCTGAAAGATGTCAATGACAGCAGGAAACAAGCTCGAAACCTTGACGTTTCTACTTTGACACCAAGGCCTCGATATCATTCCTGGAGGCCTTACTACAATAAGTGTCAGCCTTCACCTGCTACTATCTCGCAGTGGAGGAAGAAATCATATGACCCCCGTCCATCTCAATGGCCACGACAACAAGCCCTCAAGAAGCCCCAGCAGCCCAAGCAGTCCATTTGATCATCTCCAGGGCTTGCCACCGCCTCCTTCATTCACCCCTCCCGTTTGGAACCGACTCTTCCCCTTCTTTCCAACTTGGGAAGAAATTGCCACTGACTCTTGGGTCCTTACCATTGTACGGGTCAGGTACACTGTAGAGTTTGCTTCGCCCCTGATCCTTCCTCTGCACGGGTCGGGTACACCGTAGAGTTCGCTTTGCCCCCGATCCTTCCTCATTTTGTCATCATGCACCCAAATCCACCGCTTCATCTAGCGGTCGATGCACTTCTCCACAAGGGGGCCATCGAGATACTTCCGGAGGCGCAACGAACTCTCGGCTTCTACTCCAACTACTTCCTAGTCCCCAAATGGGACGGCAGGTTGCAGCCCATTATGGATCTTCAAGATCTCAACCGGTTTGTTCACTGCCAGAAGTTTCGAATGGTCACTTTACAGTCCATTCTCCCTTTCCTCCCCAAGCCTGGGTGGCTGGCATTGATAGATCTTCAAGATGCCTATTTTCACATTACCATTCACCCTCAACATCGGAAAATCCTATGCTTTGCTGTTGGAGGCGATAATTACCAATACCGGGTCCTTCCGTTTGGCCTCTCTACAGCCCCCAGGGTCTTTACGAAAATGATGGCCATGGTCACTGCCAAGCTGCACCATTGGGGTATTGTCCTTTACCCCTATATCAATAACTGGCTTCTCGTGGCTCCTACAAAGACTCAACTTCTCCACGACATCCACTCTACCCTGGCCCTTCTCCGCACATTAGGTCTCTGTGTCAACCTGTCAAAGTCTGCACTCCAACCTGTTCAGATTCTCCCATTTTTAGGGGCCCACCTCAATACCACCACCGAGACCGCCTTCCTGCTGGCTAAGCCTCACAGCATCCTGCCAGTCCCTGCGGTCTTTACAGTTGCTGTGGCCCCTGTCCATGCTCCTGCTGGCTCTCTCCCATAGCTGGGTAAGTTGGGCTCACCCTGGTTGAATCCAGGCATCGGAGCCTTGCTCAGTCGGAGTTGGCCGGAGTCCTTCTTCCACAGTGGAGAGGCATCTCTGACCTCGGACAAGCTTTAAAATGTTTTAAATAAATAAGGAGGCAGAAAAGAGAAGGCTGAGGACAGCTAAATCTGTTGGCCATAACCTTATTTGTCCAGTGGGCCAGCTTCCCCAGTGTTATAATAATCTTTCTCCCCTCTTGTGTGAAAGCTTTTCACAAGTCTTAGGGAAAATGTCGAATCTCCATTCCTTTTCACCGCTTTTCGTTCCAGTGGTCTCCACCCCAACTGTCATGAGCGTTTTTCCCCCCTGGGAGCTTCTGTGGGAAGGGGGAATTGGCAAAAGCTCACTCAGTTGTAGTTCTTTGGCTCCAGTCTTTTCCTTCATCAACGGGATAGCTGAGAACTGCTGCCAGACAATATTGTAAGAAAAAGTCCACAATGTGCACAGATTGAGTTCCCAGGTATTATAAGTACCTTCTGCATTAGGGCTGGTCAGTGTCTTTAAAAACCAGATTTGTGCCTCTAGTGAGTTTGTTCTTGTTTGTAGAACACACAGGCAAACAGAATTTAAAAGCACACTTCATCCATGGCTGTTTCACCCCTAACCCCCCCGCCCCTTTCCTCCAAAGCTCAAAAATAATGTTCAGAAGGTAACTAATTTATAATTTAAAGTTCTAGTGTCTTCTAATTCAGTAAAATGATAAGAAATTGTCTAAATTGTTTGATCCTTTATTCAATGGTATGGAACTATGGTTTGACATACATTTGAACAAGTTCTATGAATTATTGTTATCCCAGAACAAGCTTCTGTAGTGTCCGTTGAGCTGAGAAAACGGAAACATAGCCATAATAGATTTTGAGAATCTCAGAACTGAGTAGGAGAGAATGTTGTAAGCTACTTTGGTTCACCATTAGGGAGAATAATGGAGTACAAATGAAGTAAATAAATAAAATAGAATCTGATATTCCAATATTCACACCATCATTATTGAACTCCATTAGAGGCAATGTAATAAAGCATGTGGGATTTTGGACTAAGGTTCTAATCTCAGCTCTGCTCAGTGAGTTGCTAAACCATATTACTGCCTCTCAGCCTAATACAGTTTCTGAGTAGCTAAGATGGGGTAGAACCTTCTGTTTTGAATGGATCTCTCCAAACTGGGTGGATGGACAGAATCCTAATTATAACTGATGGGGTATAAATTGATTTTGGTTGCCCTGGTGTGATGGTGGCCAATGCACTGAATGCCTGCTTAGTGATACATAGCAGTGATGTGTGTAGGAAATAGTAGAAAAGGGACTGGGGGGGGGGCGTGGAACACCTGTTTGTGGTCTAGTGTGTTATATAAATTCTGTGTTCCAGCCTAATTTGAAATACTGGAGACCCTGTTCTGATGGCCCTATATTAAAAAGGATAATCTAGCTCAAGGTAAGGTACCAAAATGAATAAATAGATTTGCCATGGTGTTTAGAACATATTCCCTGAGGAAAATACCAGAGCATTTGGAACTTTTTAGTTTTGAAAAATATAAGAATGTGGGGCTGTATTAGTAAAACAGCTTTGAATAGTAGTTCATTTATTTTTTATTCTGCCTTTCTGCCCAATTAGGGACCTAAGGGTGAAATACAATAGTACTTCTTAAGACCTGGTTCTGGGAAGAGTTGTCTTCCCAACCTGCATGTGAGGTTCTTGGAGGCATCCCATAAAAATAGTTGTAAGCTGGATTCTAGACTAGATTAACCTTTCATCTAATCAAATTCGAGTTTTCACATGTCGCTATGACCTGCCCAGAGCTCATTGGAGGATTGTGATTTAATAAATTAAAATTACGCATGTACTCCTTTATTTACTATTCTGATGTGAGTACTGCTGTTTCTATAACAATTACCCACCATCTAACTGAAGACTTATCAGTTACTTGATTAGTTCAGATGCGAAACCGACCAAGGTGTGGTACTGCATAAACAAGGTTTTGTGTGCTCCCAGGTTCAGAGAATGGTTTGTGATCCTGGATGGAGAATAAGCACAAGTTATACTATGATGTCTGTCTATAATGGTAAGTTACAGCTAAGGAAGGGAATAGCTGAGAAGCTGGAAGAAAGCCGTTCCCTAAACTCATTCTACTCTTATTCATCTTTGTTTGGATTGTCTACTCTGAATTGTTAAATTACCGGTAACAATAATTCTGATTTACTTACTGTGATTGTACTTCTTAAGGAATTTGTGTTAGTTTGTGATAACCGTTCACAAATAAAGGGTCCTTCTAGGCACTAAGAAGAATTAATAGTATGGAACTGATTTGGATTGCCTTTGTGGAATTATTTAGAATAGCAGTACTAAAAGATAACAAAAAGGGAGAAGGACGTCTCAAATGTGCAATGAATCTGAACTCTTTATCAGGAGAACAATTCTAGAAAGGTTGGTTTGCTCTCTGGGTGTGTAAACTCTCCATTTGCTCTACTCCTGCCCCCTCCAAAGCCCTTATGTAATATGAGAGCAGTAAAAAGCTTAAATTTCAGGTGCAAAATTCTGAACTTTGGTAGCTTATTTAAACATTTACAGCAGATACAGCATTGACAAACTGCAAGAGAATAGCTAGTGTTTTGTATGGTGGAAACTGATCTGAAAACCCTTGTATTCTACACTCTTCTTTTTTTATCCTTTGTCTTTTCATTCAGATTTTTTTAATATAACATTTCTCCCTTTTCAGAATTTCCTTTGTTTCCTGTGTCTGGAGATGCTGAAAATGGTAATCAGTTCTCTATGTTCTGAAATAGAACAATAAATGGTGCTGGACTTGCTGCCAAGCTTAAGCCAGAAACAATTTTAGTTTCTACAAGATACTGTAATAGCTTTGTGTTCTGTATACTACAATATTGTTTACTTGTACAGTAAATGATATACTTCACTGCAATGCTTGGGTTGGGTCCAAATACCTCTTCTGCTCATAGACTGGGAAAGGAATATCCAGGTTTCTCTCTCCCAGACACATTCACATACAGCTCTCAAGAGTTCCATATGATATAGCTTTTCAATAAGCATGGAAGAATTTGGCAATCTTCTCTCCACCCCACCATGTCCAAGCAAAATACCTTGAGATGACATGCTGGGATATTAGAATCTGCCCCGTTGCTTGCAATGAAGCATTTCACTTGTTCTATGAGTAAACAATGAAGACAGAGCAAACTCAAGGCTATTACAAACATCTTGGAGGGAATAAAATTTAACTTCAAAGTGGAAAGACATCCAGCAACATTTATTGTAATATTTCTGAACTCAGTAAGCCCATTAAATTTTTCAACATCATGAATGCCAGGGGTGCCAAAGATACGGCCCACGGGCTGGATCTGCCCCATGCAGGGCTGCAATCTGGCCTGAGAGCAGCTGACTCTGTGCTCCTTCCTGCTTCCTGTTTCTAAGGTCACAGCTCCTTTCCCCATCTCTCCTAGTTGCTGCTTGGCAGAGGAGAGAAAGAAAGCCTTCCCTCCATTGACTGAGGACTCCTCCCCCCTCTCCCTCCTCTGGGAAGGGGGGGAAAGAGAGACAGAGAGAGGGGGCAAATGGCATCTCGTGGGACTTTTCAGAAGGCCAGCAATATTTTATTCCAGGTAGAAGCACACTTTTTCTTCAGAGAGAGAGGGAGGCAGCCAGCCACCCAGCAGGAGCATGCCAGAAAAAGAGAGAGGAAAAGGAGAGAGTCCTGTGTTTAGACCAAAAAACATTTTATTCCAGGTGGGGGGGGAAGAGTCCTGTGTTTAGACCAAAAAATGTTTTGTTCCAGGTATTAAGAGAGAGAGAGAGGGAGAGTCCATGCCATGGCACTTAGAGAGATCTCTCTTTCCATTTCTAACAGATGGGGGTGGGAGAAACCTAACAGCACAGCTTGCATTCCTTATTAGTGAAAGGAAGCAAGAGTACAGCAGCACCTTAATGACTAACAAAATTTGTGAAAGGGCATGAGCTTTCATGAATCACTGCTGACTTCCTCAGATACAGCTGGAATGTGAGTCCATCTGTTCTTATATCGTGGGGAGTGAAGTGATTTCAGATGCCAAAAGACACTAGCAGGCATAGGTAATGGGAGAAGAAATGTAGGTCTCAATTCAGTCCAGAAGTTTGCATTGTCTTGAACTTCATGATCACATGCAGTTCAGCAGTCTCTCCTTCTAATCTCCCTTTGAAATTCCTTTGTCAGAGAACTGCTGCTCTTAGGTTAGCAGCTGAATGCCATGGAAGGTTAAAATGTTCCCCCACTGGTTTTTGAATGTTGTTGTTTCTAATAGTGGTAGAAAGAGTAAGAGTCCAGTAGCACCTTTAAAGACTAACAAAATTGTGGTAGGGTATGTGCTGTATGAGACACTGCTCTGTTCTTCAGACTTATTTCCATTTATTCTTTGCATCCTCCTGGACTGAATCCTTCTGTACCAAGTTGACTCCTAGATTTTCTGTCTCATTACCAATGCTGATATCTTCACGCCTCTGTATAACACTCCAGTGCTGATATCTCCACCCCCTGCATATCACGCCTAATACAATAATGCCTGCTATTGCCATTTGGCATCTAAAATTGTCTTTATAAAGTTTATATCTCCGGTACCTTGTGTTACATTTTATGGCACACATGGCCTGGCCCGACAAAGTGATATTTATGTCAGATCCGGCCCTCATAACAAATGAGTTCGACACCTCTGATCTATGCTTTTGTGCTTGCCCATAAGGATGTTTGAATTTAAGTCTTTGCAAACAAATCCAGAGTAAGAATTTAAGAGTATCACAGTTCAGAAAGTAAAGTTTTCCAACCATGCCCCCCATTCAAATGCAGTGTGTTTAAGCAAGCAAGTAACTGTCAATATGTTCTGTTCTAGTTCTTTAATACTTTTGAAGTTGTTGGTGTCAATATACATTGACAATTGTTTTTCACCGTGTGTTTCCTCTTGTTTTCATTGAGGGCAAATTTACCATAGAGTTTGGCCCTCAAACCAGAGCATCCCTCTGGATGTCACCAACATGATAACGTCACTTCTGGGTGGCTGTTTGGGGTGGGGTTTCCCCCGCCGGCCAGCTGACTAGCAGCAGGCAGAAGCCCCGAAAACTGGGGGAACCCCCGCTTGGACCTGAGGACTGGCAACCCTACCAAAAATGGTAGTATTGAGTCCAAGTTGGAACAGATAAGAGATATTTTATCTGCAAAGTGCTAAGCAACATGGTCACAGTGGGCCACCAAGCAGTCCACCTCCTCCTGTAGGATAGATCCCAACAGGCCTCTAATCACCCAGAACAGATCTGCTGGCCTACACTGTGCAGACGCTATGGTGACATTTGGTGGTGGTGGGGCGTTTGCTGCAACTTTAAATGAACTTTCGCCTATGTCTTCTTCCACTGTTGCTCTAGTAGTCCATCAGAGGGGTTAGATATTCATCATCATTAGTAGCCATTGATAGCCCAGTCCTCCATGAATTTGTAACCTTTAAAGCAAATGTGATTCATTGTTCCTCTTAATTATAACATACAATGCTGCATACCCTCACAATTAAAATATGCAGTGCTTGAAAGAGTTCTAGTGCTACAGGCAATGAAAGGCAATGAATATATATATATGAAGTTCTTTTAAATTGTTACTGGTATCAGTGTTACTGCTACTTTCCAGCCTTTTTAAGCAAAAAAAAAAAAAAAAGGTACAGAGCAATTGTTTTAAACAAAGTTGCAGAAAGCTGGATAAAAACAACAATACACATGAAGTATCTAGGCTATTTGTGCTAGCTAAGTGCCGAGTTTTTATACAGCATTCAGAGCACGCACAAATTATGCTTGTTATATAACATGCAGATGTTATATGGGACACCTCATATAAACCGAGACGCATTGAGTACGTTTGCCAGTTGTGGTATACTCCCCCCAGCCCTGCATATAAAAAGTGATGCTGTAATAAATGTTACATTTAAGATCTGTAAAATTCCTTGCAATTTTATTCTTTGTTGTGAAGTGTTTTACAGGAACATAATTTTAACCTCTGCCAGTGTTTTGGCCTCTGGGAAAAGTGGCTTACAATCTTACCTACAAAAGTCTTGTTAACCTATGTGCCAGGGCCTGTCCAAGACTTGGAAAACCTAGATTCTCATTTCATGGAGACATAAAATGTGTCGTGCTGATTACCAGCTGCCCTTCCCATCCCGACAGGCTTCTACAGAATTCCTACAGCCACTTTTCTCTCCAGTAGCAACACAGCCTCCCATGTCACCTTTCATTTTCTCTGTTCAGTTCTAAGGAGCTTTCCGTCTTGAGCCCCCAGAGTTTATACTGTTGTGCCCCTGCTGAGGATAGATGTCTGTTTTAGAAGGATCTGAACTAGGCACTACTTCTCATGGTGTCTGCATTTCTTTTCTTCCACTGTCGTTTCTCACCAAACGGGTTTTGCAGGTATTTGAAGACATTTTTGCTGTATACTAGAGGCAAATATGAAATGAGTTCCATGAGCAGCAGATTTAATTGCCTGGGGTGGAGGATGGGATTGCAGCCAATTATATTCTCCTAAACCAACCGCCTGAAGCATCTAAGACTCCAGTGTGTCTCATGATTTTTACCTTGCCTACTATATGCTATTGGTACTTTCCTTTCAGAAAATGTTCTGAACCATTTCTTACCACCAGATTATAAAAACTGCCTCTTGTCCATGTCACAGGGATTGGTGGTGAAAAGGCTGTACTCTGATAAGCAGGTTTTTGCAGGATTGTCTTCAAGCGTATAAAAATCTGAGACTAAAGTTATGGTAACTTCATATGTACTGTGGTTGAGAAGTAATGAAATACATTTTAAAACTCTTTTTAAACTTCCATAGGAATGATGTATGTTGTGGGTTCATTCCCAAGAAATTGGCCCTTGTGGAATAAACAAACAATGGACATGGAGAATCTGAAACTCCTTTGTACAGTCTCAAACCACCATGCAATGCTGTTAATTGTATTTCCTGTCTGCCTTCCTCCCAGGTCACTTGTATACCAGACATATAACCACACGTCTGAGATATAAAACAGCTAACTAATCACAAGGGGGCAGTTGGTCAGAACAATAATCTTGTAAGCAGAATGAAACATAAGCTTTAACAATAATATTTGAGCTAATGTAGCTATGGCTTGTCATTGGAGAACTAAATTGCAACATTATAGTGATATGATGCCACAGGAAGCATGAAGGAATAATATTGCTATTCCTTTACATTTTAAGAGGGAAATAAAATTGAAATTGATTATTTTCTTTTTATAGAATAGTGTTCTATTAAACTTTTTATTAAGTTAGAGAAAGTAAGCAGTGCCTTCCATTATAATTCAGTATTTCTAAGCCAGCTTTTAGTAATAGTAGTAATAGTAGTAATAGTAGGCACTAGTATAGTTTTACAATAGTGAAGTATTGTATAGTAATAAAGTACTATACAATCTTTAAAATTGATAAAATACTGTATTTGTTGCATAAAGGTTCTTTTGCATAGCTTCTCTAGGTGATTATATCATGCCATGGTCAAGGCACCTTACAGAAGTATATGGTATTGTCAGTGACTACTTGGTTGGAAGAGTGAACGCAGCAGAACCCTATCTTCTCCAAGCATCACCATTATTTTCTTACTCCACTATAAGAAACGTGCTATGTGTACCTGTTTGTACCAGTGCATGTTATACACAAAAGCCCTAGGTTATAATGTGAGCTGCTGTATGCAAGCATTTGAAGATTTCCCATTCAAGCCCATAATATTATTTACTCTGGAGCCCAGAAGGTAATTGACTACTGTGGGCATGGCCAGGGGTAATTCTGTAGTCTACACCATATGCACTTTTTTCTTCCTATTTCTTGTGACCCTCAGAGCATGCAAAATGTGGGGAAAGGAAACATGCCCTGTGTGCAGTATGAGCTGAAGGGTTTGTGTACCATAAAGCGTAACGCCAGGTACCGGAGATATAAACTGTGTAAAGGATGGCAGCTGGTAAGCTCTATCCTCACTGCAAGGCCCCATGGGCTGGGAGAGAAGTGCAAAGGAAAGCCCATATGGGCAGACTGGAGAGCCAGCAGTGCAGTACTGGGCCGAGGCTCCCACGCTGCTTTACTGCTGCAGATGAGGTTGTTCCACCATGCTGAAGACACAATCAGACTGGCTCTGCCCACTCTCCCCCAGCAGTCTCCTGTCCCCTCCCTTGCACTAGTTGCTCACCGGCCACATAAAAGCCCTGGACGGTCCGATTCCGGCCCCCGGGTGTAATGTTTGACACCCCTGCTCTTGGCAGTGATTTGTTTATTGAGAGGTAAAGAGGTTTCAAGCATAGATGAGTCTGTGTCAGAACTGACACCATTGGTGCCAGTTCCTATCTCTCATATATAATTTAGTTTTCATCTCCCAACGTTCGATGTGCGCCAAAATAGGTTGGCCGCATGAACTGCCACTCTGAATGTCCGTCAATCCTCTGCCTGCGTTGGGTGGCTGCGTGACCTGATTCCTGCCTACATAGCCAGCAACCCCTCTTGCGCCTTCAGTGTGGACGGTGCCACCGAAGGGGCCGCACGCCTCCTTGACAGCCTGGGTAACCCGCTGAGAGCCAGAAAGGGCCTGAGTCACCGCTACTGCTCGACATTTCCGCTGGCCCCCTACAAGACAGGTGTCCCCGTGCTTGTAAGGCTGCGCTTGCCCACCGTTGGGAAACCTACCACCTTCCTCCCATCCCTGCCCCACTGGCGGCGATGCACGGTGCTTCCTCCCTGCCTTGGGAAGGGGATCGCCGTGCCTCACTGTGCTCCGTGATGCTGCCCCCAGCACCTGTAAGCATACGGTTACATTATCAACCAATGTCTGGTACTCAAGGCCAAGCACACATACTTCCCACTACAGGGAGGCCCCATATGGATGCAGTTACAAACCAGCGCAACTCTCAGCAAAGCAGCCCCATGCACCCCCCCCCCCCCCCCACACACTCCCCTCCAATTCCCAGCAAAAATGAAACCAGGCAGTGAGCTACAGAAACTAAAGGCAAACAGTCAACAAATAAATAGCAAATGAGGCCCGAGTTTGACACTGATTTCAATATGTATAGGAAGCATTTTATTTGCCCATAGGCAAATCAGTGAAGTGTAGCTTCATTTCACAAAATCTCTACTATCCTTTAGAAAAGGGCCCCCGCTATTTCTTTATATTGTCAGATCAGAAAATCTTAGCCTGTCTGTTATATGCCCATAAAACCTTTCCTGGATTTAAGATTGCTTAAAATGCGAAAGATTGCTTAAAATGTTTTGCTCTGTGAAGAGTTGGAGCTTTTCAAAGCAAATGTTTCACTCTATTCTTTCATAGTATATTCTATTATTTAAGATACTTCTGTTGGTCTCATGTGAAGAAGAAAACATTACAACATATTAAACCTTTGTTGTAATTTAGAACATGAATTATAACATGGTATGGCTGCACACAAATGAATACTTACCCAGTATATAGCCCCCTGTAGGTTTTCGGACTTTGAGAGAGAAAAACTTGGTTGTGGTTGTACAAATTACTTCCAGATGTAGATTTCAATAAACATATAGTGTTGTTGCTTTACCAAAAGGTGCTGTGAATTTCTTGAGGCAAGTCTGCATCTAGTAAACTGTTGAATGTTTGAATGCCAATGAAATTACTGTATTCTGCATGAATGCCACCTCCTAGTGTTTAAAATACTTGAACACTTTTAGGACTTTTTTCTACATATAAATCCTTAAAGACAACATTTTAGAGTAGTTTAATTGTTAACATCTTTGTTTGCATATTTTGTACCGCAGTGTGTGCCTTTACTTTGTACAACAGTTCCTTTGAGAGTTCACGTTAGAGAAAACTATGTGAGGGCAGTTCCATTTTTGGAAGTGGCTAACTACCCTTTAGGGCTAGTCAACACAATTATCAGGTCAGCAGGGCTCTTTTTGGGCAGGAACGCACAGGAACGGAGTTCCGGCTGGCTCCTGAGTTGGCCACGCCCAGCAGGAGCTCATTAGCATAATAGGCCACACCCAATAGCAGAAATTCATTCAGATTGGCTACATTAGGGCTGTGTGGCCTAACATGCAAAGGAGTTCCTGCTACAAAAAAAGCCCTGGGTTTTGACAACAAACAAGGTAAACAGAATAAGAAAGGAAAGGTGAGTGTGGCTGGATAACCACACTTCTGGTAACATGGTGGTGTGGCCTAATGTGCTAATGAGCAGTGCTGTCAGGGTGTGGCCTAATGTGCTAATGGGCTTTGCTGTTGGGTGTAGCCTATTATGCTAATGAGTTCCTGCTGGGATTTTTCTACAAAAAGAGCCCTGAGGTGAAGACTCTACATGAGGCATAGCTGTGCCCCTCCAACTATGAGTGTGCTCTAGGTTATACATTGCCTTGTTCACAGATAGGGAGGGAGAGAGCATGATTCTGATGGCTCATGCTGCATATACAAAATTTTCAACTGTCATTTATGTGAACCAGTTCATAGATTAGAGTAATCCAATTTGAGAAATGTTGAGTTTAGCTTTGTACTCCATAGGAGTATGTCTGCTGAAGTAGCTAGTGTGTTGTATTGTCTCAGACGGGCCCACACTATTTAGTGATGCTTTGGCGATGTAACTAAGCCTTGAAACAACACGTTGGCCATGACATGGTTATGCCACTGAAACAGCTTCCCTTTGTGAAGTTCTTTTCTGTAGCTTGCATTTTGCTGTGCCATGGTGCTCATTCCCATCCCCAGTCGAGGCAGCTGGTTATGTAGAGCAGGAGCAGAGGATGCACAGAATGATCATGTCATTGTCACGTCAGAGAATAGATGATCACATACAATATGGACCAACACAAAACAGAAATGGCCTTTTTTAAGGGCTCCGTATCGTAAAATATAATTTTGGTCTGATTTACAATAGAAAACCACAGCATTATTCATGTTACTTTACGTTATTTATGCCCCACATTTTCCCCCAGTGGGGATCCAAAGCAGCTCACACTGTTCTCCTCCATTTTAACCTCACAACAGCCCTGTGAGGTCGGTTCCGCTGAGAGTGTGTGACTGGCCCAACATCACCCACCAAGTTTCCGTGGCAGAGTGGGGACGCAGAAATGGGTTACCCAGAACTTAATCTGACACTGTAGCCAGTACAGCATACTGGCACTCATAACCCTACATTAGTTAAGCCATACATTTTTTATGCTCATAAGTATATAAAACAGCTGTGTCGTGTTTTAAATGAGATCGGTAAAAATTATCTTATTATGAAAATACGAAAGACTCAGTAATTTGAGATGTGTATTGATCATTGCATGTAATATTGAGAATAAACTTTCCTCAAGATCTGGTATTACAAATTAGTTACACCTAGAAAATGACTGCATAATTACTAATAGTAATAGAACAGCCATGTTCTTGAAATCTTAGGGCACATGCTCTTGGCCACTGAAACACAAATTCCTGAAGATATTAAATGAGGCCAAAGCTAGATGCCACAAGGAAACATGACTGCTGCCAAGAGGACCAGATCTCCCGAATCATGCCCCATTGTTCCGAAATAATGTTTAATTAACAATGGTGTATGACATGTCATGCTTAAATTCCCTTTTCTGTAAAAGCAGAAGCCTGTGAAGTGGAGCAGGGGCAAGTTGGTGGAGACCAAATGTTTTTCATAATGTGATATTTTTGGTATGATGGGAATGACCACAAGAAGTAGAATAAATACATTTCCACTTTGATGGGAAGGGGGAGAAATCTAGACCTAAACTAGACAACTTTCAATAGGTAGATGCGTTGCAAAGAAGAATTGCATAGTATTTTTGTTCCTATAATTGTTGCATTGGGAAAATCTAGCCTGTGCTGAGTGTGTGCTGTGACCCTTCAGGGCAGCTCATTGTGTGTGTGTGTGTGTGTGTGTGTGTGTGTGTGTGTGTGTGTGTGTGAGAGAGAGAGAGAGAGAGAGAGAGAGAGAGAGAGAGAGAGAGAGGGCAACGCTTAGGTGAGCAATTGTTTTTGGAAGGCTGCAGTACAGAACACAGAAATCTCATGAGCAATGAAATTTGTACCGTTTTATTGTTGTTGCATAAATGCAGCCTAGGTTTTAATAGAGAGATATGAAGAAGAGAATCTAAATTAGGGCTGAAGTGTTGCATTAAATGGTTTTCCAGTGGAGAGTTATTCCCTTCTGGCCTCTAGCATTTGCAAGAACTTTCTATATAACTTGCTCCATTCATGTAGTTCTTCTCTCTACCCCTCCACCTTGTCCCCAGTGGATTCCGTAATTCAGCTTTCACAGTTGTACGTTATCTCATTGGATGGCAGCCCAGATGTATGTTTGTATTTTCCTTCCTCTGATTGGTTACTAAAGGAAGTGAAATAGGGCAATATTAATACAGTTTCCAAATTTGAGGATAGTGGAGAATCACTGTCTTCATGGCAGCAGGTTTGGATAGCCATGGTAGCTGTGAGTATAGCTTCCGTATAATGTTGCCATTACAGCTGGGTGAAAACTTCTCAGTGAAGGATTGGCTCCATTATTTCGTTCTGCTAACGCTGGAGCCTTCATACAATGCAAGGAGCCTTGCACCAGCGTAACATGTATATTCCACCAGGAGAACACTACTCCTAATTATTAGCAAGGAAGAAATGTTGGTTCCATCTCTAGGATTTCGAACAAGCCTGTATAAATTTCATTAATTATTGAATAAACCAATATAGAACTGCAGTGTTACAGATCTGAAAGGAACCAGCAGCCCTGAACATAGATGTATGACAGACATTAGCAAGATATATTCTAAAGTGCCATAGAAGCCATGGCTGCTCCCCCCCCCAATAGAACACAGCATGGCCCTGCTTTAGTGGAGCTGCTACATGACATTGGACCCTTTCCGATCTCAGTGCATGGAACTTCTGGGGCTTTCCCCTTTAAGCAGGAGCAAAGGAAAACCTTTCTTTGCTGTGACTTGGTGGGGACATGTCAGGGTGGCTCCATATGGAAACTCTGCCCTCAGCTAATAAGGGGAAGGAGCAGGGCTAATTTTCACCCACCCACCTGGCCCAGGCATTTTATGGCTTCTTAAAGTTTGCAACTGTGAGCCTCACTCATCTATGAAGGGGGTGTTGCTGGGACAGTGTTTGTGTGCTGGTATGGCAGAAGGATAGCTTGTTTGGCTGCTGCTTCTGCTTTTTCTATGCCTGTTTGAGAACAGCCCATATTACACCATCTTCTAGAGATTCCTGTCATTGTCCGATAGCTTTAGATTGACAACAAAGAGATAGCAATGTTGACTACTGGCTCCTTTTTCTCATGGCACTTTATATGATATTCTTTATTAATGGAAAGTTGAGCGTAAATCCTAACTTATTTTGAAAACTGCAAATGGTGCATCAATTTCTTGACTTTATGCCAATTTTTATTTGTTAATGCCATAGCCACAGGTGGATTTTCTTCTTCTATTGCATCCACATTATATAGCCGAATTGTTTTTGCAAGCATAAATCAAATGGACAGGTAGGACAAGCCTGCAGTCTCATTTTTTCAGATGTCACATTTGGATTATTAAATGCTGAAGGAAAACAAGTATCTGGAAGATTCATCTAAAAATAAGGTTATTAAAAACCTGCTGTTTTCATAAAAGAGCAGGAGCCCTTTAGGGACTAGATCTGAAATCCCTGCTAACTTCTTCCAAGTGCTATTTCTGAGCCATCTCCTTGTTTTTACTTCTCCAGGTTAGAAAAATTACTGTCTGGGTATCAAAAACACCTTTCCTAGACCCCCAGTGCTTTTTCTGGCTGAGAGAAGCTGGAAAGAGAGGGACAGACACTTTTCTTTGAAATCTATTAGAAGTAGAAAAGGTAACTCATATAGTCACTGTTGCATGCTGGAGCTTGCTGTGGACTATTACATTAAGAAAAAAAGCCTCTGATGTATGAAAGCGTGCATACTTTCACATATAGAAGGCTTTTTTCGGAGTATAAGAGCCCACGTCAAGTTCCAGCATGCAAAGATAAGTGCTCTATTAAGATCAATAATTGTTTGCTTGAATGTTAAGCCCGTTCACTGACCAGAACATGCTGTTGCCTGCAGATAAGTTCTCGAATTCATTCTCATTTTGTTGGCTGAAAACCATTAAAATGGCATTCCCATTTTCCTAGAGTAGGAAGCAAGATAGTCATTTGTGATCTAATGCTTCCAGATTAAGCTGAATGACCACACATATTTCATACAAGGCTATTCTTTATTTTAAAAGATGTTAATTGAAGCGACAGGGTAAGTTGCAGTAATGCCAACCCACCCTTCCCGAGTTGTTTGAGTTGTTTTGAATGTTATTTTTATAAAAACCCAACCGTTTAGTGAAATAATATTACTAGTTCACATTCTGTGGAAGAAAAAAACCTGTTCACTTGGGAAATCTCTCTGGGCCCAACGATTTGGGTGTGGGGGAGGCGTTTTAAAGTTGCGTGAGAATTTTATCCTAGGATTCATATGCCTGATGTGTAACAACATTAGCATTATTGATCTTCAACATAACCCACGGAGATATGTCCCAGTTATTCCCGTTTTGTAAAGTTGTCGACATTTGATACCTTCAGTTTTAAACTGTTTTCATAAGGGATTAGGTGCTTCTTCAGGTATATTGGACCCAAATGATATAGGGCTTTGAAGGTCAATACCAGCACCTTGAATTATGCCCTGAAACCAGGGGTCATTTGGGGGGGGACGCGGGGGGACACCATCCCCCCGGGTGAGGTGCGGGAGGGCGGGGCCTGGAGCTCCCTGCTGGTGCCCGCTGGAGGTCGCCGCCGGCTGTGGGGAGGACACACTTCCGGTGATGTCAGGGGTGTGTGGCATATGCTAATGAGTTATGCTAATGAGTCCCCCTAGCTCTTTTTCTACGAAATGACCCCTGCCTGAAACAAATTAGAAGCCCATGTAAATGGGCCAAGATTGGAATGATGTGGTCCCTACGACGCATTCCAGAACATCCTGGCTGCAGCATTTTGTACCAATTAAAGTTTCTGAACCATTTTCAAGGGCAGCCCTACATAGAGAGCATTGCAGTTGTCTGATCTAGATGTAGCCAGGGCACGTACCACAGTGGCCAGATCTTTTGTGTCCAGGAAAGGCTGCAGCTGGCTAACCAGCAGGTCACAGGCAGTCCTGGCCACAATATAAGATGTTTTCAACATTGAGTTAATCTGTAAATTGAATCAAGTATTAAAATATGATATGACAAGTATTTTCTGCATTCACAGATTAATATTCAGGGTTCTAGAAGATTCAGAGACAACTTGGCTGCATAGTAACAGAGCAGTAGCTGCCAATTGAGCTGTTCTTTTTATGTGGTGTTTCTCAAATGAAAACTACTATTCCTCTAAGTGGTGCTCGTCATAATCTTCTCAATTACTGTTTATGATTCAATTTATTTGGTGTTTCCAGAGACAGGTCACAGGTTTATGAGTTACAGTGCTGGTAAATGGAATTGACCAATGTAAATATGATCCTAGCTGAACTTCTTTGAGGGGGGAAAAAGGAATTGTAGAACTTTAGTTTATTTTACAATACCTATGAAATCTTACTCCAGTATATTAATTATTTTGACAAATTTTAGCTCTAAATGAAAATCAGATGTTCCACATGGAGAAAGGTTTTTTATCATGCCTTTGGTGTTCTTTTTAAAGTCAGGCTTATTTCTGGAGTAATATATGATAAAACTCTTTACATTAAAAAATTTTTTTACCAAATGTCTCTGAAATTGGGCTGTATCCCAGTTCATCAGGTAGTCTACAGGATTTTTATCTTCCTAGTCAAAAGAGTACGACTATAAGGCATGCTGCTGTACAGATATTAATAAAACTGTGTTTTAGTTCATATAGCAATGATGTGAAACTCAGTGTTTCTAAAATACATAGGAGGGTTTCTGATGCCTGGTCCTTAAAGGACAATAGCAACTAGTGTGTGAGTCAGCTCTTTCCTTTTACTTTGCAGGACCATGGAAAGGACTGCTCTTCTTTAATGTAGTAAATAAAATAAAGGACAAGGCCCAAGCATGGAGGAGGGTACACGTTACCAGGCCCATGGAAGGTGTTCTGACTAAGCTTCAGCTCTATTACTATGGCTCAGTCTATTTGTCATTTCAGAAATAAAATGGAAATGTTTTTTTCATGACTTTTAAGTTGGTATTATGAGACAGGAGGGAGATGTAAAGGAATGTATTACAAGTTTGTAGATCCTTGTTAATGGATATGGTTGATGAAGTCGCTTAGGGCCTCCAGGGGAAATTTCTGCAATACAGTTTCAATTAGTAGTGCTAGAAGAAGGAATAAGGGAAGTTGTCTTCTAGGAGCAGAAAAATATGAGCCCCAGAGCCCAAATCAACATCTGCTGATGGTCCCTGGCCTTAGGGATATCCGACCTACCTCAACTAGGATCAGGGCTTTTTTGCCCTGGCCCCTTCCTGGTGGAATGAGCTCCCATCAGAAATTAGGGCCTTGCGAGAGATTTTGCAGTTCCGCAGGGCCTGCAAGATGGAGCTCTTTCTCCAGACCTTCAGTTGAGGTAGCGGGTATCCAATTCAATCGGGCCTCCCCCCGCCTTCCCCCTATGAGTCGCTCTTTTATGTGTCTATTGAGGTAATTTGTTTTAAAGTATGTCTTATTTATTTATTTATTTTAATTTATTTATATCCTGCCTTGCCTGCACAGGCAAGCTCAAGGCGGCGTAAAATGAGTTAAAATGCAATAAAACACAGTGCATAAATATAGTACAATAAAATTTCCACATAAAACAGTATACAAATAAAGTGCAGATCAGTATAGATGGTGGTTGCTGTATATTGATCTGGTGTAACCAGACCAGCATCCATGGTTGTTAATTAGTGCTCATTCATCAGTGGTGGCTCCTAATTGAAAGCCTGGTGGAAAAGCTCCATTTTACAGGCCCTGCGGAACTGTAAAAGATCCCACAGGGCCCTGATGTCTTCCAGGAGCTCATTCCACCAGTGTGGAGCTGCCACTGAGAGGCCCTAGCTGTGGCGACGACCAGTCTGACGTCTTTCGGACCAGGGAGAGTCAGGTGATTTTGCAGCCCTGACCTCAGTGCTCTCTGGGGAATATATGGAGAAAGGCAGTCCCTTAGGTGGGCAGCTCCCCGGCCATATAGGGCTTTAAAGGTCAAAACCAGCACCTTGAAGCCAATCTGGTATGCTATTGGCAGCCAGTGCAATGCCTTCAGCACAGGCCGAATGTGCTCTCGTATAGAGAGACCCATCAGCAGCCTGGCTGCTGCATTTTGCACTAGCTGCAGCTTCCGGATTTGGGACAAGGGCAGCCCCATGTAGAGAGCGCTGCAGTAGCCTAATCTCGAGGTGACCATAGCATGGATCACCATTATGAGGTCATTGCGTTCAAGGAAGTGAACCAGCTGCCTAATCATTGTATTGTATGTATTTTATTATTTTGTTTTTATGATGTAAATCTGCACAACACATTATTATAGGTTGGAACCCGCCCTGCACCAGCTTTGCGGGAAGGGCAGGATATAAATTGAAGGAAATAAATATATAAATAAAATGACAAGGGAAACCCCACTTTGCCTAGACAGCTGCTGTTGGGTCTGAACCTGCCTCCCTGTTTGCAACTTCCTATGCATTTCCTTTTTCCGGCTTTCTTTATCATAATACCAACCTTCACCACTATTTGATCGATTCAAACACTAGGCCTTTAGCCAAGCAGTGTCAAATTTGGTGTCAGATTTACAAGTGAAAAAGCCAGCATCTGCATTCAATACATTTCTACTTGAAGGCAATCCACATTCTGTCTGTTAAATTTCAATAGATTATAGAACCCATGAATATAAACAAGGGGGATGTTGGATGTCCATTCTTAATTTGGGATGGGAATTAAGTTAGAATTGACCCCTATAGAGTCCTAATCTCCTAGTCCCGACCGGTCCTCAACTTTAATTTCTCAGAGTTCTGCTCCTCTTGCTCTCAATATGAAGACTTAGGTCATTTTTCCGTGATGGAACATTCTGGTAACTTTATTTGTTGTTGTTGTTGTTGTTCAGTCGCACAGTCGAGTCCGACTTCGCGACCCCATGGACCAGCTCCCGCCAGGCCCTCCTGTCTTCCGCCGTCCTCTGAAGTTGGCTCAATTTCATGTTCGTTGCATCGATGACACTGTCTAACCATCTCATCCTTTGCCATCCCCGTCTTCTGTGACCTTCAATCTTTCCCAGCATCAGGGTCTTCTCCAGTGAGTGCTCCCTTCTCATTTGGTGGCCAAAGTATTTGAGCTTCAGTTTCATTATCTGGCCTTCCAGGGAACAGGGTTGATTTCTTTTAGGATTGACTGATTTGATCTTCTTGCAGTCCAAGGGACTCTCAAGAGTCTTCTCCAGCACCATAGTTCAAAAGAATCTATTCTTCGGCGCTCGGCCTTCCTTATAGTCTAACTCTCGCAGCCATACATGACTACTGGGAATACCATTGCTTTGACCATGCGGACTTTTGTTGGCAGGGTGATGTCTCTACTTTTTATCATGCTGTTTAGGTTCGCCATCGCTTTCCTCCCAAAGAGCAGGCGTCTTTTAATTTCACGGTAACTTTATTAGCACATGCTATATTTCTTCAGTTTTCCAGGATTACCTTAGATCAGTGTTTAGCAAAATCTTTTTTACTACTTGAACATTTCAAGACACTGAAATTTTAACAGTATCTGAATACCTACAGGTCATTACTGGTTCACACATCACATTTGTGTGTGTGTGTGTGTGTGTGTGTGTGTGTGTGTGTGTGAGAGAGAGAGAGAGAGAGAGAGAGAGAGAGAGAGAGAGAGAGAGAATCTAAGGGTGGTTAGGAGGAACTGTATGGAGAGAAAAAGTAAGATTCATGGCTTCTCCCAGCTCTTTACCACTTGAAGACTTTAATGGGAGGTGGTCCACTGAGGCTGCACTTGTTTTATGTTTCAGCAATCATGCTTTCTTTTCAATGAAGCAAACTGTGGCTGTGAAGCAAGTAGCAACAAAAATATTTAGGATAAAAGTAGCCCTGCTCTTACTAGCTTTTACATGATTTGCCTTTTAAAGGTATAAAAAAAGACAAACACCGAAAATCGTAGTTGAACTGTTCTGTGTTGTATGGCTGGTGCTAAAAAGGCAGTGCAAAATGGAAACATCTGCCTGGTGATATGCCAGGAACATTAAAAGTTAATGAAAACAACAAGCAAATGAAGAAAAAGTAAGGTACATGGTTCTGTACATGCATTAGTGCTTTGGTTGCTCTGACAAAAAGTAACTGCTGAACTACTTATCTATGTGTAATGTGCACCATTGTCCACCATTCTACTGTTAGAGGAAATTTTATTGTTGCTTCTTTTAGTAAGAATCCTATGCTGTGCTGTGCATTATGATTTCCTTATGACCAGTGGTAATACTTTCCTCTTTCTGCCAGCATACACTGCTTAACCCCCTTATTTCCAGAGTATTGGATATAAAATCTCATAATGAGAGTACAAGGAAAAAGTAGAAAGACAGAAGGCATGTACTTCCCATTTTCCCCACCTGCTGATGTTACATTTTCAGACCCACAATTAGCAGCAATGTATATTTTTAACATTTGACCAAAAGTGCCACTGTATTTCACCCTGCATTAGGAAACCAATGCACATTAGTAAACACCAGGATACCAATAGCCTAACGCTGCCCAAAACGTAGAATTAATTTTCATGTTACTTAAAGTAGAATACGAAGTGGGCCAAATATATTGCACTTTTCTTTAACAGGTCTCTAAGAGATTTAGCATGAAAGGAGAATTTTCTTCGTTTTCAATTCTGTTCCATAAAAACTAAAACCAGTAAGTTCTGGCCAGCTCCATCTAACTGGAGAATGAACTGGAGCTCTCCTGGCATTGAGTCTCAACAAGAAAGACGGAGTATAAATAGTGACAAAAATTTAAATAATAAATAAAGGAAGGGCATAATGTAAATGGTAAAAGCCACCCACAATGCCTTACACAGGCCCCGGTCACACAGCAAAGTTGCTGCGGGAGAGGCACGGATGGTGGGCAGATTATCCAAGCGTGATCACACCCCAACATCTGGGAAGTGGAGCGCACCCGTGGCTTACCGCCGACAATGCACCTTAAAAAACTAGTACCTCCAAGGAACTAGTAAACGTTTGCCATGGACTGCATCCACATGCCCGTGGTGTGATCGCACCTGGCGCACAGCATTCCCCTCCGGTCCCTCGTTTACCCGCCGGAGCCGAGGGAAAGACCCGTGGCGTGCCGCCGGCGCGTCTGAGCGCGTCATCGCACATCAAACTGCGCCGGGGCAATTAGCCACACCTCCCCCCCCGCGATACCCGGCCTGTGTGACCAGGGCCTCAGTAGGTCTACTCAGAGTCCTGCTCAAGCCTATTAAGTGTGGCCAGTATTCCAAGAAAGTGTTGTTAAGATTTCACTGTCAGAAAACCTTCCTTAGGGCAATGCCTCTAGCTTGGGCCCCTGCTGGCCTCTAGCTTGGGCCCCTGCTGGCCCCTCCTGCTCAAGCCTATTAAGTGTGGCCAGTATTCCAAGAAAGTGTTGTTAAGATTTCACTGTCAGAAAACCTTCCTTAGGGCAATGCCTCTAGCTTGGGCCCCTGCTGGTCAAAAGCCAGTGGTTTCCAGGCATATGCAGTTGTGGCATCGCCCTACAAAAGCTATGTTCAGCAACCTTTACGATCTCTAATATAATTAGAAGCGGTAATGGCATGTTGTGAATCACTATTGTTACTGACAAATGGGAAAGGCAACTTTCCATCTGCAGACATCATACAAGTAAGAGCAATGCTCTATGGTTTCCCATCTTTGTATTTAAGTTGGCAGAGTGTCTTTTGCAACTTGATGTTTAGAGTGTAGTTAAGTGCAAGAGACTTTCAGGGTGATTTACGTAACTTTGCAACAGAGCATTACCTGAAAAAAAAACACCTCTTCCTCTTTTTTTGGTAAGTTCTTGATTTTGGGGAAAGTAAACGGCATTTCTCCCAAATCCAATCTTTGAAATGGCATGTGATTATATTTTCCCTGCCAAGAGTTTATTTCACATGTGATCAGTGCCAATTTTCTTCTCACATATGTGAAATGAATTTGGCCCATGCTAAATAAAAAGAACCATAGTAGGTTTTGAAACTATCTTTGCAAAAGATTTAGCTGTTTAAAGGGAAAAAGTTTATTAAATAATCTTTTCCCTTCACTAAACAATTAAGATTTTAAAAGATCTTATTAGAGACTGCCAAATAACTGTGACTTCTAAGATACGAGAGTTCATAATTATGAAGGGTTTTTTCCCTTCATTTTATTAGGTTATTCTTGGAAAAGTAAAGCATCATGTGATAATGCAACACAGCATGTGTGTATGCACAGCCCATGAAAGGAGAGAAAAAAATCCAAGAACCACAGAATCATTTCCAAATACTAGATGTTTATCGGTTCCTTCTCCTGGAAAAAAACAGAAAAGTTCTTATTCAAAGCTCATCTAGTGGAACTCCTCAAGTGCCCCTTCGCAGCAGGGTTACCTTACAGAATGTCTGCTATGGTAGTGTTCTGTAATACACAATTGGCTTACTGTGTGTAATTAAAAACAACAACAATGAATACTTGCATAATCTCTATAAATACATCCAGTGAGCTGCAAACTACAGTGAGGTTTCTAGCCCAATGATAGCTTATATTAATAAATTCTCTATCCTGTTCTGGTTAGACAGAATACTGGCCCATCCAGAGTGGTTGTAAAGACAGAATAGAGGTGAGAACCATGTATGCCATGCTGTACTCCTTGAACGAAGAGTGTGATACACTAAATAAATACGATCGCTTCTGCGCAGGAGAACTAAAAAGACCAATAGATCACAAGCCTGTCTGTATGGTGGGTCATTCATGCATTTCCTTATGAAAATCATCCCAAATAACCATTACTTACATTCTTATTTCCAATTTAGAAGTTTTATTGCAAACCTCTATTCTGGATTAAGCCTCACTTAGCTAGCTTTCCATCCAAGCCCCTGATGTCGTTGACTGCTGATGAGATTTTCAGCTGCACTGTCAGGTCAGAGGAAATGGAAATATATAGTTGGATGTCTTCCATGTGCTGAAGATGGAGTAATTGATACCGCTTCAAACATTACTGCATGGTTAACTGTACTGAGTCATCACCTACATCTATTCATGTTTCTGGGTTATTGTTTATTTAATCTTCTGTTATTGTCATGTTTTCATTTCTATTTCACATGTGGCTTGATTCCTATAATTTCTGCTGATTCCTCAGTTTCCTCTATTATGCATTTATCACGAGCCTTTCCCATCAAAGCAGTGGGACACAACTGGAAACGCAACGAGCTTTGCGCGATAATAGATATGTGCTTATTTTATTGTTTCCTAAATATCTCTCATCTAGAGCTTCTTGTATTTGAAAAAAGTATATAGTGGCTTTACTATGGAATTACGTATTTCCCTCCGTGCCATGTACTCAGAAATTTCCCTTATGGTTGCATCTTACTCCATCGCACTGCTTTTGTTATCTGCATTGGCCAGCTCACTGTTCGAAGGTCACATACTATTCAAGCCTTTTGTATAACAGGTCAGGCTATATAATGTTGTTGAAGGTGGTAGCTGTTGGCTAGAGAACGTTTCCCTACCTGAATCTGGTCAACCAGTCTTGACTCTTTTTCCCCGCTCTGGAGAATAAGAACATAAGAGAACATAAGAGATGCCAATGTTGGATCAGGCCAAAGGCCCAACCAGTCCAACACTCTGTATCACACAGTGGCCAGAAATACCAGTGCCATCAGGAGGTCCACCAGTGGGGCCAGGACACTAGAAGCCCTCCCACTGTTGACCCCCCCAAGCACCAAGAAGACAGAGCATCACTTGCCCCAGAGTCCCTATCTATACCTTGTGGCTAATAGCCACTGATGGACCTCTGCTCCATATGCTTATCTAATTCCCTTTTGAAGCCGTCCATGCTTGTAGCCGCCACCACTTCCTGTGGCAGTGAATTCCAAGTGTTAATCACTCTTTGGGTGATTAACCCAAATGGCAGCCTAGGTAACCCTTATCCACATGACTAATGCGTTATAAGCTTGGAGGATGCATTTCTATAATACTTTCTTCCCTGTACTCCTATATTTCAGCCCATCTCCTGAAGGATTTAGGCCAATGAGGATAAACTAGAATAATCCTGAAGCCATTGCACTGACTGTTGGCTTCAGTGTTGGTCTCAGCCTATTATTAACGATCTGCAAACTTGCTTGGCTTGAGGAATGCCTCTGAAAGTACACCATGCTTGGCTCCAGCAGAATCAGCCAATCTGCCCTGTAAACTGGGTGAATGGGAGGTTGCTTTGAATTCATAAGATATAATTGTAACTGAGAACCAGGGTGATGTAGTGGCTAATGTGTAGGACTGGCATCTGGGAGACCTTAGGTTAAATCCCGTCTCTGCCATGGATGTTTGCTGGGTGACCTTGAGTCAGTCACATACCCTCAGTATAACCTAACCTCACAGGGTCATTGTGAGGATAAAATAGAGTGGAGAACAGTGTAAGCCACTTTGGGTTCCCACTGGGGAGGAAGGAAGAGGTATAAATGAAGTAAATAAAGATAGAAATATACTCTGCCTCAGGTTACATCTTTTTGGTGTTTTAGAAGCCCTGGGGCAGGACTGCTTTGCTTGTGGTCTATGTCTTAATGTTTAATGTTCCCTTTTTCTTTAATGTAGAGAATTGCATTATATCAGTTAGGTAAAGGTAAAGGTTTCCCTTGCTCGAAAGCCAGTCGAGTCCGACTCTAGGGTTGCTGTGCTCATCTCCGTTTCAAAGCCGGAGAGCCAGCGCTGTCCGAAGACTTTTCCGTGGTCATGTGGCTGGCATGACTAAACACCAAGGCGCACGGAATGCTGTTACCTTCCCACCGAAGTGGTACCTATTTATCTACTTGCAATTTCTTGCTTTCGAACTGCTACGTTGGCAGGAGCTGGAACTAGAGACGGGAGCTCACTCCATCATGCGGCACCCGGGTCTCGAACTGCTGAACTTCTGACCTTCCACAGCCTGCAGTTCAGCATCTTAACCACTTGAGCCACCGCAGTATCAGTTAGCCAGGAACAAAACGACAAGCTTGAAGATCAAATAAGGAAATGCTGGCGTCAGTGGCATGGGAGTAGGACGAGGCAGCTATTAAGTGGAATCTACAAAGCAAAAAGCAATGGGAAGAAAGGCCAGATAGCCACAGCAACACATAATATCAACTAAACTTAAACTTCCAGAAGAATATGTACTATAGCAAAGATTGTGGTAGAACAAAAAGCAAAAAAATGATAAGAATGAAGTGTCCTACCTTATGCCTTCAGTTATACAGCATTGATCTTTACTTTACAGCCATGAATGTTATCTCCTTTGATTATGTAAGGTACAATTTATATGTAAGGTACAAATATTTATGTATAAGTCAGGAGACGGTGAGGAATCATAGAAGAGTTTGGCATGTACACACACACGCACATACATCCATTCTCCTGCTCTAGGATTCTCTAAGATCTTGTAGGGGACTGAACTGGCTGATTTCTCCTCCCCTTTTTGTCTTCAACTTAAGTTGCCCTTAAAATTTTGCCTTCTTTGGAGAAGAAGGTATTGACTTTGTGTCCAACTCATCCATGCAGTTGCAAACAAACATGATTCTCAGAAGGTTAAATTACTTTCAGCCAGCAATTAGCCAAATACCTCTCTTATCCTCCACATTACAACATGATTTGAGTCAGTACCTGGAAATTATGGCCCCTGCCACACGACAGGGGATAAGTCGCTCAAAGCGCAGCTTTTAAAAGCCGCGCCAAAGTTGAGACGCCGCAGCGGGATCCCACGATCCCCTGGGCCGCGGCGCCTTTTCTCCCCGGCACGATCAGATGCCGGGGAGAAAGCACAGTTCAGCCGGGGAGCCTGCCGAACTGCGCATGTCGGAGCATGCGCAGTTCGGCTAGGAGCCGGGGATGAGCCGGCGCAAAGACGCGCCGGTGATCCGACGGCCCGGCTTGCAGCGCTTCAAGTAGAAGAACCACCCAGGTAGGTGGTTCTTTGTAGTGCGGGTTTTCGGGCGGAAAGGACAGATCGGGGACGGGCAGGCAATGCTTCCCAGATGTTGCTGTGGGATCGTGCCCGTTTGCTCCGCCCCCGATCCGTCCCGCTCCCGGCCCCAAACCCCTAGTGTGAACAGGACCTATGATCATCAAATTGAGGCACATAGGATTCATCATTACTACTCCTGATGCTCTACCTCCATAGAGTATGGGATGGGATGCTCTTTTGTAGAAAAGCTCCAGGACAGAAAATGTTATAAATTATAGGCATAGTGACTATGATAGCCACATAATAGAAATCTTCAAGGAGATTCACCCCGCGCAAATGTGCTTGTAAGCTTTCCCATTAGACAAACACACTGATCTCATGTCTAAATTGTCAGAATAATAAATGATGGAATTTTCCTGAGTCTTATAAGATATCTTAGGTTCTTTTAATTTGAGCTCCTTGCAACAGCAGAGAGCGCAGTAAATATGTTTTATTACAAGAGAATTAAACACAAGTTTTCAGCTAATCCTGTTTTCAGGCTTTGGGCAGAGCACACAATAGGAGTTTAAGTTGTCTTAAACAGAAGGAGAGCTAAGACTCTGGAGAGTTTTTTCTTACTTGGAAGATTCCTTTTATGCAAAGTTTCCTAATTAAATGTGTTGGATGTTGTTTATATTTGGACCAGAAATTCACATTTCTCTTGGCTTTGAAACCATTTTCTTTCCCCCTGCTTAAAGGAAAACCTTTTACTGTTAAATGTACAAGTTGATATTCACACTTTTTGGCCTTCATTGTAATTCAATTAAATAACTGTTCAGGCTGTGACTGTGATTGAATTTTCCTTGCAAATAGAAACAGTTTATACCCATTCATTAGTTCTTTCTTTATTACAGTGTCGCTCTTGTTCTGTTTACAGATTAATCAGAGCTTGGAGCAGTTGTACTGTGATACAACTTCTAATTAGAATTAAGGTCAGCAAAGAGTATCTTTTAAGCATACTCTTTAAATTCTTGAATGACATCTCCAACATCATTGGAATAAAACATGTAACGAATCTGAGTGTGCTGTAGAGCTCATTGCAGGACCTGTGGGGTGGCAGTGATGGTGCAAAGAAATCCTACTTTGGTGCTACCTTTGTGGCATCTAGTTTGCGCCCAGCAAAGTAACTCACCATTTGTTGACGTCTAAGTCTTTAAATCCCCAGGAATTGATAATTGGCTGTGATGCTTTCACAAAACATTTTTGCTGAGGAGACCTGTTGAATACATTCTGATTCAGTTGTTGACAATAACACAGCTGAGATACTAGAAACTTCCACAACACCATCCAGTCCTTTTATGGATCACATTGATTCACTTACTGCAGTGGATGCCAACAGGATCCTGGGGTCTGTGAAGATGACCATCTGTACTTTAATTCTTTCTTTCTAAATTCTTTATTAGGATATCACAATAGGTAAACTTATAATTCATGTAACAAGTAATCTCATATTCTTTTTTCTTCCATATACCCCCCCCTTTTGACTTCCCGCAGTGCTCAAACTTCTCATTCCCCCTTAGGTCAACCCCTTTCCCAATTCTTTAATATTATATATTTATTACAGGTACCATAACTCTTTATCTATAGATCTATATATATGTTTACACTTAATCTAGATAGTTCTCAGTCTTAATAATGGTCTAAGCAAAATAAATTGTTTTTAACATCCCAATATTTCTCCATATAATCTTTAAAGTCGATCCTAAGTACTAGCACCTGAAAAAAATTACTACATAAGAATGATGTGTCCAGTTATTGACTAGTCTCTAATGTGCCCTTTCCAGGCAAGATATCTATATTATATTTATATTTAGTTTATTTATAGTTCACCATTGTTGCTGAGATTCAAAGCGGATTGCATAGGTCCAGGTCAATCAACACAATGGGATGAGATGATAGAAAAAATTATATTGATGACTCCATGTTAAGATAGCCAAGGGGTATGCCTCTCTGCTGCTCTTATTAGACTTATTAGCAGCCTTTGATACGGTGGACCATTGCATCCCGTTGAGATGTTCGGACATAGAAGTAGGGATGCTTTGGATTGGTTTAAATTGTTCCTTGAAGACTGCATTATGGAATGGTGAGCCCGAGGCTGTCAGGAAGGCTCCCACGCTTCTACTTTTTTGCAGAATGTGCAACACAGAAATCTTCAGGAGGGCATTCTTATAAAAGGATCTTATAAAAAGTATAGTGTAATGGATCAGCTCAAGAGATTTCTTTAAGGGATAGTATTATGAAGAAGAAGAAGAGTTGGATTTAGATCCCGCCCGGCTTCACTTGGGGTCTCAGAGCAACGTACAATCTCCTTCCTCTCCCCACACCAGGCACCCTGTGAGGTAGGTGGGGCTGAGAGAGCTCTGAGAGAACTGCTCTTGAGAGAACAGCTCTGAAAGAACTGTGACTGACCCAAGGTCACCCAGCTGGCTGCATGTGGAGGAGTGGGAAATCAAACCCAGCTCTCCAGATTAGAGTCTGCCGCTCTTAACCACTATGCCAAACTGGCTCTCAGTTATGGCATATTGTAGTGTTTATTGTATGCATCACCCCCTTTCTTACTGCAGTTCAGTGTCTTCTGCATTTGTAACTCTCTCTTCAGAATAGTAGGTCAAACTTGAAAAAGTTTTGTTGCCTAAAACAGTTTTCTTAATAGCTTGCATTGTTTTCCACTTCTTCAGTCCTAGGCCCACTGCATTGTTTTGTTCCTTTGAGATGCTTGCTGTTTGACTGAATCATGAATTGTCTTGAAAAAATGTTAGTAGAGCACTTACATCTAGAGGAACAATCTCTGTACTTTCTGAAGTCCGCAGGAAAAGAAAGTTTGTTCCAATCATCACTGAAGTGCTGTTTCTTTTTTCTTCCAGCAAAGCTGTCGCCATTCAAAATGCTTAGCTACTTTTACTGTTTGGGGCATTTTCAAGTATTTTTTATATTGTGAGACAGATGGATAGACAGACAGATAATTCTAATTGGATGCAATTTTGATGGTAATGATCTTTAGTAGCTATGGCAGATTACTAACAATTGTTAATATCTCTGTCTTCATGGTGATTAAATTATAACTCATTCTGATCAAGGCAAAATGAACACAGTAAACAATTGTTCATTATTGATACCATTTCGTCACTAGAATGTACTGTGAAATGGTACTTACAAAACTGTATTGAACTGTGAGTGCATATATAAAAACTAAGTTTACAGGCTGCTTCCTATGTTTAAAAAAACTTGCAGTGGATTTTACATGTATGTAATAAGCCTACACAGCCCTAAAGCTGAACTTGTTTCACTGCCATATTCCCTGAGCCACTGAAGCATGTTGGCTGTGACTATGAACTAAATTTAATTTTCCAGTGTTTTAAGTGTGGCTGAGTCATGCTTGATGTTGGTTTTCAGACATGGGTGGCTTTTCAAAGCAGCAGTGTGCATGCATGTCAGGGAAGCATGCTCTAGCCATGGAAAATTGGAAAGCCTAATAAATCCCCTGCTGCATGTTTATAATGGCTACGTTTGAACATGTCTAATTAGTGTTCTTGTTGAAATCTCTGTTGCAAGGTGTCTACTGTGATTCTAACTTGTGACTTCATTTACTTCTGCAATTTATGGGCTGTCAGTGTAAGGCCATTAACAGGAAGTCACTCATTTCTAGACTATGCACACCAAATCGTCTCTCTCTTTTGTGTAGTATGATGCTAGTTATGATTAGCTTTTATATTAACACATGTCCTTTGCTGATTTGTGCGATTATAAATTGAGACAGCAATCATGTTGAAAATTTTAAGTGGTGCAGTTGTGCCACTAATCCTTCTCTCAGGAGGCTTTCTTAAGAATTCAGGTCTCTTACTACTTCATCTGACTGTCATATTTTTATCCCACCCTTCCTCCCAGGAGTTTGGAGTAGCATACATGGTTGTCCTTTTTTATATCTTATCACAACAACCTTATGAAACAGGATAGGTTGAGAGAGAATGATGGCTGGAAATAAGTGCAACCCCATGCAGAGTCACTTCAGTCTAAGCTAATTAAAATAAACTAGGAATAAGGCTCGTTGTGGAGATAAATACAACGAGCTCAAGAAAGAGGGCCTGGGGGGGTGCCCTGGCCCTGAGCACTCAGCCTCAATTTGTTGTGGCGACCTCAGCAGGGTATAATGACACAGAGTCCACCCTTCCAAGGCAACTGTTTTCTCCAGGGGAACTGATCTCTGCCATCTGGAGAGCACTTGTAATTCTGAGTGATCTCCAGCCCTCACCTGGAGATTGGCAACAATGGTTCCCCAGGAGGAAATGACTGGTTTGGAGAGTGGAGTCTATGGCATTTTACTTGTCTGAGGTTTCCCCCCTCCTCAAACCCCACAATTTCCAGGCTCCACCCCTCAAATCTCCAGGAATTTCCATGCCCCCCGATGGCAACCCTGTATCTTTCCCAGCCAACCATCAGCCTACCTTTATCATGCCCCCCCCCACTTGCTGCCTCTACTTCTGTAGTGGGGACCCAAGCACATGGGAAGTGACTTCAGCAAAGTATAATGACACAGAGTCCACCCTTCCAAGGCAACTGTTTTCTCCAGGGGAACTGATCTCTGCCATCTGGAGAGCACTTGTAATTCTGAGTGATCTCCAGCTCTCACCTGGAGATTGGCAGCAGTGCTTCCCCAGAAGGAAATAACTGCTTTGGAAGGTGGACTCTATGGTATTCTATTCAGCTGAGGCCTCTCCCCTCCCCGAACTTTGGCTTCCGTAGACTCTAGCACAAAATCTCCAGGAACTTCCCAACCTGGAGTTGGCAATCCTAGTCAGGACTGGCCCCAGTACGTTCCCCACAAAAGTGAAAGTAGGCCTGGAAAGGGCCTCCCGCCTTTGTCTATTTTCCTGACAGTGCCAAGCTTGATTGCCTAGCAACAGCCACTGAGGGGAAAGTTAGCTCCACAGCAGGAAGATAGGAGAATGGTTTGACGGCCACTGGCCCACCTCAGTAGCCAGCCAACCTCCGAAGCCAAGCAGGAGTTGCATCTTCATCAGGAGAGACAGCCATTTTGGCAGTTTATTCCCTTGGTTTCAAAAGCAGGTTGTTGTGCAACAATACAAGCACAAACATCTCTTGGGGTCATGCTAAAACATATGCATACACATTTACTGGCTTTAGCTGTCTGAGCTGAAACGTGGCTATTTTTAGAAAAAAACTGAAGCATGCAGATTTCAGCTGGTATTGTTCAGTAGCCTTTCTAAGGAAATAATTGTCGATGACGTGTGTGGCACACAGAAGTTCCCATGTTCAATGTTCAAAGCAATCTCTGGAAACAGGACTGAGAGAGACCTCTGCAAAAGGCCCTGAAGAGCATCTAGCAGCAGCCAGCCTGACTCAATATAACACGCTTCCTTATCGCTTGTATTTAGGCCAGGGCAACTATGTATGTATGTATTGCATTTATAACACGATTTTCTTCCATCATGGAACTCACTATTTCTGATGTAGTTTTCCATTGTTTTATAAATCATAGATTTCAGTGGTTGGGAAATTTATTTATGTATTTATTGGATTTCTACCCTGCCCTTCCTGCTCAGGCAGGCTCAGGGCAGCTTACATAAAATTTTAAAAAAACAAAATAAAAACATATAACAAACATAACAAATTCTGAAGTGCTATACCTCAATATTGCATATTAGGCGGCGAACAGCGGTTTCCGAATATTATCTTTTACAGGTGTCAGTCAAAAGTAATATTAACTGATGGTACAGAAATTCCAGGGTAAGGCTCTGCTTTTAAGTTAAGATGTTATATGTGGCTCTCACACGAATGCCTGGTGAAAGAGCTCCATCTTGCAGGCCCTGCAGAATTGTAATAAATTCCACAAGGCCCTGATGTCCTCAGGGAGCTCATTCCACCAGCGCAGAGCTGCCACTGAAAAGGCCCTAGCCGTGGTGGTGGCCAGTCTGGCCTCTTTAGGACCAGGGAGAGCCAAGAGGTTTTGTGTCCCTGCACGCAGTACTCTCTGAGGTACATGGGGGGAAAGGTGGTCCCTCAGGTATGCTGGCCCCCGACCGTATAGGGCTTTGTAGGTAAGAACCAGCACCTTGAAGCGAATTTGGTATGCTATAGGCAACCAGTACAGTGCTTTCAGCGCAGGATGGATGTGTTCTCGCAGAGGGAGATCCAACAACAGCCTGGCCGCCGCATTCTGCACCAACAGCAGCTTCTGGATTTGGGACAAGGGCAGCCCCATGTAGAGAGCATTACAGTTGTCCAGTCTTGAGGTGACCATTCTGTGGATTACCGTTGCCAAGTCACTGTGTTCGAGGAAGGGAACCAAGCTGAACTCACATCTGTAAATCTTAAATATTAAACGTGATTACAGGTCTTGTGATACATGAATGCAATTTGCTTTAACTTTCAATTGGAAATCTGTAGCTGGAGAGTATCAGGGAATAAATCACATACCTGATTTGTTGTTAAATCCCAATCTTTAAATAGCCCAGTGACATTCTTGAGTCAGCTGCCTCTTTAATCTCTGCAAGATCAAGACTTGGTGCTTATGCTAGTTCCAAAAGCTTTGACTTTTACAGGCAACATAAACTGTAATGCATCATGTTTTAAATACATTAATGTACAATATAATTTTGAGTTCTTGGTTAGAAGCATTAGACTGTATTGAAAAACAATAATTCTGAGTGACTAATTTAACATATTCTAGTTAAAAAACAACCCTGAAGTTGGCTAGTCTCTACAATATTATTTGGGCTTCAAAATGAACTTTCCATTCTTCATGACCTGGTTCTCACAATAACATAGTTATTGTTCTTACTGATGGTTATTCTATGAAGACTGAGTTGTGTAATTTAACATTACCATGGGGTGGAGTCTGTACAGTCTTGATGATCCTAGTGTGTCAAACAACATCTTGTTCCAGGAAATGCTGCCCATTATTGTTTCTAAGCCCTTGCACACATTCACTAATATAATTGGAAACATTGTGCTGTAACCCAAATTTATGTCCTCTGATTGGAAAGATATAGTTAAGTGTTTTGTAGATTCAGAAACCACGTACTTGAAAATGTGTTAACATTTATAATTTGAACTAGGTATTATCCACCTTTTGCTGATAAAACCAAGCTCTATATTTCATTGTTTAATCAGTCAGGAATGGCAGCTTGGTTTTGAATCAGTGCCTGGAGGTTGTGTCCAGAAGAATGTTGGCTATCAAGCTAAAGTTGTACCTAGACAAGGTGGAAGTGATACTAGTTGGTAGCTCTGAGATGGTATGCAGGTAATATTTTCACAGCAGGTAGGATGTGTGCATGTTTGTGAGCTCATTGCATTTTCTGGATAAGCCAGTGGCAGTGATAGTCAATTCCATTATTTTGGTAATATTTGATATGCTGTGTGTACCCATTCTAGGAGATAATGAGCTTTGCAACAGTTATAAATGCATTTGTAACCTTGAGGGTTACTACTTTAATATTCCCTGCAGGGGGCTGCCTTCAAAGACTGTACAGGAACTACAGCTAGTACAGAATGCCACAGCCCAATTGTTACTTGCCATAGCCAAGTACGAGTGTATCCCACCTGTTCTACGTGAACTACCCTTGGCTGCCAGTTATTTGGTTCAGTCCAAAGCATCAGGATCATCATAATTACTATAATTACCATGTATTGATTTATCAGGTGTATAGCCCAGCTTTCTCACTCACTTTATAGAATCACCAAGTGATTTGATAAAAGAGTTACAGAGCTGGGTATTGATGACAGCCTTCTCCCAAAACTGTGAATGATTTCTCCTAAGGGCTTTACATAGAGATTGAATAATGTGGAGAATAATACTGAGTCTTGTGGAACCCCACAAGGCAAGTCTCATGCCAGTGATAGTTGGTCCCCATACTAGTGATAGTTGATCTCTGAGTCCTACCGGTAAGGAATGATTTAAGCCCGTCTGAGACGCATCCTTGTAATCTCAGCTTCATTTTCCAAGCACCTCACTAAGATGGCATGATTCACTGAGTGAAAGGCTGAATGATAGATCAACAAGCTGGCATTAACCCAGGTTGTGCATGAGCCTAGCTTGTTGCCATAATCAAGCCTTCTTCCTCTCTTCTTATGTAGAGAATCATGGTTAATAACTAACTGGCTATCGGTGATATACACTGTGTGGATTAATTGCAGTTGCAGTTGTTCTTCTTTCCCATTAAACTACATGTCTAAACCAGCGTTCAGTCCAGACTTAAAACCAGGGTGGGGGAGTACTACCTGTTATCCAGTGCATCTGCATTTGTCTTTCACAGATAACAGCACTAGCAGGAATTAATTTTTAATGGGATTCTCCATGTGAGAAGGGAGGAGGAAGAGCAAGGGACATACGTGAGCCTGGCAACAGGGCAGGTTTGGGTGCATCCCAATTTAATGTCAGTTTAGAATGATGTCTAAATGGTACCTTTGAGTTAAATTGTTCAGTCTGTCTTTTTCAAAATGGCCTTTTTGTAGGGAAGAGAATTGCTATTTAATTATTTATTTCATGTTTTTAATGGTAGTTGCTTTGACTAAATTTGACAGGACTGGATACAAATATTTTGACTAATTAAAAAACTTAAATGTAGATTTGAAAACTGGAGCAGCTAAAAATGTGACCTGCGAGCCTGGAAATTCTGGTGTCAAATCTCTTTGCAGCCTGAAATTCAGTGGGCAACCTTATGCAAGCCCATTTTCTCCCCCCCCCCATCTGTGCTGTGGACATGATGATACCAGTGACATCACAAGGCTGTTTTAAACATTACCCAGAAAATTCAAAATGCTGCTTAAGCAGAGGGTCCAAGCCACCATTTTCAGTACTTAGCCTGGAATTTCACAGAAGGATTTAGATCCCATTGCAGTCATTGGTATTCAAAATAATTTAGATTTGGGAGGATGGTGTTTCTCAGATGGCGACCATAGATGTCCATGTTATTTTCATCTTACTGACTTTGTTTTAAATATTTTGCAATCTCTTTCACCCGTCAGCTTCTTAGCTTTGTACTTCAGGACCCTGTTTCAGACATCATTCATATGAAATGTAGCATGGAGCAAAATAGTATATAGACTGAAACTTCTCTTTGAAAGGCAGCATTTATTATCTGTGTAACTATCACAATACACATTGGCAGATTCTTCCCCCCCCCTCCCCAATCTTGAACATGTAGAGCTGTGCCTAGAATGCTGTGATCTCATCTAAGATGATGGAAATCAAAAGCTTGGCAAATTAAATTACACAAATTATTCAGTCATTGAGATCTGAAAGAGTGGGAGAGATTATAACTATAACTCCATAAAAACATGTTCAAACAAGACCTTTTAAGAACGCTAAACATTGCAGACTGACCCACACCCACCAAAACATCTGCCATGAATACATGAAAGCTAAGAGTACATGACCACGGCCTCATTGCTATTCATGAGCCACTTTTATACTATCCGTGTTTACCTTTAAGTTTCAAACTGATTGCTGGTAAGTAGATAATGTTATATATAATATATTTTAATATATTTTAACAGAAGTGTTAAGGATTAGAAAATCCGTAGGCAGTAACATCTAGCATTGCAAAATGTAACAGTTACTTTACTGGTGGCACTGGAGACTTTGATCATATGAGGGTTATCTTCTTTTTCTTTTTTAAAAATATGATTCTGTGCTAAAAATCAACACTGTTCTGGACAACAAATATTTTACCAAAAAAACCCTAGTCTTTCACAACAACTGAGGAGAAACTTTTTGCCCCAAACTTGAAGAAGCACATGTAAAAAGTATTTCTGGTTTGTCTTTTCTTTTTTAAATTAAAAAAAGGGAATTTTGAAAGGTTAGTTTAGGGATGGTATTTCACTCAGCTGTCATGGAATCTTACTTTCTGCCTGAGAAGTAGAGGCCTTAAATAGAAGAGGCAGTGACAGAAGATTTATTTGAAGGGTAAAATCCAGAATTTTGCCTTGCTTTTACTGATGTACACTTTTTCCATCCCAGGCTCTAAACTTGGAGAAATTTCAGGTTTACCTGGGAGCTGGGGTATTACACAGCCCACAGTTTTGTACTGATGCTAATTAGCAACAGCCTTTTATTTGTTTATTTATTATTTGTTTATTTATATCTCACCTTTCCTTATGGTTCAAGGCAGCTTATAATAATAGTTAAAAGCATTTTCAGTTAAAACTAAAATAAAAGAGAGCCAGTTTGGTGTAGTGGTTAAGTGTGCGGACTCTAATCTGGGAGAACCGGGTTTGATTCCCCACTCCTCCACTTGCACCTGGCTGGATGACCTTGGGCAAGCCGTAGTTCTGGCACAGCTGTTCTTGAAAAAGAGCAGTTTCTGTCAAGAGCTCTCTCAGCCCCACCTACCTCACAGGGTGTCTGTTGTGGGGAGGGGAAGGAGTTTGTAAGCCGCTCTGAGACACCTTTGGGTACTGAAGGGCGGGGTATAAATCCAATCTCCTCCTCCTCTCCTCCTCCTAAAATAGCAAACCTCAAATCTTTCCCTCCCTTCACTTGGGTGAGGAACTGCAGCTGAAAGCACCGAACTTTGAGGCTGTTCATGGGGTGTAATTTTTGCTGTAGCCTAGTCTTGGGAACATGAAGTATGAGTAGAATGATTTTTTTTCTAAGCATGTACATATGTATTTATCTGCCATTTATTTGCCATTAGTGGGAAGTACTTCTGGATCAGAACATAATATTTACAGACAAGCTTACTTGTGGCATCTCTTTAGTTCTGACTGCTCAATAATCAAACTCCAAGATGCCTGACATCTGCTGGAGCCATGTGCCAGTAATGGGAAACAGAAAGGCAAGGGTAAGCGGAGTGGGGAGCACCAGGGCAAAACTGTCCAAATTGGCTCAGGGAAACTTTTCAAAGTACTAACATAGAGCCAGAGAAAAAATAATGTAAATGCAGAGTAGTTTAACAGCTACTTCAGAAGTGATTGTCAGATGTAAACAGCTTGCTTCTTTGTTTCTTGTGACGTACATGTTGAGGTTATATATTACACGTTAAATATTGAACACTAAATTTGAATGTTGCGCAATTGTTACCCAATTCATTTCAGAATTAAGCAGTCATTCAAAATGATGGTATAAAGATCTTTGAGTTTTCCTTGAAATTCTTGTTCATGGAATTAGGCAATAGAATAATACAAGCAGGGTACCCACAAGTACTTGCAGGGGACATCTGATTTCCCCCT
>NW_015172010.1:192125-245789 GCF_001447785.1 Gekko japonicus
CCCTTTCCTGAAAAGCCCCCATAACCTTTCCCCTTTTCTTGCTTCCATCTCTCCTTCACACCCACCAGCCAAACTTCTTTTGCCAACTCCGGTCTTCAGCTTGCCCTCCTTCCCTCCCTCCCCTGGTTTGATCCAGAGAGCTTGCCATCCCAACCTTCTTACAAGAATACCTGAGACCACAGTCTGCATTCAGTTGTTGCTTTTTAAAAAAAAAACCATTTTATTGGTGGAATATTATAACAAGATCAACATTAAAACAATATTTTCAACCCATATCCCTTTCTCTAACCCTCACCCCCTCTTCTGGCTTCCCGCAGTGGTCCCACCCCCTCCCCTTACATTTCCTCTTCTAATTCTCTCATCTCTACACATCAACAATTAAGATTGATTAGTAACCTTTTCTTTAACATATTTCTTATCTCTATCAAATATTTCGGCATCCATCAATTCTTTTTAATAATTATCGAAACAAAATAGATTATTCTTCACATCCCAATCTTTCTCCAGATATTCTTTAAAGTCCATCCAGTCCGCCATAAACTCCTCTGGATCTTAATTGTTCAATTTCCTTGTCAATTGCTTGAGCAACATCTTTAGTTCCTTGCTGTATCGAATCCAGCTTCAGTTACTCCAGCCTTGACTTTGTAGGCTTCAACCTTGAGCAATACACTAGGTTGCCAGATTAAAATAAATAAATAAATACGAGACACACTGAGGCTCAGTGCTGCCTCCTCTCAGCACAAACAGTGTGAAACACACTTTTTGTGCTGGGAGGAGTACCCAGCCCAAGTGTAAATCGCGGCTGCTGCCGCCACTTCGTGCTTGGACTTGGGACCTTATCCCAGTGCGAACAGTGTACTTTGTGCTGCTTGGGCTTGGTAGGGTCGCCAGTTGACCTGGACAGTCCTGTATTTTCACTGACTGTTAAGAGAAAACACTGAAAAAAATACTGAACCGTCAGTGAAATTGGCGCTTTTGAGCGGTTTTTCCAATTTGCCACCTACATTAAAATCAGTAACTTTCTTTTTACTTAAATACATAGGCATGGGTCACATGTAAAATGGTGGTTGGTCATTTCACAGAAAAAGAGGTGCAGGAGCTCATTAGCATAACATATTAGCATGACTTATTTGCATATGCAAATAACTTATTTGCATACTGGAAGTGTGTCCGAAGTCAACACCCACCACTCAGGCTCCACTGGATTATTTTGGATTGCTAGCTATGGGGGGGGGGGACGTGCAGATCAGTCCTTGCAGAGGAGGGAGAGCTTGTACCTGAAGGCGGGCCGGGGGGGGCTCTGCAAGTTACCTGGCTGCTTCTTGCTCCTCATGGCCCAACTGAGGGCTGCTGGGAGCAGGGGCGGGGCTTGTTGCACATGCCCACCCCCTGGGCTCCTTACTGCCGGAGCTCCCACAGGAAATGACCCCTGTTGGTTTCACATTTTAGCTGAAATGATGAAAGAAACAAAAGGGTGAGAAACACTGAAAGTCATACAGTGGAGTTGTTTTCGCCAAATCTTCAGAATTACAGAGAGATTTTTCTTCTTTAGATTTGGGTTAGATTTTAAAGGCACTAGTTTCATAATAAAATATTGTACAACAAATGCAGTTCACATCAGCTTACCTTCTTCAGTTTTCATAAAAGTTCTGTGTAGCTTCCGTTAATGGTAATTAAAATATGCTCGTGTGTGTTCTGACTTCTGAACCAATTGCTTGCCCTGATCTCATCCAGCCTCTTCACCCTGAGGAAGGAAACGTATTCTGATGAATCCTTCTGTAACATTATTGTGTAGAATTATTTCATTGTCTGCCTTTTAATAGAGCAAGGAGGTTTATCTTAATCCTCAACTCTTGAAGTTAATTTCAGATTATTTCAACAGGAAAATAGAGCACCATGCTTTTTACTCACAATAAAACAAAATGTTTCATTTTCCCATCCTAAGGAAACATTATTGATGGTGTTCCCTTGCGCAACTTCCTTTCACACGCTACACAGGAAGTGCCTTCGTTACACTGGCAAGAAATAGACGGGTGGGGGAGGATCTTGAAAACAGAATGTCACCTTCTGGTGAAAGGATAATTGTCCTCAACTGCCAAAGCAGCAGTTACTGAATGCAGCTGAAATATAAAAAGGTAAAAAACATTGTGCAGTGAGATAAGGCTGTGCTTTGATTGGCTAGGGAAGTTTCTGTTCACACTTGTCTGGTACTTACCACAGTGCACACTCTCGCTCTCTTTAGCCAAAAGCATTTTGTCATGTTGATACTGGCAACGCAACTGTTCTGATTTTAAAACAGGGTATGAAAGAACTGCTTTTATCATTTCTAACATGCCGCCTAAGGCCAAAACATACACAGCAATATTAAAGGGCTAAGTTCAGAAGTAGATTGGAATTCCCACTACACAGCCTTTGGGAATATGACTTCAGTAACAAACTCTGAAGCAACTTTTTATCATAATAACAACTGTTGGTCTTCCTGTAATTGTTCCGTTCAGCTCCCTCGGCTTGTCACCTAATTAGCCACCTGCTCAGCCATTCTTCCATTGTGTGTATGTTTGTGTATGTTTATATGTTCAGTTATTAACAGTTATTAACATCAGTAATACTGGGGGAAATGTACACAATATATGTAAATATCCAAAGTTCCAAAAGACAGAAATTGTGTTATACTTGCATCTGCAAACAGTTATGAAGTGGCAGTGAGTCACTGGAGAAATGTATAGGGGGAAAGTCTCTAGTTTTTAATTATTCAGGTTTAAAATTTGCACCTGTATCTTGACAGGGTATGAGCTGTCATGAGTCACTGTTCACTTCTTCAGATACAGCAGTGAACAGTGACTCATAAAAGCCCATAATACCCTGCCACATATTTTGTTAGTCTTTAAGTGGTTAAGACGCTGAACTGCAGGCTGTGGAAGGTTGGTAGTTCAGCAGTTCAAGACCCGGGTGCCGCATGATGGAGTGAGCTCCCGTCTCTAGTTCCAGCTCCTGCCAACCTAGCAGTTCGAAAGCAAGAAATTGCAAGTAGATAAATAGGTACCACTTTGGTGGGAAGGTAACAGCGTTCCGTGTGCCTTGGTGTTTAGTCATGCCGGCCACATGACCACGGAAACGTCTTCGGACAGCGCTGGCTCTTTGGCTCTGAAACGGAGATGAGCACCGCAACCCTAGAGTCGGATTCGACTGGCTTTCGAGCAAGGGAACCTTTACCTTTACCTTTTAAGATGCTGTTGGACTCTTGCACTTTTCTACTGCTACACACAGACTAACGTGGCCACCCATCTTGGTCTACCTGTATCTTGTTCTCCTGCTTGAAGAGGAAGAGCTGCAGCCATAGGAAATGTAGCTGAGGAAAGTACTGGGATGTAGCAGTTATCATTGCCAAACTGATTCTTTTATTCTTCTTCCTATATTTCTGAAAATTATTCTGAGTTCAAGGTTGTGCCGTCCACTAGAAATCAAATTGAAGCCCCCACAAGAATGTTCATATTTGCTTGTGTGTTCGTCTTCAGTTATGTCATCATAATGGGATGCTGTTTGTAATATGGTAAGACCACTTTGCTTGCAAGATCCATGCACTGTTGTGTGCTGAATACAGAATCTATGTAGAAATAAATGATGGCTGTACAGCTTCAGTACGCAGTGGACTGTGCCCTAAAAGTACTTTTCAACTAGTTACAACTTCAAGGAGCAAATTAAATGCCTGTTTGAGTCTCTGGCTGAAAGTAAAATGTTGTGTCTTTGGAATCTCGGGAGACCAGTTTGTGTGCTCTGTCATGGCTAGCAAGTAAAGCCAAACTCTCAAAATCCTACTATAACTGAAATTGTGTATTCTTACATTCTGTGCTTACATCAGAAAGCCATCAGCAAAACGCCCCCAAAGCCTTTAAGCTTTAAAAAGAAAATATAGGTGAAGATGGCATCCTTCTCACACAGCATACTTTTGAGTAATACTTACATAATCTACATTATGACTCCAGTTTGGTGTATCTCAAAAACCTTTGTGAAAAGTTAGCTTTTTCCGTGTAGCTTTATGGTGTTCAATGTTTAGCACCTGTTCCAGGTAATAGGTTGTTTTCCCTTTTAATTGGGGCATGTTTACTTCATAAATGTATTTTGCATTAGAGCTTTAATTTCCTAGGTTCTAGTAGGATTGCTGGGTGAGTATCATGGTTGCCTTTCAAATATGGTTTCTATTTTTTGCTGCAAAAATGTATACAGATGCAACACATAACAATGAATCAGAAATGTTTTTGTGTGTCATTAAGTTTCATGAGGCTCATGTTACAGCACAGTAAATGATTGCACAGAACTAGTTTTTCAGTACTTGAAGCAGAACAACAGTTCCCAAGGCGTACTCTATTTTGACAGTGGGCCTCTCCAGGTCATTGAGTGCTCTCAGAAAAATTTGCTCAGAAATTGATTTCCATTCTACCATATGGGAACTATATTTTCTCACTGGGTATATGCAGCCACTATCTCATAGACCTTGAGCTAAACACTCTTTGCAAACGTTGCAGTGTCAAATACAGTAGATCCTAGCCATTAGTGGTATTCCCAGGATCACTGTGGATGGCAAACTCCACAAATACTGGAAAGCCGGGTTTTGCTGCCACCCAGTACCATTCCCCCCCCCCCACAAATGTCTTGCAGAGTTTAATAATGCAATGATTACAATGGTGGTGCAGTAGAAGTAAAAGCAAGCTGGAGACTGCATCACTTGATTGGACTGTGAATGAGTGAAATTGCAAGTCATGATGGCACAAAGGGCAAGGGTCTACTGTAGATTTTTGTGACAGTGTCAGCTCTGATAATTGAGCTGGTGTAATTTGTTAATAGAAGTTAAAAGCCATGGGCTGAGGAAGTTTTTATGCTGGTTTTTGAATCAACAATGTTATTTTAGTCCACTATCTCTTGTCTTTTAGTAATTCAGGCATCGCCAACAGAGATGTCTACTTCATAATATTCTGGAGAAACTGGAAACTGGAGATGTCATGTTGTTTTGTTTCTTGGCTCACATTAGGCAAAAATTGTGGGTGTTCTGGTTCCAAACACGTTTGTTGTTGTTGTTCAGTCGCACAGTCGAGTCCCACTCTTCGCGACCCCATGGACCATCTCCCGCCAGGCCCTCCTGTCTTCCGCCGTCCTCTGAAGTTGGCTCAATTTCATGTTCGTTGCATCGATGACACTGTCTAACCATCTCATCCTTTGCCGTCCCCTTCTTCTTTGACCTTCAATCTTTCCCAGCATCAGGGTCTTCTCCAGTGAGTGCTCCCTTCTCATTTGGTGGCCAAAGTATTTGAGCTTCAGTTTCATTATCTGGCCTTCCAGGGAACAGTCAGGGTTGATTTCTTTGAGGATTGACTGATTTGTTCTTCTTGCAGTCCAAGGGACTCTCAAGAGTCTTCTCCAGCACCATAGTTCAAAAGAATCTATTCTTCGGCGCTCGGCCTTCCTTATAGTCCAACTCTCGCAGCCATACATGACTACTGGGAATACCATTGCTTTGACCATGCGGACTTTTGTTGGCAGGGTGATGTCCAAACACGTTAACCAGCAGATAATCTGGATTTTGTTTTTATGCTTTTTTGGCATGCTTATCTGGTACATAAATCCCTTTAACTGATTAAAGCAATAGTCATCTAGTATATAGAATCAACATCTTTGGGCAAAATGTAAATGTTTCTGATAAGTAATTGCAAGTAATGCGAAATACAAAAGGAAAAAGAGACATCCGCCTTGGTCTTAAATGGCATCTCTATTTGTCCTTTATTTCGCTGCTTGTGGCCTCTTTCTTCTTGCACTGCTATTGTGTTTAGATCTCCAGAACAGCACAGCAGTGAAGAGGGATAAGAGCCACAATGTTCAAATAAAAACAGAGCAGAGCAAAGTATGGTAAGGGGAAATGATGTGAATAGAGCTCAAAACTGACTTTTGCAATCTTAAGGAAATCATTTTTTTCACATGGTCTTGCATGTATAATTAAAGTTTCCATGTCTAAATTTTTATACAAGAGCTATTTGAATAAAGGATACCTTAGGGTAGCTGTTTAAAATCACTCCTGTGCAATTGATCTGTGAGGAAAGGCAGTATACAAATATCTTACAACATCCTTCCCATCTTAACAGACATGACTCAACACATTTTGTCTGTCCTGAACAATTAAGACAGTTGTAAAACTTGCTTCATTATGTGAGTAGGACCTTATGTGAGCCAGAACATGTTCTAAACGCCTCTTTCCCCTGCATTTGTGTAAAATTTGTGTGGTCTGTCTGTACCACGTGTATAGTTCATGGTGCCTACTATGTAATTTTTGCATTATTTAACACATTATGTTAATATTTACACTTTGTTTCAGTTCTGTTTTCAGATTTCTGGTTAGTTCCAGATTTTTGCAATACAGGTCATATTGCATTGTTTGTTGGATGTTGACTTACTCTGTATAATCCGCCTTAAATCCCAGTGAGTAGAGTAGACTATAAATAATATAAATAAACCAACTTTATACTTTTAGGATGCACTTAACTGGTATAGCTAATGATCAGAAAATTTGCCTTTTCATAAGTCAATTGAGTTTGTTACCAAAACAAACTGCTGTATTTTGAAACAGAAATCAGAGGTTTATTCAGTGAGGAGCATATTGCAAAAAGCATAAAGACCAACCATAAAACTTTCTTCAAATACATTAGAAGCAGGAAACCAGCCAGGGAGGCAGTGAGACCCTTGGATGACCCAGGGATAAAAGGAGTACTGAGGGATGACGGGGAAACGGCTGAGAAGCTGAATGCATTTTTTTTTGCCTCTGTCTTCACTGTGGAAGATGAGAAGTGCTTGCCCACTCCAGAACCACTGATTTCAGGAGGGGTGTTGAAATACCTGAGTCAGATTGAGGTGAAAAGTGAAGAGGTCCTACGACCAATAGAGAACTTAAAAACTGATAAATCACCATGCCCGGATGGCATACATCCGAGAGCTCTGAAAGAACTCAAATGTGAACTTGTGGATCTCCTGACAAAAATATGTAATCTTTCATTAAAACCTGTCTCCATTCCTGGGAAGCTGTCTAATGTCACTCCAAACTTTAAAAAGGGTTTCAGAGGAAATCTGGAAATTATAGGCCAGTCAGTCTGATGTCAATACCGGTTAAGTTGGTAGAAACTGTTATTAAAAGAAAGAATTAGTAGGCACATTGATGAACAAAAGCTATTGAGGCAGACTCAGCATGGGTTCTGTAAGGGAAGATCTTGTCTCACTAACCTGTTAGTGTTCTTTGAGGGAGGGAGTGAACAAACATGTGGACAAGGGGGACCCAATAGAAGTTGTTTACCTTGACTTCCAGAAAGCATTTGATAAAGTTCCTCATCAAAGGCTCCTAAGTAAGCTCAGTTGTCACGGGATAAAAAGACAAGTCCTTTTGTGGATCAAAAACTGGCTTATTAATAGGAAACAGAGAGTGAGTATAAATGGGACATTTTCTCAGTAGAGGGTGGTAAGCAGTGGGGTACCGCAGGGATCAGTACTTGGTCCGATGCTTTTTTAACTTGTTCATTAATGATTTGGAGTTGGGAGTAAGCAGTGAAGTAGCTAAATTTGTGGATGACACGAAGTTATTCAGGGTGGTAAGAAGCAGGGAGGATTGTGAGGCACTCCAAATGGATCTGTTGAGGATGGGCGAATGGGCATCAACGTGGCAAATGGGGTTCAGTGTGGCCAAGTGCAAAGTGATGCACATTGGAGCCAAAAACCCTAACTATAAATACACGTTGATGGGGTCCTAACTGGCAGAGACTGACCAAGAGAGAAATCATGGTGTCGTAAATAGATTATTCACTGAGAATGTTGAGGTAGTATGCAACTGCAATAAAAAAGGCCAATGCTATGCTGGGGATCATTAGGAAGGGAACTGAAAACAAGTCAGCCAGTATCATAATGCCTCTGTATAAATTGATGGTGGGACCTCATTTGGAATACTGTGTGCAATTCTGGTCACCACACCTCAAAAAGGATATTATAGCATTGGAAAAAGTGCTATCCTGAAAGCAGGGGAAAACACCATCAGAACGCTAAAGGATATTCCATTTGAAGTAAGACAACGTAGAAAGGAATACAAAGAACTGGTGCTTTTTCTTCAGACAAACTCAATTGGATATAAATGGCTATTTCCAGAAGGCATAACCTTCAAGGTCAAAGACAAAAAAGAAAAGATTGACTCTGTTCTGAAAGCTCAAGAATTCCTAAGGGTTCAGCTGGGAAGGCCAGAGGACGAGAAAAAAGAGGAGGACAGCAAGTCCACTGGCGAGCTGGACACTGGTTCTTCCGGAGAGGACTCTCTGTCTGAGTAAGGGGCGGCAGCCCCCAAAAGTCCTTATAAGTTACGGAAGAGAAGGGAAAAGAAGAAGTAAAGGCTGAAGGACTCTGAATTGTGCCTTTGAGACTCTTGGTTTTGGGATGATTGGGGGTACTTTTACTAGACAGTTAAATTTAAGCTTTAAGGGAAAAGGGCCATAAAGGTTTGACTCAGTTTATAAAGGGAACAATGATGAGAAGACTTGATATATCTAAGCTAGTTGGAGGATCTCCTCTCTTGGGTTTTTAGTTAGTAGTGGGTTCTTTACTTTCTCCAGTATATGTAGTTTCCCCTCCCCTTTTTTCTGTTGTAGTTTTTTGTAGTGGATAAAAATCAATAAAAAATCCCCTCTGGGGGCTTAAAAAAAAAAAGGGAGAACTGCAACTGGATTCTTGTGAGGAAGAGAAGGATGGTGGGTTGTCCATGTAATTCAGAGGAGATGGATCTTCCTGTTATACATTGAAAGGGATTCCTGGATCCAGCTTTAGTGGCTGTGACCGGGACTGGTTCTTACCAGTTAAAGCTAGTGGACTGGCTGATCCCTTGCTAGAGAGCAAGCAGGTGTGGAATCCCGAGTGTTTCCTGATAGACCCTAGAATTCTAGAAATTAACCCTGGGGAAGAGCAAGGCTTGAATGGAAACAGCAAGTGGGAAAATGTGGACTGTAACATACTTGTCTTGCAACTTCCATTTGCTACAAAAAGACTTAAATCTACTGTTCTATACTTAAGATGCAAATCTTATTTGAGCTGAGGCTTGCTAATTGCTAGGGGATGAAAGACTCAGTGATTAAAGCCTTGAAAGTATTATTTACACAATAGTTACAAAGTTTGTAAGTGACTGAGAGGAGAAGAGTGGAGGGGACTGTGGGAATCCCAAGGCCAAGCAGGAATTTTTACCCAACTCATGGACTTGTACACTCAGAGTTGTTTGATTATTATTATTATTTTTTAAAAAAACACCCAAAATGAACAGGCAAGGTGCAACTGGACTTCTAGGCTCTGCGCCTTACTTTGGGAGAGAGGTGTCAGCCTAAGAGGCAATAGCTGTTAAGTTGACATTAACTACAGAAATCCATCTGCCTGTTATCAGTGCCACCAATTTATCTCTTGCTTCGGAACACATCAATACCAAGTTCCTTTCTAGTGAGCCTCCAGCAGACCAAACTGCTGAAGAAAAAGTGTTGGGCCTGGTTGTTGATGGAACTGAAGAAGACTAAACACTAGGAGAAACATCAGTCTAAGGTAGATGAGTGAAGGTCTGCCTTATCACTCACATATCTGGTCCCTGTGGTAGATGTTTCTCTACATGTTTTTTTGGCTCCCGTCTCACCACCACTGGAATTGATATTGGGAGTGAGCCACATGATCATCCCAATCAGGACAACACCAAATGTTCAAGTCCAAGGATTCTTTTCTGAAGGTCAGTTCTAGGACTCCTCACAGGATATTCTCCAGCTACTTTGCCTTGCCACACCACCAGTGGCGTTACCTAGGGACAGATCCCCATCTTTTCCAGGCATTCATCAGAAAACTCTTGGTGTGATCATTCATAACTACAGGGGTATGATCCATAACTGAACTAAAAGATTGGACTAAACCTACCCTCTGAATCTCTATAACTACAGGATAGGATTAAACATCCTCTTGCTGTTACTTTTGGAGAAAAAAGATGAGTACTGACAGCCACTTACAGCCACTTACAGGAATCATACATCACGTTTACAAAAGAGAATGGGATGAGTACTGACAGCCACTTACAGGAATCATACATCACGTGCCCCCGTGAGTTTTTGACAGCAGAGTTTCCCTTGTGTTCCAAAGCATGACTGTTAACACCAACTGTTGATCCTGATGGCCACACTCTCTTGCAAATTGCTTTCTATTCTTTCTTCTATTCTTTCTATTCTTTCTATTCTTGCTTCTCTTCTCTTATCAGGATCAATGTACACTTTAGCCCTAATGGCAGCACATGCTACTTCCCATATGTCTGTGCCATTTATAACCACATCCATACTGACATTAATTGAACCAATCCAGAAACCCCACGTGCTTGAAAAGCTGCCAAAGGCTCATCTACACTGGAACCCACCCACCCTCAGATCTCAACGAGACATCTTTGCTTTGTCTTGTCATTCCAAGGAGAATATGATTATGCCTCAGATTCTGATGGGTCTGTTTGCATTTTATGGAATTGAACCTATGACTTTTGTAACTTGTTAATAAAGGCATCATTGCATTTACTTTTTCTCCCACGTTTTATTTTTCATTTTAAAAATCCATTCTGAAATATTTTTTAAAAGCTTGCTTTTAAAAATGATCGATCCCTTTTAAATTGATTGGTGCTTAGCTGGGAAGGGTTAAGAATCAGTTGAGCATATATGGAGTTGAACATCAGAATATGGCTTTTTAGTGGACACTGTAGCTTGCAAGAACTAGCCAATTTACACAAAACAAGATCTATATTTAGGGAGCTGAGTTAAATGTTGCCAAAGTAAAGAGAGAGATGATCAGTGCTGTTCTTGTTGCCTGTTTACTTTGGACTGAAGCATTTGCCAGCCCAAGGCCTGCATTATAACTGTGCAGAACAATGTTGTGCCTTCCTGCCTTAAACCCAGCACATTCATATTTCTTGTCTTTAAAGATGCTTTTTGTTGGACTAGGTGGTCTGATACAGCAGGGCTGTTCTGATGTTCTTATTTCCTTTGAGTCTAGTAAACAAGAAACATCACAGTACTGTCCTGTCCTGTCAAAGAGATCATACATTTTTGTTATTTTTATATTTAATCTTATCACATAACTCTGAGACATCAGCTTGTCTAGGAGCAAATAAAACTATCACATCCAATGCAAATGAAGCTCATTAAAACACAATATACTTCCTACACACACATATTAATCTCTAACCATTAAAACAATCCAAACTGCTACTAATAAAATAAATTCATGAAAATGCACCTTTCTTGACTTTGTAAGACCCACCCACCCAGTTGGAGTAGGAGACTCTGCTGAACAATGGGTGGTCCCCTCTCCTTTTCCTAAGCTTGTATCTGAGGACAGGACATTTCTATGATTTTACACTGTGCTTCAAAGACCCTTGCTTCCAAAGATCAGCACAACAGCAGAGATCAGATCCTACCTCACCGGGATAGGGGCAGGGTAAGCACAGATTTTAGCTACTTACCGAAGCCAGCCCAAACTTGTGTATAGAAGCTCCAGAGTGATGTAACATTGTACCGGTTGCTTCAATAGTAAATTGTATTTACAAAGTTATAGAATGTGACTCTAAAAACTTATGCATATTGTCCAGTTTTCAGTATTATGAAATGTTTACTTAGCTTTCCAAAGAGTGATTCCACACATAAATTAGACATTGTATTATGCAAGATGTGTTGAACTTGTACAAATAGTATTGGCTGAATTAGCTTCTGTTTTCTTGCTTTCATGCTCAGATAAGTAAACTAATCAACAAAGCTCTTAGAAACTATCTATTTTTCAGGTGATATTAATATGCTAAACAATCAAGTAATAAATTACCGTTATGAACACAGGATCCTTCTTTTTTTTAACAGTTCAGGGTAAGTTAAGAAAAGGTTCCATGAGCCAGGAATCTTACTTGTGCTATTTATCTGCTGGCTGTATTGAAATGTTTTATAGCGAAAATTCATTTTGCAGCTTTGCTGCATGGCCACATGTCAGGAACACACTAAAGATATTTGCAGCCCTATATTCAAATTACAAAAACTAGGTTCTCACACCATCACTCACACTGGGATTAGTGTGCTTTTTCTCTAGTCCCTGTTGATCCCATAAAATGAATGTAATTGTGTTTATATAATAGCTTAAAAAGATCACAGTAGGTCCCATATGGGGAGAGGTTGTTGAGAGCCAAAACAAGCTGTTTGGCTTGTAAGCAACTGGAAGCCTTTAAGGTACTGACTCATATCTGTAGCATTTTCTGCATTGCTGACTGCTCTGTAGAATATGTTCTAATTTTGTAATATCTGTTAACTGTGGTACTAAATAAATCAAGTGTGCTACTTTGCTTCAGTGAATGTCAGTGAGAAAAATCTCAAATTCTTTAAATTCAGATTATTTACTATATTTGTTGAATTCTTACAGTCTATTAAGTTTTTATTCTAGCTTTCTTCCAAGGAGCTCAGATGGGCAAACCCTGGGCCAGCCCCCCCCCCCCCCATTTTATTTTCACAATAACATGTGAGGTAGATTGGGCTTGACTATAAAGTGACATTCAAGGACATTCACTGAGTATGATGGCTGAATGAGAATTTGAACTCAAATTTTCCTAATTCTGTATTAAATCTAACCACTGTACCACATAGGTTTTCAGTCTTTTGGGGTTGTCTTGTGTTTGTATTCATTAGGGTTCCCAGGTGTTCTGTGTACAGTTCTGGTCACCGTTCTGGATATTATAGCATTGGAAAAAGTGCCAAAAAGGGCAACTAGAATGATAAAAGGGTTGGAACACTTTCCCTATGAAGAAAGGTTAAAGTGATTGGGGCTCTTTAGCTTGGAGGAATGACAGCTTGAGGGGAGACATGATTGAGGTTTATAAGATTATGCATGGGATAGAGTTGGTAGAGAAAAAAGCACTTTTTTCCCTTTCTCACAATACAAGAACTCATGGGCACTCCATGAAATTGCTGAGCAGTTGGGTTAGAACGGATAAAAGGAAGTACTTCTTCACCCAAAGAGTGATTAACACATGGAATTCACTGCCACGGGAGGTGGTGGCGGCTACAAGCATCGACGGCTTCAAAAGGGAATTAAATAAGCATATGGAGCAGAGGTCCATCAGTGGCTATTAGCCACAAGGTATAGATAGGGACTCTGGGGCAAGTGATGCTCTGTATTCTTGGTGCTTGGGGGGGTCAGCAGTGGGAGAGCTTCTAGTGTCCTGGCCTCACTGCTGGACCTCCTGATGGCACCTGGTATTTTTGGCCACTGTGTGACAGAGTGTTGGACTGGATGGGCCATTTGCCTGATCCGGCACTGGCTTCTCTTATGTCCTTATGTTCTTAGTAGTAGAAAAGAGCAAGAGTCCAGTAGCACCTGAAAAAGTGAGAAGTGACTCACATAAGCTCATACGCTGCCACAAATTTTGCTAGTCTTTAAGGTGCAACTGGACTCTTGCTCTTTTTTACTTGTGTAAAATGTTAAGGAGACTGGTAAACATCCTTATAGATATAATATTAAACTGAAGAATACTTTTATCTTTTCTTGCTCATTTCACTAAAATCTTTTCAAGCGTTGGTTTTGCATCATTGTGAAACAGGCTATTAGTGTTCTGATCAGTCTGCGAGATTGACTCGGTAAATTTCTTTCAGATGACTATTAAGTTCCTTTGTAACTGGTTTTAAATTATTGTTTGGTATGAAACCTTGGAAGTTAAAGATCTCATTTTTGTTACAAATATTATTAGTTGTCTAATTTTAGATTATCAGGGTATGTTATTTACCAATCTATGATTTTGAATCAGTTTTCCTTTAAAAATGGCATACATTTTAAAGCCATTAAAATCCATGTAATTATAAGTACTATTTCTGACAATATACTTGCAGTGGTGTAACAGTAATGTGACGTAATGGCATACTAAGCATCAATTATGCTGAAGTCCAATCTCCCCTTTGCTCTTGTAGGAAATCTAAGGATTAAGTGGTTAAAGTGGTGAATATGTTCCAGATGTTTGACATGTAAATGCCCTTAGCTTTACTGTATTGGAATGAAACAAATGTGAGTGATAGCAGTGGAGGCCCCTTTGTTATTTTTTTTTAATAACACGAAAATGTTTTGTGAAAATATAGAGATATCAAAATTGCTGTCAGCAGCATCTCTGCCTCCTCCATGATTCTGTTATAATATTTCTGTATTGATATTACTGCTCAGAACATAGCTTTGTATACAGACTAACCACGATTCATATATCTACCTATAGCTTACAAAAGCTTAGAGGTAAAGTATGAAGCATGAAAAATATTTTATCTTCTCTTCCCATTCCCCTTCTGACTCTCATAGTTTTTCGAGATCTCTGTGTGTTCCATGAGGTGAAGTAAAATGAAGTCTATCATGAGATCATTCCTCATTTTTAGTTTAATTTCGTCTAAGAACAGGGTGGCAACTTGGTGCTTTCACCCAGGCATGTGCCTGGAAGTTCAGATGAAACAAGCTGTAGTTCTCTCTGTTGACAGAATTCCCCTTCTTTCTCCAAAAAGAAAATTTCCAGTCCAGCAGACATAATTGTCAAATGACTGCCCAAACCAAAGATGCGTTCATGCGTCAGCTTTTCAGAGAAATGAATTCATGCTGTCTAAACTCTGTGGGGAATCTGTTCATACCTGACATGTCTGTGCTGTAGATAAGAAATAGCCAATTTGTAGAGTCCTGAGTCTAGCATCTGTATTCAAAGTGCTTGCTTGAAATGACATGGCAAGTCCATACTCCTTTGTGCTGTATTTACCATAACACTGAGAACAGAGGAAAAGTTTCAAATTCAGTCTGGCTAAGAAGAGTTTATAGTAAAATAAACATAGCCCAAAGGGGCCTCTTTCCTCAGGTTCTATTTACAGATAATTTCTTTACATTTGTTTCCACATCCTTGATCCTGATTTGACCACTTGTATTTGCACTGGCTGGCCTTCCATCTTCGGAATGGTGCCCTTTTCCAACAAATTTCTTTTAGACTTTTCATCACTGTTTTGCTTTTGAATTTAGAAAAACTTTTGCGTTTCACCATAGGTTATATCATTCTCCAGAGTTGTATGTTCCTAATATCATATCTGTGTTGGTACCCGAAAGGGTTGTTTATTTGTTTAAATTGTTTGGTTCTGTGTCAGTAAACATTAGAATGGGATGTTTTACAGGGGAGATATTGCCCCCCTCCTTCAAAATGATCACCTTTGAGCTTCTGCTGCTGCTTGATTCAGAAGGACCAGAATGTATTCTATATTTTACATTAAGCCATCAACTGTGTAAACACTACTAAAGTATGTCTGAGATAATGAATGGCATTTTTCCTCCTTTTTCATTACAGATCTGGGACATGAGTGATGACGAAACACTGTGAAGGTCCACTCAATGAAGTGAATGACAGCCGACTTTAGGTTGCATTGATGTCTTTTATCAGTAATTTGATGAGTTAATGATTGCTTACTTATTCTTACTGTTGCAAATATAAAGAAATACATTAACTCACATCTCTGATCAGGATGGGACAGTATTTCAGTTTCACTAAGCAGTTCTACTGTGAGTGTAATTCTTTATTTTTATTGTGTGTTTATACATCTTATCTGTGATAATTAAAAATCTTCTTTGTATATTTTTCAGTTTCTAAATACATCTTATATTTAAAATATCTTTTATGTAAACTTTGTTGTCCTTGTTTTCTCCAGTTTGAATTTCCTTTTAAGTACACATTCTGAACATTTTTGTACCTTTGAAACTCCAGGGTAGAACAGTTGTTTGGTTATTACTGAGCTGGACAATCAGAATTTAGCCACGTTATTTGGGGGCAAAGATAAATTTAAGAGGCCTGTATATTAAGTGCATCAAAGAGATAACAAAACAGTCTATCTCTTTTGTAATCCACCTTGATTTTGGATTGTGTTGCCATCTGTGCAGAGATTTTTCAGATTTTGAGACCTGTGAGAATGGAGGTGGAATTATACCTCTCCTGAAGTCAATGATGTAGTCTGGGATCATGTTGATAGAATGTGGACCTCATTTGAATATTGGTATGTTTCATACTGTGCACATAATAAGGAGGATAAGACACCATATCAGTTAGCTGGCAGCAACCATTCATCCATTCCCGTATGTATTTGAAAATTGGTTCCCCTCTGAAGGCTTCGCAGCTCTAAGGCTGATGGATAACAGGAATCTGAACAATTGTAAGCATGTCTGTGTTCAACATAGCAAATTTATCATTCATAAGACAAAATATTTTCATGGATTTGGACTCAAAGAACAGCACAGCTTGGTCCACGTGCCCTAAGGAATTTTGGATATACATTCCAAACAGGAACACTCCCCCCAGACTGCCTAATGCCCAGGGGCCGTAGCCAGGGGGTTTTTTTACTTTGGGGGGCATTTAAATAAGTCGGGGGCACCCACCCCACCCCCCACACACACATTTAGGCTGTGTCAGGAGCGACAAGACAATAAAAGTTTTTTTTTTAAAGTGATGCGAGAGGTGAGGGTGACGGCAGGCAGGGCAGAGCGACGGCTTGGCTTACCGCAGCTATGGCACGTGCGAAAAATAAAATACAATAAACCGGCTGGATGGGAAGTCAGGAGGCCTCGGCGGTAAGTTGGGGGGGGTGGCCCCAAGATGCCCCACTGTAGCTACGGGGCTGCTAATGCATTTTCTCCCTGAGACGAGGGCAATTTGAAAAACAGTTTTGGATAGGGTGGGTTCTATCACTTAGAGGTAAAAGGTCTATGAGGGTGCATCCAAGCCCTGAGTGTAGTTATTGTAGGTCTTTGGATACCAGCTAAATAATGCCCAGATTCTGTTTTGTTAAATAACGTTATCGATTACCAAAAGAATGATCCACGCTTTAAAATTTTAAATATGATACTTATACATTGTAAGGAAATATGCTTTATTTTCTATTTATTTACTTTTTGAAATAGCACTATTCCTACAACCTCTCCCTTCCTCATCTAAACAATAAGAAGCTGAGCAAAACGTTCAGGCCGTCCTGCTAAAGCTTTCTCCAGTCACGTATGAATTGTAAAACAAACAAACAAACAAATCCGAAGAGGAGCTCCAATTAGTCAGGTCATGGAATATCATTTTGACATTTTAATAATTTTTAATGATGCATAGTGTATGCATGAAGCTGATTATACTGGATCAGACCATTGCTCCATCAAGGTTAGTTTTGTCTATTCAGACCAGCTGTGACTCTCCAGAGTCTCAGGCTGAGATCTTTCACATCACCTGCTGCCTGGTCCTTTTAACTGGAGATGCCGGGGATTAAACCTTCTGGATGCCAAGCAGATGCTCTACCACTAGCTATGGCTCACTGAACTACGTTCTTGATTTGTTTGCTTCTTACTACTATACGAAAGCTTGCTTATTTAATCTTTTGTTTGCTACCAAGTACCCGTAGAATACTTAACCTGTCTCAAAAACTGTATTTCAGTAGGTGAATTGTTCAGATTATCTGTCATTAAATAAGTACGGATTTCAGGAATGACAACCATGTAGCGAACACCAAAACTGAAATGGAAAGTCCAGTTCTCATTTGTATGCAAAAGAAATCTTTTCGTTTAAACTAATGAAATAAACTGCATAATGACTTTCAGACTTCCTTTGCGGAGGAAATTCATTTCCTCTTATGACAGACTGGAAGTCACACTGGGAAAAATTAGTACTCTACAGCTTACTCTGAGTCACCATCATAGACGTCATTTGTAGATAGTGAAACAGAAAACTCTGTTTTGAAGTTCTACAGCCTTGGTTAGCTGAGGGTCACAAACATCATGGTATCTCCCTGGAAGAATGTCTACCTTGACAGATGAAGTCTCAAGACTGAATTTGTCAACTATGTTTTTGTCATTGAGCTTTAGCCATATATAACATTTTAAGCACAGAATAATACAATGTTTCCTTGCTTAGTAATTCCAGTAACCTAGGGTTGTGTAAGTTTGAGCTTGCTTCCTGTACATATGCTTCCCAGATGTCTGTGTTGTGCAGAAGCGGCTCCAGTGTGATTTGGAAAACCTTCTGTTGTTTAACTTTTATTGTTTTTCCCCTTCCCTGACAAACCAGAATGGCGCTCTTGCTTACTTGCTTCTAAAATAATTTTCTTTTTGTAAAATGTTTTAAGCACAGATTGAAAGGGACAGAGTGAACGCTTTTATTCAAATGAATGAATAATGTATTAAAAGAACTTCTAAGCACTTTTGCTCACTGACTTGTATATGGCCGACAGCAGGCTGCTGCAGGCAATCGTCCTCTTGTCTGCTGTTGTAGCAGTATAACGGAGGAAGTTGGACATTTCAGTTTTGGGGGTGAATGAGTGCGGGCTGAATTTGGGTGCATTTGCTGACATGACTCCTCAAGTTTAGAGAGAGCACAAAACTCCCCTAGAAAACCAACCACAGCCATGATACTTAGGGCACATCTCTGGTGAAAGTAAAAGGGTGGCATATCAGCTTTGCTTCTTGTATGCCATCTGTATTGGGACAAAATACATTGCTAGTGTTATTATTTCTACCCATCTTGGAGTCCACGCTAGTCTTGATTAGTTTTTCCAGATGAAGTCACCTTATACTGCCTGGTAGTCTATCCAGCCCGAAATTATCTGTTCTGACTAGGAGTGACTCAAAGGTGGGTTTCCAACTCTAACCAGGTGCCTTTTTATAGGAGAGAGGACAGGAATTGCATCTAGAACCTCCAACATGCAAGACTTCTGTTCATTGCCATGGCCACTGTGCAGTCCTAGAGGGGTACTGTGTGTGTACAGGTCTGCCATGAAAAATGCAAAAGCTCCTAAACGTGTGAGGTGCGTCCTTTCCCCATGGCAGCTTTCTGCCTTTTTTCAGCATGAAAAGGGGAAGGGGAGCTCCTCTTCCTCAGTTCTCTTTCTGCTGCCGCAGAGAGGGATTTATTTTCTGGTAGCTCCATTTGTGCATGAAGGTGTTTTCATCATTTTCTGATAAAAAAGAAGTAAGAACAGCAATACCGTATTCCGCCCCCGCCCCCCTTGGCTCCAAAGCCTCTGTCATCTTCGATGACTCAAAAAGACTTCCTCAGAGGGTATACAGACTGCAGACCATGTCTTCTGCTTACTTTGTCTCAGGGAAGAACACAAGGTCTCTGAACTTCCTGGTGGAAAAATGGGAGGAGGAATAAGGCCTATCTTGGACTTCGGGAATTCAAACAACTTTCTTCTAATAAAACAGTTCACGGTGATTTCTGTGTCAGATGTGCTTCCTCTTTTGCACCCAGATATCTAGTTCATGACCCTAGAAGTTCAGAAAATACCTCTGTTTCCAGTGCAGCCCCACCAGTTCCCAGTTCCCAGTTCTACCCTTTGGCCTTGCCGTGGCCCCCAGGGCCTTTTCAAAAATTATGGCTGTAGTTATAGCTCATTTAAGTTGATTAGGGTGCAACATTTTTCCTTACTACGACAACTGACTCATAGCAGCTAGCCTGCAAAATACAGTGTTCACTTTCCCAGCTGATTCATAAGAACATAAGAACATAAGAGACGCCAATGTTGGATCAGGCCAAAGGCCCATCCAGTCCAACACTCTGTGTCACACAGTGGCCAGAAATACCAGTGCCATCAGGAGGTCCAGCAGTGGGGCCAGGACATTAGAAGCCCATCGAAGATTCCTTGCACTCTCAAAGGCCTTCAGCTCCAAGTCAACTCTAAAAAATCCAGACTAATAACCAGTTCAGAGAATCTACTTCATAGGCACAGTCTTAGACTCCTCCCAGGCCAAAGGCTTTCCCCCTCTGGAGAGGACTGATGCATTATGCAAGCAAACAGGATAGTTTTAAAACTGACAACAAAATAAATGGTGTGGCTTTTGTTTGGAGAGAGAGAATCCATTGAAAACTTCAGACTTGACTGGGTTTTTTTGCTGACTGGGAGTACAATAAGCAGCTCAGTGTGTCAGGTTACAACTAGCCTTACTCATTAAAAAGGTGGCTAGGTCTCATAGTCTCCACTACCATTGTGTTCCCTTATGCAAGGCTACACATGAGGTCTCTCCAGCTCTGGGGGATCTGTCAGTTCATTCCCCTTTTGCGCTGACAGTCCAAGAGGTTCAATATCCCCAGGCAATTTCCCCCTCCTCCTTCTTCTAAGTGAACAGAGACCTTCTAAAATGTACCTCCTTTAGTATTACCCTTCCCAATATAACATTGATTATGGATGCCTTCCTGCTACAGATGCCGTCTGTTCTGGATATCATGTAGTCAGTGGAAAATGGTTCCCCAGAGAAGTCCCCCAGCAGAGTTTTGGAACTCTGAGCAGTGTGCTATGCACTTGCTGCCCTTCACTTGCCCCTGACTGGGAAAACTATTCAGATAGCAACTGACAATGTCACTGCTATGAATGAGCAGGGGGACAGCCTCCCTTACCCTTACCAGGGTTGGCAGGTTTTTTCAGTCGCATGCCCTTAGGTCAACATGAATGGCAAATCCACTCAGATTAACTTCTCCTGATTTTTCAGCTTTGGTGGACTCCCTCTGTCAACCTGTTTGCCTCTGAGGTCAACAAAAAGTACAGATCTTTTTGCTCCCTAGCTGCACGAGGCCAGGGCACTGTAGGAGACACATTTCAGGTACCTTGGTCAGGGACTGTGTTCTACACCTTCATCTTCAGGGTAATTTCCAAGATAAAGAAAGAACTCACTTGGGCTATTCTACTTGCACCCTTTTGGCCCAGACAACCTTGGTTTGCCATGCTACTGAACATTTCATTAGGCCAGTATCTACCCTTGCCTCTAGGCTGAGAAGGACACCTTACCACCAGACCACTCGCAACAAATTTGAGTTCTCCTACCTCTGGTCGAAGGTAGGAGGTCTTGTGGTCTCACGTGTTAGAGTTCATCTAGTCGCCATAGCATCTTTTCATGTATTTATCTATGGGAAATCAGTATTTGCACCAAGAGAGTCTATACTTTTCCTAAAAAGGCCTGCTTAATAATTTCCCCCCTGTGCCTCTCCCAGTTCCACAGTGGAGTCTATCCCTGGTTTTATTCAAGATTATGTCACTCCCAACAATTTGAACCGCTTGTTTAATTGTCCCTTTGGCTTCTCATAATGAAAACCATTTTTCTGGTGGTCACTACATCCACCTGTAGAGTTAGCAAACTGAATACACTGAGGTGTAACCTACCATTCCTCAAGATATTTGACACAAGAGTGATGCTATGCACCTCTGTTTCCTAAAGAAGGTAATCTCTTCCTTCCACATTTATCAGGATAGTGCCCTCCCAGTGTTTTTTCTGCAGTCTAAGGATGCAAACAAACATTCACTCCACCAGACAGAACAAAGCACTTTAGAAAGGTTCCAATTTTGTTTATTTTGTTTAATGGCCCAAATGAAGGTTGGAAGATTTTAGCACAGTCTGTCTTTTGATGTATTGTTCCATCCATTCATCTTTGCTACAAGTTGGCACATGTTGACTGTCCCTGACAGATCTCTGCACACTCCACTAGAGCATAAGTGAGCTCTGTGGCCCCGCATTGTGGATTGTCCATCAACACAGTTTGCAAAGCAGCTATCTAGTCTTCTTCCTCTATCTTTGTTAAGCACTATTCCATGGCTATCAATGCTGTAAAAGAAGCCTGAGTTGGACTTGATTCAGCTATAGCTCACATCCGGCTTCCTTCTTACTATGGTAAATCAGTTCAGTATTCTCTCATGTGGGACTGCACAAAGACCATAATGATGGAAACAGGGTTGTACTTATTGGTAACGTGTTCACTGAGTGGTCACTTGTGCAGTCACACATCCCTCCCTCTAGCCATACCCTGAGTCCTGTTCTTTCTCCATTATCTGATTGGCGCTCTCTAGTGGAAGCGTTGGGGAACTAAGGGAGAGGTTCTCCCCTTCCCCCTTGTAATGCTGAAGAAATGTGGGAAGCCAACATGGAGGAGGAGTGCACTTCACATATTTAGGACCTTTGCATTCTCCACTGCAAGCCGGTACATGTGTGGTATAACTACCTTGGTCACCACTTGCTGAACACCATTTACAGGTAAGTGCAACCCTGTTTTCTGCCACTGAGTATGGACTGTCCCTGTTCAAGCACCAGCTGGGTCATTCTCACAGTACCAGTTTTATTTTTGGAAAAAGAAAAAAGAAAAAATGCTGTCTGCTATCCTGCAAAGGTGATCCATCTGGAGGAATAGTTTTCTGGGCATCGATTATTTTTCTGGATCATGTTCAGGGTATGAAAGATCAACTGTGAGGCGCTACAGACTCTGCACACAGCATTGGTGGCGGTTGGCATTAATCCAAAGATCCCTGCGCACTCAGCAGTATTTGTTGGAATTAGTGTTAACCATGGAAATGGGGTATTTGGTAAGATGCAAGCAGCCAGTGGACAGATAGACAATGTGTCTGAGGAGGGACACCTAGGAGAAGCTGGGACCTCTGTGACTGCCTCTACTGCTCTTCAGGGGAATGTGAGGAAGGCAGCCATAAAACTGGACTTGCCTAATGCAAGAAACATATTTTTCATTTTGCTTTGCTATTCCATCTCAGACTTCTACTTTGGGGGGGGGGGGAGGGATTATGGAACTAATTACCATCTTAAGCGTTCCTAAAGGGGGGGGGATAATTTAACTTGGATGCTCAGACTGCTTTTTCCTGTAGTCATTTGCTTTGATTGACTTCTCCAGAATCATAAGAACTTTCTGCAAGACATTCCTCCTTTCCTTGTTCATCAGGATTGCTAGCCTTATGGCAATGGATTCAGGTGGCAACAGATGAGTCAGTTGTGACACACTCAACACTCAATCTGAATTAGCTTTAATGGATGCAAAGTACATGGGTGTGTAGTGGGTGGACAGTATAGCTACACAAATCAACACCTTTGGGCAAACCCAAAGGCAATATCTTTGGTCCACAGAACCTATGAAAAATGAAAGGTGAACCAGTACACAAATAATATTACTGAGATCTATTAAAGCTGAATATTAATAAAGTTGCACAAGAGTCATTCAGGGAAAAAATTGACCTTCAGATGCTAGTGAAGGACTGAGTCTCTGTCAAGTTGATGACAAGCTACAAGTGTCATGTCATGATAGAATAATTGCAAAATAGCTCTCTTCTCACATCATCACTACCCTTAGCCTTGATACAGCTGCTTTAGGGTGTTCAAAGTACTTTACATACATGATCACTGTAATCCTCACAACCACCATGTAAACTAGTGCAGTGGCTTATTATCTCCGTCTTACCAGTGGAGTTGAAGTGGGGCTGGTAGATAAGTGGCTTCCTTAAGGCTACTTAATCAATTCATGGCTCATGAGAGATGTGAAGCGGGGCTTTCCAGCATAACCATTTAACTGCACACTGATTTCTGTTGTAATACAATTAATCTTAAAAAAAAATATCTCTAAATAAATAAATAAATGTTGCGATGTGAAACACCCCTCAGAGACACTAAAAAGCAACGACCACCCTTTAATAACATTCAGGGCATTTCCCTTACTTTATTTAGATAGATAAGAGTGATAGAGAGATATAGCTATATAGATATAAAAGTAAAGGTTCCCTTGCTCGAAAGCCAGTCGAATCCGACTCCAGGGCTCATCTCTGTTTCAAAGCCGAAGAGCCAGCGCTGTCCGAAGACATTTCCATGGTCATGTGGCCGGCATGACTAAACACCAAGGTTTATATACACACACACGAATACAGCTTTGTGATTTTTTCACAATAGTGCTGGGGCTGCATATAAACAATTACTTCCATTATTGATTATATTTGTAGGACAAATACATAAGACAATTACACCATTTGGGGTTCTGGGGGGAGGGGGCTGGAAATTGCTTAGGTTGTAGTTCTTTCTCTGTGGCCTTTGCATCTTCTAATCTAAACAATTTCTTTTGTATCAAGGGGCCTCAGAGAGCAAACAAATGGGATTTTCTGACAGCCGTCCAATAAAGAACTGCATTCACACCTCCTGTCTTTCCTGATATTTACTTCATACTGACACCCCCCCCCCCCAAATAAATGCTTTTAGCTTGTTGCAAGAACATTTTTGACTAGGTTAAAATGGCATCCCCCCCCCTCTGACTTTCTTTCTAAATGAGCTGCTGAGGTTTAAAATGATTAGTGGAGTAGAAAGCACATAAACCCCAAGCGTGCTACCAAGAGTTCGCCTGATATGTGCTCCCTCATCCCCTTCCTTTTCTACCCAGTCCCTGAATCTGGGAGCTCTGTGAGGAGGGGAAAAAGGCATGGTGGACTCCCTTCCTCGCTTTTCAGCAGAATGGAGCTGGAGAGACAGGTTTGCTCTTTCTATTTGAAGCCGTAGGGGTGAGGATGTTTTATCTGGCAGTTCGAAGTGAAGTGTGGCACAAGTACTGCCTTGCATGGTTTGTGACCGTCGCTGATCCAAACCGCAAATATATTTGTGGAGCTGAGCTCCAGTCTAACCTGGTGGTGGACAGATCAGTTGCAGCCCAAACCTGTTGCCATAAATCTTGACCCCATAAGACAGTATAAAGTCCAGGACATAAAGGCAAGTTGTACAACTACAGTTAAGGCATTCTGTCTTATAAACTGCCCTGAAGAGAAACAGCCTGGGCATCTTATGTAAGCTGCACTGAGTGCCTTGGAGAAAGAATGATTTACAATAAATAAAGCACATTTTATAGTAAAATACATCAACGTTAACAGTTGGAAGCATGAAGGATGGTGCTGCATGAGTGAGAAGCCTGGACAGCTTAGCTTTATCAACACAACAGACCACCAGCTTGAACTTAGTGTTGCTTTAGGGACCATTTGTATACTCTTCAAAGTGAACTACAGTGGGTGCTAATTCACTTTCTTTAGTGCATCTTCATTTCATGTGTCGTTTACTTTGTGTGTAAAATCTGCAGTGATCTATAGGTTATTTCAAGATAGCTTTCTTATTGATCAGGCTTTCTTACTAGCTAGGAACATGTTTTCGTGTTCTGTCTTCATATTTTTGTAACAGGGCTGTCAATTTAACATTTTTGAACTAAGAATGTTAAGAGTCCCAGTTCTGTTACAGAACTACAGTGCCCAGAATCCCATAGTTGGAGTTATGGCAGCTTCAGCAATTTAAAACTTGTTTTTCATTGCCCTATAGACAGACCCCCTTATTGTATGGACATGAGCGGAAACCTTTCTTCTCTTCTTTGCCCATTTTCCCCATCATCTGTTAATTGTCATAATGAATGTCAGTTTATGCTTTGCCGGCACTGTCGGATTATTGTTATACTGGTTGATGCTGAGTCCAGGGAAGCTCTGACTGCTAGAATTGCTTGTTTCCAAATCAAACCAGTATGCTCTAGCTGTGGGTGTGGAGAAGCAAATTAAGACCAGCTAGTGGAAACATGCCTAATAGACAGCAATAGTCGTTCTTCAGCCGACTCACCCTTTTAGAAAATTAACCTTTGGCTCATTATTTGACAGCTTTCACATTCAGGCCCAAGTTACAGCAGCTATTTTCCAGGTGTGATTACTTCAGTAAGCCCTGAAAAAGCTAGCACAGGAACTTTTTGATTTTCAGATACATTTCCCTAACATTAGAAGAAAAAGAATGGTTAAATAAAGCAGCAGTTTCCAGATGCATCGATGAGCATAAATTGTTGTAAAGAAGAACGACCAGCATGGAGCAACTTGCTTTCCAGGCAGCTTTTGCTGGCCAACCAACCAAACAGAGCTCCCGTGGCCCCTGAGTGTCTAGCGCTGGCAATAGGGAAGCTGAACTTTGGTGTTTGGGGCTATATCACTTAAGCACATCCATGTTTGGTGAGCACAGACTTCAGTGGGGTACAAGAACCGTGACAACTGCATTTCACCCTCATCTGACAAAGTCATCAGGCGTGGCCTTCCACAGCGGAGCTCTAGAAACACCTGAGCAGCAGGCAGAAAGGTGTGTGCCTTATTAGTCAAACGAATTCAGGGGAGAGTGAGTTTTCACAAGGGAGGGGGCTGCCTGCTTCTCTGTCACCAAGCCACTTGTATTTTTGTAATTGAATTAGACATAGACAAGGTTACCCAAAACAGCATGGAATTAAAAAAAAATGTTAACTACGTGTGGATGGCACCCATTCAAAAATGAAATGAAAGGCCCTTAAGTTGAAAAGAGATCCATGTGTCCTTACGGAACGAATACTCTTTCCATCTTATTGCTTCACGTTCGTTTGTAAGTCATTAGGTGTAGTATCTGCGGCTCTTCACATGTTATCAGTTCTCGACCAGAGCGGCACATGGAGGCCAGAGTGCCTCTGTAGAACAGCACATTAAATACTTTCAGGAACACACAACTAAGCTGACTACTGCAGGCATTTTGTTATGGAATTAGGTTTGAGTCTGGAACATAGACTTTAACAGTATCAACGTTTTGTAAGCAAACAGGATGGCTTGAAAATTTAGAACAAAATAGATGGCGTAGCTTGTGTTTGGAGAGAGAGAGAGAGAATCCATTGAGAAATTCAGACTTGACTGTTTTTTTCTGTCTGGGAGTACAATAAGCTCCCATTGTGATAGTGCTCAAAAGACTTAACTACTGGCGCATGAGGGGGAGTGGGGAGGGAGTGAGACAAACACCATCAGGCAGTACAATATGGTGTACAAAGGCAGTTTGTCTCTGTTGCTTGTTACTGTGGTGCCAGCATTGTGCCAAGAGCTGTTGCTGAATTTAGCTGCTTCGTGGAATGATAGCAGTTGCCTTCCTTATAACTATGATGGGAAATAGCCCTAAATTACTAGATGCTCGCCCTTACCTGGGTAGTCCAGGTCAGTCATGGTTATCCTTTGGATGGGAGACCACCAAGGAATCCCAGGGTCATGATGCGGAGGCAGGCTAGGGCAAACCACCTCTGAATGTCTCTTGCCATAAAAGTGTAGTGTAGTGGTTAAGAACGGCGGACTCTAATCTGGAGAACTGGGTTTGATTCCCTACTCTTTCACATGATGCCAGCTGGGTGACCTTGGGTCAGTCACAGTTCTCTCAGGGCTGTTCTCTCAAGAGCAGTTCTCTCAAGAGCAGTCCTCTCAGAGCTCTCTCAGCCCCACCTATCTCACAGGGTGTCTGTTGCAGGGAGAGGGAAGGGAAGACGACTGTAAGCTGCTCTGAGACTCCTTCGGGTAGTGAAGGACGGGGTATCAAAACCAACTCCTCTTCTTCTAAAAACCCTACTGGGTCACCATAAGTCAGCTGTGATTTGACGACAAAACACCCCTCCTACCACAAAACCCTAGATGTTTAAAAATGTGATTGGAATTCCTCAAAGCCATCAATATTAGCAAAATGCCTGTGATCCTGGGCCACCCACTGAGAAAGCTAGAGGACAATCTTTGGCCCATTGTACTGGTGTCTACCAGTGTATTGCTTTGACCTCCATTCTCGTTTACAGGAGATACTAAAGGTACCTAATGGTGGAGCTAAACCTGCTTTCTACTACCATTGCCAATCAGTGCCATTGAGACCGGATTGCTATGTATGTGCCTCTTTCGGTGTTGTTCCCTGTGCTTGGAACATCAGGTCCCTTTCTGTACCAAGCAGCTTAATTCTTCTTTACATCTCAAGACCTTCCTCTTTAGCTAGGCTTGTCATTGGCCTGTGACAGCAGGCAATACCAGACATTTGATTAACTGAGGAGCAGTCGTTTACAGGAGATACTAAAGGTACCTAATGGTGGAGCTAAACCTGCTTTCTACTACCATTGCCAATCAGTGCCATTGAGACCTGATTGCTATGTATGTGCCTCTTTCGGTGTTGTTCCCTGTTCTTGGAACATCAGGGAACATCAGCTTAATTCTTCTTTACATCTCTTTAGCTAGGCTTGCCATTGGCCGGTGACAGCAGGCGATACCAGACATTTGATTAACTGAGGAGCAGTAGTGGAGGGGGGGGGAATAGCATCAGTGGTGATGCTATAGGGATTTCCCCAATCTCTGTGGCAAAGACCATAGATACTTGGGGAAATTTCTAGAGCACCATGGAAGATGTGATGTCTCATCTCCTGAAATTCCCCCCTCTCCATGTATTGCCTCCCGAATCTCCTGGAACTGGCCAGGCAAAGAGCAAGCTGACCTCAGTGAGGTGGTGGGGGTAGTTTTACTCCCCTTTATCTACAGCCAGATTGCTCTCCGCTGGGCACCTTGGCAATCTGACTGTCTTACCTGAGCGGCTGTGCCTCATGCTGATGACAGAGTGAGAAGCCCTTTCCCTCACTACAGATACACTAGGGCTGGCTAAGCTTCAACAGTGGTGGGGAGAGTCAGTCTGACATGTGCAAAGGTCTTCTGTTAATTAAAAAGGTTGTAATGACATATTTAGGAGCTGCGGTGGCTCAAGTGGTTAAGACGCTGAACTGCAGGCTGTGGAAGGTCAGTAGTTCAGCAGTTCGAGACCCGGGGGCGGCAGAGCGGAGGGAGCTCCCATCTCTAGTTCCAGCTCCTGCCAACCTAGCAGTTCGAAAGCAAGAAATTGCAAGTAGATAAATAGGTACCACTTCGGTGGGAAGGTAACAGCGTTCCGTGCGCCTTGGTGCCGGCCACATGACCTTGGTGCCGGCCACATGACCACGGAAACGTCTTCAGACAGCGCTGGCTCTTCGGCTTTGAAACGGAGATGAGCACCGCAACCCTAGAGTCGGATTCAACTGGCTTTCGAGCAAGGGAACCTTTACCTTTACCTTTAATGACATATTTAAATATTAATAGTTATATCTTTTGTATACATAAGTTTGTAGGATGAGACATAGGGCATACAGTAATAATGTGGCTTGGTAAGTGACCATTATGAATGTGGCTCTCCATAAGCTGCAGAGTGAATACCACGGGTGTAGCTGATGTGGTTCTCACTACATTTTTTTTTTGAAGTCACAAGAGGCTGGAGGCCACCATATAATATATGCAGCTTGCTGTACACCCTTTATTTATTTATTTAAATTTCTACCCCGCCCTCCCCACGAATGGGCTCAGGGCAGCTAACAAACAGGGGCACCATGTGCCAATACATAAAAACCAAATAAAACAGGATAAAACAGAATAAATGACCAAAAATTACATAAAGTACTCAATGCTGTTACTCTTGAATTATGACAAGATGGTGTCCAGTAGATGTTGCCTCCATCCCAGTACAATGGTACTAATCCCCCACGCCACAGAAGTTCGATCATCATAGCACCGCTTCGTTTTCAATTATCAGCAGGGCTCATTGGTAGTGGTAGTAGTGGCGGCTCTTGGACGAAAACCTGGCGGAACAGCTCTGTCTTGCAGGCCCTGCAGAACTGTACAAGGTCCCGCAGGGCCATGATCTCCTCCAGGAGCTCATTCCACCAGGTAGGAGCTGCCACTGATGAGTAGGCCCTGGCCCTGGTTGCAGCAAGCTGGGCCTCCCTGGGGCCTGGGATCACTAAGCGATGTTGTGCCCCAGACCGGTATATACGGGGAACGGCGGTCCCTCAGGTATGTCAGACCCTGGCCATATAGGGCTTTAAAGGTAAGAACCAGCACTTTGAAGCGAACCTGGTACACTATTGGCAGCCAGTGCAGCGCTTTCAGCACAGGCCGGATGTGCTCCCATCTAGAGAGACCCAACAACAGCCTGGCCGCAGCATTCTGCACTAGCTGCAGCTTCCGGATTTGCGACAAAGGCAGCCCCATGTAGAGAGTGTTACAGTAGTCTAATCTCGAGGTGACTGTCGCATGGATCACTGTAGCCTGGTCATTGCGGTCGAGGAAGGGAACCAACTGCTGAATCAGCCTAAAATGGTAAAAGGCCGACCTGGCAGTGGCTGCTACCTGGGCCTCCATAGTTAAGAGAGGAATTCAGGAGCACTCCCAGACTTCTAACCTCCGGCGCTGGCACCAAAGGCACCCCACTGAAGGTCGGGAGAGGGATCCCCAACCCCGGATCACCCCAACTCAGGCACAAGACCTCCGTCTTTGCTGGGTTCAGTTTCAGCCAACTCAGTCTGAGCCACCCAGCCACGGCTTGCAAAGCCCGGTTCAGATTTTCTGGGCTGGAGTCCGACTGGCCGCCCAAAATCAGATAGAAACGGATTGTCTTGGTCTGTGAGAGGGGTCAGTGAGAAGGCAAAGGCTTTGAGGGTCTGTGAAACATGCTAAGTCAAATGGGGTGGGGTCCTTGGGCTGTTTATATTTGAGAACAGCTGTCTTCGATAGCTCCATTTCCATGCTGAAGGATGGTTGTCATGACACAAAAGCCATTAATTGCATGACAGAGATTCATCAGAGAAGGCTTTTGTGAAGTTGTAGATGAAGAGTATGTAAGAATTGAATACATGAAAATAACTTTCTAACAAAACCAATGTGACATCAGAAGTGACAATGGACAGTGAGGCCAGTCATTCGTCACATGAGAAAAGCTGAAACGGTTGTGTGTCAATGGAATAGAGTGTACTTTTGCTGGAACTGACTAATGGCTTTGTCATAAATTAAAAGTAGCCTATTGTAGGAGAAATGGTATTTTTCCACCTCTGTTGTATATGAACACGAGAATGTCAATTTTGATGCCTCCCACGCCACTTGCAGCAAACAGAGAAGAAGTCTGTCAGCTGGATATAAATACTCGAGTGAAATGATATAGTAGTTAGCAAATTATGAAATACTATTAGTGTGCTGTGTTATGAATTGGCCTTTTGATTATCGTAAAAAGGCTGAAAGACTGCACTCCAAAAGCAACTAATCCTTCCCAGCTCTAGTGAGCCAAGTAAGCAAAATTAAATCACACTAAAACATCTTCCTTTGAGACATGCAGTGTTAGAGCTTGTTATACATAATTCTAAATAGTTATAGACTTGCATACAGCAAAATCAGCCACTCAAAAGTATAGGCAGAAACAGTCAGGGCAGGATCTAAGCAAGTAAACATCCTACACCCTTAGGTAAGCAACCAATTGTACTAGTGGGATAATCTGAGTGGGGAAAAAGACAAGTTTCCAGCTGAGTAAAGATAGGGAAGAAAGAAACAGAAAAGTATGTAAGGGAAAGCAGCCTTTCAAAGTAATGTTTTATATTAAGGGGGGGGGGAATCACCATGTTCCAGTTATTAATCAGGTACTTCTGGACTGAGTACATACAAATTGCTGTAGCCTTTAAACATTAATGGGTTGGATCCCTTGGGGGGGGGGGTGTTAGTGCGCTGCTTTTTATTTTCCTGTAAACTTCTATGAGGAGCTGCGGTGACTCAAGTGGTTAAGACGCTGAACTGCAGGCTGTGGAAGGTCGATAGTTCAGCAGTTCGAGACCCGAGTTGCCGCATGATGGAGTGAGCTCCCGTCTCCAGTTCCAGCTCCTGCCAACCTAGCAGTTCGAAAGCAAGAAAGTGCAAGTAGATAAATAGGTACCACTTCGGTGGGAAGGTAACAGCGTTCTGTGCGCCTTGGTGTTTAGTCATGCCGGTCACATAACCACGGAAACATCTTCGGACAGCGCTGGCTCTTCGGCTTTGAAACGGAGATGAGCACCGCAACCCTAGAGTCGGACTCGACTGGCTTTCGAGTAAGGGAACCTTTACCTTTACTAAACTTCTGTCATAGAGACCACTCAGTAATGGAAGCCCTCATCTCTAGTGAGTCTGGGTAGTGCAATCCAAAAACAACTTTATGATGTCGTGTGCTGTTTAAGAGAACTAAGCCTCCAGAGAAAACTAGGATGGATATCTAGCTAACTTGACCTTGTGATTTCCCTGTTGACAAACGTGATCCTAAGCTAAGCTCCATGTAGCTGGAGTCTTTCCAGCCCAACTCTTTCTTGGAAGGGCTGTCTCACAATGGCTAGCTCTAAACTGACTGACCGCACTGAGATCGAATACATTAAGGTTTGTCATACAGAAGTGAGCCTTGGAAGTCCTCGGGTTCTAGCGAACAAGCATGGTATAACAATAAAATCTTGAAGCAAGCAGACTAGAGTCAAAGGCCCACTCAGCCATCAAAAGCATTTAGCGATTGCAGGTCAGTCACTCTTTCTGCCTAACCTACTTTGCAGGGATTTCACGAGGATACAATGGAGGTAGAGAGAACCATGTATGCTACCCCAAGCTCCTTAGAGGAAGGGTAGGATAAAGAGACATTCTTTCCCTCTCCAGGCTCATCTGCGGCTATGAAACTGATGACTTCTGCATTCTCAACCAATGATAGTATGTTGCTTCATTGGTTGAAAACAAATATGGTTGGCCAGGTCCTAAAGTCTTCAAGTACCATACCAGATGTGAGAGAATGCTTGCAAGGCTCATCCTGAAATTTTACTTTTTTGTTACATTTGCATATAACTACTGAGTACTGGCTGAGCCAGCTAGGACTACAGCCAGGTTGTTTCTCTTATGTTAATTCTCGAAAATAAAACATCTTGGAAGGTTGGCTTGGAGCAGAGAACTCAGAATGCCATCTTGTTCAATGGAAGCTTCCTTGAAACAGATGCTCAGATGTTGGTAAATCACTCACCTTCAGTTTAGTGGAGGCTGTTAGGGGGATGAGCCACCTAGTCGAATTGTTGCGATCATCAGTCATTGCCACCTATCTGTGTGGTTTTTCCCCAAGAGTTGAATATGCTTTTTAAACACTTTGTTCCATGTAAGCCGTTGAGCCCCAGTACCAAGATTTACACTTGAAGGTACACTTCTGTTTACTACACTCACTGGCAACCAAAATTAGGAATGCTGCCATTTCCTCAAGAGTTGGCATGGAAGTCTTGTAGTAAGCTTGAATGTAAATACAAAGCCTAATAGTGGGATGGTCCTTGCAGGAGTACCAAGACCCTGCTTTCCTCTGGAAACTTTGCCTGTGGAGGAAATAGAAATACTTCTGCTCATCGGAACATCTTGACATTTTATTAGGGCTTTTTTAGAAACAGCATGGGGACAAGTGTGGCAGTGGTAGATGTCTTCTGTGTATGTCATTTACAGACATCTTGCTTTGGGATTGCTTTCTGAAATTGCACACAAGGGCTTACTATTTTTTAAAAAAGAAATATACGCATAAAGTGTCACGCTGAAGGATAAAATATATCACCACTTATGCCACATGATGGAGTGAGCTCCCATCTCTAGTTCCAGCTCCTGCCAGCCTAGCAGTTTGAAAGCAAGAAATTGCAAGTAGATAAATAGGTACCACTTCGGTGGGAAGGTAACAGCGTTCTGTGCGCCTTGGTGTTTAGTCATGCCGGCCACATGACCACGGAAACGTCTTCGGACAGCGCTGGCTCGTCGGCTTTGAAACGGAGATGAGCACCGCAACCCTAGAGTCGGACTTGACTGGCTTTCGAGCAAGGGAACCTTTACCTATGCTTAGGAAATATGTAATAGCAAAAGAAGAAGAAATATGTGAGCTATTCCAAGCTCGTTGGCCCTGAGAATGCTAGGAAGTAGGTACTGACCCTTGTAGCGACACACAGGTTGGACGTTAGGGAGAGACTTAGGATGAGTTTACTTTGAGACAAACTTGCTTACTGTAAAAATCTACAATGACTAGTTTCAGGATGGGAGATGCTCTGATATTCCAAGAACTATGTACAGTTTATATTTTTAAAATACTTACAAGTCATATCAAATAACCAATGTCTTTGCTTTCTTGAAATTGTCAGCAAAATAAATGTTGTTTGGAGCAGTGGTGAGATTGCTGTAAAGTGCCATGTGGTGTTTGATGATTAAGTTTATCAGAAACAATTCCTCTCATGGGTTAAATATACGTACTTGGCAGCTGAAGTACGTGTAGAGTTATTCCCCCACCCCCCGGATTTGGACTCTAAGGACTACTACTTGGGTTAGGGGGAACATGTAGAAAAGCGTTATGTGATCCAATATCCCACATACACAAATCCACTGTGATTGTTATGGCAGTTCTACAAAGTGCCCAAGGGACAAATAAGTGATATCACATAGTACAGGGTGCACTTATGTGAATAGGTCCTTCGTATAGCTGGAGAAAGAACTCAGTGTTGGCTGATGTGCTCAGTGGTATTATTAACTCTCCAGTAATATCAGACTGGCCAAGGTTTTCTTTCCCTCTCCCCCACCCCCTTGCCTCCAGTGGAAACATGAGCTAGTTAGCCAGAGTTTACAGATAAGGTTGATTAGCTGTGCCCACCACCAGTAATTGGGCTTCTTTTACTGGCACTGCAGAGAAGCTGGTCTGTTGCATGAGCAGAAAGGTACAATGATTTATTTTTTTTAAAAAAAGTACATTGAACAAATGCACAATGGAGCTGTTCTCTCTGCTAAAACAAGGATAGCAACTATAAACTCTATTGTAAGCACAAAGCCTGATACTGGCAGTATGCTTTACTCTAAAAAAAGCTTTGCCTGTAGAAGAAATAACATTTCTACTCATCAAGATACCTTGGCATTTATTAGGGTATTATAGAGCTGTGGTGTATTGTGTATTGGTGTATTGTGTATACATCATTTATATTTAACCAGCTTTGGAGTTTGTGGTTGTTTTGTGAAGTACAAGTTTTCTTTTCTTAAAACGCATTAATCAAAAAAACACATACAGGCAAGCCTGATCTCATCAGATCTCAGAAGCTAAGCAGGGCTGACCCTGGCAAGTACTTGGAAGGGCGACCTCCAAGGAATACCAGGAAAGGGATGCAGAGGCAGGTAACATCAAAACACCTCTCTGAAATGTCCCAGCCCCACTAAGGGTCACCAGAAGTCACCATGACTTCCAGGCTTACAAGCACACACACAATACTCACAAAAAAAGCAGAAAAATCAAAACACATAAATACATCTGAGATTTTAAGAGCACTTTATTGTTCATTAAGGCTACTTTAAGTACAAAAAAAAAAGATGGCCTGCCAAACCTTTTTTTAAAATCTCTAGGTGAAACGAGGCCATAAAAGAATGATATATTACAGATTTACAAACATGGAGAGAGCATTTGTTCAAGCTGAACTGTAGACACTGTGGCTCTGTGATAAAACATCATGTAACAGTGAGGCCAATATCCCCCCCTTCTACCCACCCCCTAATCCCCTTTGGCTTTCACAAAAAAATTTCCATGGAAATTATCGCCCCCCCCCCCAAATAATGATTAAACATGGGACACCTCACATCAAACCTATAGCCCTAAACACATTTACTCCGGGGCATAGGTTCCACCAAAATCAGTACAAATAACTTCCAAGTGTTGTGTGGGTGGATGCCACTCTCTGCCCACCACAACTGCATTTACCCATCACAGATAGGTAAACCGGACATTGTTCTATTGTGCTTCATAGAGATGCCAAGAGGAGTTACAAATCCTCACAGAGCCCATCTACAGTCATTAGTACTTTTCCTGTTAGACCGCTCAGTAGCCTGTAGCAATAACACACTAGTGGCTATTAATTGCTAATGCAGTGTTCTCATAGAATAACTGTGTTCCTGCACTTTTACTGTATTACAGACACATCTACAAACAAAAAAAGATCAACTTTTTTTTCTCCAAACAGACCAAAAAAAAAGAGAGAGAGAGAGAGAGAGAATGATTACAAATGTGGAAAGGGAAAAATTAAATAGCTACATATCATTAACAAATTAATTGTTCCTCAAAAAATACCTACAAATTTCTCTGTACATTCTTTACGCACAGCGTAATGATGGTCTTAAAGTCACCTATATAAAAAAGTGTTGTTGTTTTTTCTGCAGTTTTCTTATAGGGAGTTGGGTACTGAATGCCAAGGCAGATGGCGCATTGACTACACCCGGGGTGATGATAGTGAAATGGGTGAGGAGGGAGGAGCTTCTGCTGGCCTTTTCCTGCTTCTAAAATTAGGCAGCCTCACACTCAGAGAAAACAAAAAGAATGATAATAATAAACAGGTCATGTTCTGGTCTCTTACCCTATGTCTTTCTTATTAAATAGCTTTTAACACTGAAAAAAATGTAAAAGCTAGTATGGACCCAATATTATAACATTGTCCAGAATACATCACGCGTAGTTCTGATTCACAACCAGTTCTAATCTCTCTCTCTCAAAAGTGGACCCTGTCTTTTCATGTAACCCAGTATATTAAAAAAACCCACTAGATGTAACTTTACTGGGGGATGGTGGAATGTGTGGGAGGGGGAAAAGAAAGGGCAAGTTGCTGCATTTAACAAAGCTGAGAAGCTCATTGCTACTAACACAAATCTGTTCTTTGCCTGCCTCTATTTACCTAGTTACTGGCTATTAATACAGCAAATGAAATAAATGCAAATAACATCTTTATAAAAGGTTGTTTTAAATGGAGGAATGTATGGTGCATTGGCCAAGATTTATAAGCAGCCTAAATAACTAAAGATCGTTATTTCACCATCTATCGGTTAGTCAAGATATCTAAAGCGAGATCATTTTTTGCAACTAATTAGCTTACACAGTTCTAAACCTTTTCAGTAAGCAAAACCTTATTAAATAGACGATGCTGCAGATGGGAGTTGTGAATGGAGCGAAAGCATCCTGCACTTCACAACATTCGCTACGGTATAAACAGCTTCTTTTGTGGCCAACGTGAGGCTGTCCACGTCTGCTGGCTGCTACTAAAATTGAATAACAGATACAAATATCAGAGTACAACTGTACCAGCAGTAAGTCTACCTAGGGCTGTTACTGGGGAAAAAAAAATAAACTAGTTCTCAAAGGCTAATAAGTATTATGTTCCTTACTGTCTATACATTAATAGATACCAGCTATTTTTTTTAATAAACATGCATCTTTAAGCACTATTGAACCCTCTGACTTCAGCTCTATTCTAACAAACTGCAATGTTAAGAAAAAATTAAAATGCCCATGATCAGTCAATTAATGCAGTCCAGTTGCAAGCACTAAAGCACCCGACAGCTAAAGAGAGAAAGACCTATAACCTGTATGAGACTTCCCCTTCCTACGCAATGTTGCTGTCTTGCTTTAAAGAGACAGAAATGGTCACCCTTAGACTTTTTTCCCCTAGCAGTTTGCCCTCAGAATATAAGCATCGTGCGCGAAGTTGCTATGCAACTTTAGACTTCCTCCAATAGTGCAAATCATACATGACAGTTCTTTTCAAGTATATACATACAAACTTACTTCACAAAGTGAGAAGAAAGCAATGGAAGCAAAAAAACCAGACAAATTTCTAGTCTCAAGAAGCTAATCAAAGCACACAGTATTTGGGTCAACCAACTGTACAGAATGGCTTTTTTTTGCCCATTAACTTGCTTCTGCATGTGTTATAAAAGGGGGGGGCAGCAGACTTGCATGAGAGGTTTCTTTGGTAATTGAGGCAGGAAAAAAAGAGTGCTACATCATAGAATTTATTTTTTTTAATCAAATAGTTCCTGCTATCTTTTAAGGGTTTTTAAAATCAAATAGTTCCTGCTATCTTTTAAGGGCACACTTGTATAAAAACCAAGCAAATGCGTAAAAAAAATGTGTCTTGCTGACAACTTATCTCACCTCCCTCCCAAACACTACTACTGTTTGAGGTTGCTGACAACTTATCTCACCTCCCTCCCTTCCTCCCTCCCAAACACTACTACTGTTTGAGCACTGTTCTGAGCTCAGTCAAACCATGCAAATGCACGTCTGGATGAAGAAACTGTGGTCCTCTCTTCATGAGACTACGGAAGGCGAATGGTTATGGTTGACCATATGGGAAGAAGGAGAAGATGACTGGCCCCTCCTGGAGGCAGATTCAGGACTGCTGGATACTCCATCCTTTGCAGCTTTGATCTGAAGCCATGTATCTCCAAGTGCTTTGGCGAAGTGGTCATCGACTGATCCCGTAATGGATACAGAGTTTGTCACCGGCTCTGGCTCCTTATAATTCTTGCCAAGGCTTCTACGGAAGTGCTCCTCCACCACTGGATCACAGGCAGTGGTAGCTTCATGGGAGAAAGAAATGAGAGGCAACAGTAAGAACCACCCAAAAAAAACCCCAAACCCACCACCAATTACTGATGTGAATAAAAATGCTGATAGCTTTCTTTGCAGCCACCTCTCTAATCGCAAAATACTACCATTTTTCTTAACAACGCAAAGAAAAATGTAATAACCTTGCTAAGATTGCATTAATTTAAAAATTCTGATTTGTTGAAGAGTGTTACAATATTCAACGTAACAGTTACTTATGACTTCTCTAGGAGAAACAGCAGATTCCACAGGAAAAGAAGTGATAACGTGCAATTTTAAAACCAGAAACAGAAGGGAAGAGAATCAATTTTTCCAGTTTCCTTTGCAACAATTTGGCTTGAGTCTCTGATACTGCTTTCTGTTATGTTTACTTTCTAAAAACAAAATGCATTAGGGATATGAATTATTTGCTACATGGTTTCTTTAAATCTTTTTTAAAAGACTTAAAATTGGTTTTTTAAAGTCTTTTTAAAAAGTCAGAGAAATGGAAAAAAAGATTTATTTCCACAGACGCCCTCATGGCAAACTGCCCCAGCTACTATTTGAATGTGTATTTACTCTGTATATTTGCTGAACTGAATTACCGAGTGTACACAGTGGTATTGTTGCAGAAAGTAAGCAACCTGGGAAGAGGAATACCAATTAGTTTTAAAGAATTGTTCCCAAATCAGGTAGATGGTTTCATGAAAAGTCAGGGCCTGCCTTTTTTAGCATATAGTCTTTGCCTTTGTATTTTTGTTCTTTTCTGCTCCCTCCCCCATTCTTCTAGAAAAACTATCATGAAATCATTTGTAAATTCTTTCCTCAGTCCATAATTTGTACCTTGTCCTGCATACTAATGACCCTGCTAAATAGCTTTACACTCAAGGGGAACTTAGGGTTGCCAAATATAAAAAACTTACCGGCGGGGGAGCTTCCAGTTGCTCCGGGAGCCGGCTGGGAATGTGCGTGCGTGCGTGCGAAGCGCGCGCGCTTCCGGAGCGTCACCCAGAAGTGACGTCACACGCTGGGCGGGGCCACGCCATTTGAGGGGGAAACTCTTTGTTTTCCCCTCAAATGGCGTCGCCCCGCCCCCAGCGTGCGACGTCACTTCCGGGTGACGCACACACGGGGGTGGGGGTTCCCCCGGGCCCCAATTCCGCGGGAGCGGGAATCGGGGCTCGAAACCGGGGGGAATTCCGCCCCCCGGGGGGATTTGGGAACCCTAGGGGAACTAGATACTCTCCCTGCCTCCACCTTAGGAAGATCTGGTGTACACCAGAGTACATTCTTCTGATGATTTGGACCCAATGTGGCAATTCTGCTGCACGCCACGTTACACGTCTGTAATACTACAGAAGACCGCAAAGGACAGAGATTGATCTGACTCAAAAAAATACAAGCAAAACAAGACTGAATCACTGCTAGATTTAGGGACTCCACGTACAAAAGAATAAGAGGAAAAAATTGGGGAACATACTTTTTTCCACCCACAGAGTTTGCTACGAAATTCTGGCATGAATCAAGCTTTTAGCTGCCAACAACAGGGAAGGATGATCCCAATAAAAGTTCTATTGCACCACACAATTACACATTTAATTTGACTCTAGCATACCCCACTTCCTCCCCAGATCTCACTGTACTGCTTAATTCATTACTTATATTAGATTTATATGAGGACCCTGTGGATTAGCTTTCAAGTGTTAGGGAAGGGGAAAATAAAAACCAGTGGAAATGAAGCATTACTTACTGCTAGATGGTCTCCGGTAGCTGGCTGGCATGGCAGTGCCACATCCACTGTGCGCAATTGGACAATGTGAGAGATTACAGTTACGATTGCTTGCAGAGGCACATGTGATTACTGATGGACGGTTCTGGGGAGGGCAGAGAAAAGAACAGTCACTCAGCACAGCTGCAGCCTCACATAAAGCAAACAGTTGTTCAGTTCACAACAGAATAAAATGCACCACAACCAATGGCCTGGTTCACAACAGAAGGAAAACACTAAAATATCTGGGCGTAAGAGCAGCTTTCTACTTGCTATAGCAGGCAGTGTTCAGGCAGCACTCAGAAATCAAAGAATGTCTCTGTGCAAGTTCTTTATACAAGTGGGGGAATGGCCATAAAACAATTTCAGCAAAATGCATAGGCATTGGGGCCAAACCATCAACACAATATAATCCAGGGACTTCATCAGCACTTTAATTTAGTACCAAAACTTCATCCCATGGCTCTGACTGGTTTCCAAAGACTGGTTCATACACACTTCATCCATATAGTTCTGACTGTGTGAATATACAAAATAAAAGTGCAGTGGCACCTTAAAGATTAATAACATTTATTTCAATATTACCTTTTTTGTGATGTGCAATCCCGTGTATAAAAATAATGTGTGAACTGGGTGATCACAGATTACTTTCTGCTGCTGAAGTAACACCACTAAATGAAGACTTGGGGTTCATGGAAATGGCCACTAGAAATAGCCATGCTCCTACTACATCTTTCTGCATCACTGTATGCCCTGAGGTGGTCTGGGACAGTTTGGATTCCCTCCATGGACATGGGGTTTGGGCTTGCATCAGCTGCTCACCCACTTCCCTCTTCTGTTCTCATTACCACATAGATATGAATGGCCAATATGGATTATCATAATAACCTAGGACAGGCATCAGGGAACCACTCCTGAAATTTAAAAACCATCCTTAGAGGTAGAATTATAAGATGCAGGAAAAAAGACACGGAATGAGCAGAATTAGACCACATAGGGTGAGGGGGTTGGAATTCACCATTAGATTGCTGCTTTGGGTGGCAGCCCCTCCTCCAGTTTTTGAAAAGTGCAGTTCAACTCTTAGAGCAAGTTCAGCATGAAAAATCTTTGGGGCACTATGTCAAGTGGCATCTATGACAACAACACATGCCAAACCTGTAGATGAGTGGTCCAACAGATAGCTTGTGAACTACTGATAGCTAACTGACTGCTTCAGAGGATCTTATGCATCCCGGAAGAGAATAGGAAAAGATCTGCTCTAGGCGTATTCATTTATTTTTACAAAAAGTTTTGCTGTTGCTCCTGCCAGTCCATGTTCTTAGGACAGAACAAAACTTGGTAACAGTAATTGTGTGTGTGTGTGGGGGAGAGCTTAGGATACTTTTCATTTCACAGAACTAGTTCTCTTTAAAGAAAAGGTCTGTGACCCCTGTTCTAGGCCAACAGATTTGGGGATGAAGATTTAACACTTGTGTTGCACCACAGCAGGTGAACCCAACCCAAGTGCAACTTGTGCCTTGTATTTCTACTCACCACAACCAGGGTGAATAAAGATCAAGGATTAGATCATTTTTAATTGATTTTTTATTTGAATCAAGAAACTCAATGAGTAGAAGATTGTTTGGGGTGGAATAGGTCTGGATAAGGAGGAGATGTTAAGAGTGAAGTGTAAGGAGGGAGGGGGCAAGCTGTACAAATGAAAGTGAAACTTTTTGAGCACAGTACTCCAGAAGTCTTCAGATCTTTGGATGTTTAAGCTATATAATATTATTTTAGTTGAAACAATTTTAAAAGTTATTGTTAATGATTATTTTTCTTCTTCCAAAAAAGGACAAAAGAAAAGTTGTCCTAATATGAATAGGGCTGCCAAGTGGGGGCGGGGAAATCCCCGCTTTGGAGGCCCGATTTCCGCCACGGCGGAATCGGGTCCCGGCGGAATTGGGTCCTGGGTGATGCAGCCACGTTGCTCACGTTGGGGGCGTGGCCCAGATCATTGGGGGGGAAACCATATGGTTCCCCCCCAATCTGGGCCACACCCCCAACGTGAGCGATGTAGCATGTCACTTCTTGTGACGTACTGGTGGCGTGCGCACACGCATCCTCAGAGAGCTCCCGGAGCCCAGCAAGGCTCCCCCACCGGCAAGGGTGAGTTCACTTGGCAACCCTAAAATATGAATGATTAACCTATTAAACTGGAGATAATTATGAAATCATTGTGAGGTGAACTATCTATTTTCAAATGGTAAATAACCAAACACTCATTAATTTTCCGATATAACCATAAAACTAACCTGAAAAGTTATTATACTAAAAATGAAGCCTTCATCTGGGTTGTATATATTAAGTCCAGCAAGAATGAGCCTTTATGTAGAAAACCATTATTTAAATCAAGTCTTACTGACTAGTGATTGAGATCAATTTAAATCAAATCCACCCTGACCACCACACAGAGAAGCAATAGTCACCAGCAAAGCTACTCTTATTAGCTGCTGTGTGTTGACAGTAACATTTCCACAATATAGTAAAAGAGCCCAAGGAGTATATTTACAGCGCCAAGAGAGCTTACTTATGAGGCGTCCCTAGTAAAAGTGAAATTATTAATCCATTTTTCAGAGTACTTCATGCTGTTCTTTACCTTATCCTTTTCCTGACAAGTCAGTGAAACAAATACCAATATTCCCATTTATTACAGGTGGAAAAAAGGGGCTGAGTGCCTTTTCTAAGGGTACACAATGAAGCCATGAGGTGAGACTTGAGACTCTACCTACTAGAATGGCCTGCCTCACAAGGACCCACTTGCTGAGAATCCAGAGCAGCGGCACAAACAGAGCTAAAGGGTGCCATTGTCCAGCCTGTGCTTCAGCCACAAATTTGTACTATTAAAGCAGCAGCAAAGAGAAGGTAACACAGTTTAACACAAGCCCAGTCAAACAAAGCCGCCTGAGAAGAGATTATATTTTACAGCCAGATCAAAGTTGCTCAAGTCGAATTTCAGCAGTCTAAAAAGTGTCCGCTTGCTTGTTTGTCCTGCTTCCAGGGGGAACAATACCATTTGTGTCTGTGAACCAACAGCAAACGCTAGCATGTTTGCATGAAGATAAAAGAGAGGCAGGAACAGTTTAGTTGAAGACCCATTCCTTTGTTCCTTTGAATTCTTTCAAGGCAAGACTGGATAGAGTGTTATACCAGTTCATACATGTAGAGTCAGAGGAGCAGTGCCCACATGGCCTGATCACACATGTAATCGTGAGATAAATGGGATGCGCGGTAAGCTGGAAATTTTATGCTGAGGGAGTATGAGTACACGAAGGCGGTTGGTGGGGAGTGGGGTTGCCAGATCCCCCATGTCCCAAATGCCAAAACTCACTGGGTGAAGCCTGATGATCTCACACTGAGACAGCACCAGTGAAAGCAGTACATCCACACATCACTAGGTATCTGTGTGCAGTCACAATCACATGCCTTTGAAGAGGTGAGATAGCTAGCAGTCTGAAACAAACGTGGACTGTCTCCAGGTAAAACATCTCCAGTTTCCGTCTACAGTAGTGATCCCAAGCAGGCACGCATAAAAGTCTTTTAAAAGGAGCCATATACTTTTAACACAGTTACAGTTATCCAGATGAAAGTGTTTGGCTTATAATCATAAATCCTTTATTGACTGAAGTAGTGTGCCTATAGCCTTCTCTGAAGAAATATTGCCAGGAGGTAACATTCAAAACTGTGTCAGGAAAGCTGAGGGATGGAGGAAATAGCAATTAAACAGTGCTTCAATTGCTAAAATGGCACATTGCCCTGCCATTCACCCCTTCCAACCTAGAAATTATCCCCTGCTAACCTTTACATAGATGTGCGTGGTCCTGTGAAGTGAACATGTGCAGGTCATTTGCAATCAGAACCCAGATTATTCTTGGCTCAAATTTAATAAGGGCCCACTGAAAACTTTAGTTCTCTTTTGTGAGAGATGGTGGGGTTTAAATACTACCTGGATTCTATGGCTTGCCTCCTATGCAGTACGAGCTGAGCTGAGATGCATAAATGGTAAAAAAAAAACCCCCACACACACACCTGCTGCAGTCATCTATATCTTCCATAGTGTCCCTGTGAGTCAGTGAAGAACATCACGGGGGGTTGAAGTGGAGGGTTGCAGTGAGAGAGGGGAATTGTCAAAAACCACCCCTCTCTTCTTCTGCAAGTAGAAATTCCTACCATGAGAAGAAAACGGAGCATAGGATCCAAGCCTATGACTCCTCAGCATTTTTTCCTTCTGCAGTACAGTACTTCATTTTCAGTAGTTTAAAGCTCCCTGAGCATTACAGTTTTTCAGTCCTTTAGCACCAATCTGAGATTCTGGGGAAAATGAGGGCAGGAAACTAACAGTGGTTACTCAGTGGTGAGTAACAGGCATTCTACACATGATCAGAGGCATACATGCTTTCCCCCAGGCCAGTTACAGCAAGGTGGTTTACAATTAATGATTAAACACAGGTACCAGGCTGAGTGAAGCTGAACACTGTTTTTCCCTGCCTGCTCCTGCCTCCCCCACCCCATCTGCTCCCAAGTCAAATTCCCCACTACAAACAGAGGCGGCAGCTCCCAAATAATGTAACTCTCACTCCAATTTTCTGCTTGACGTTTTCACTTGTCACTGCAGACATTGTAAAAGAAAAGAAAGGAAAAGAAAGCAAACCAGAAGAAGCAAAAGGCCCAGGAATAAAAAGTTCCCTACCAGAGCTGATTAACTGACTCGGCTCCAGCCACCTTGCAGCTTCTCACCCACACACCCGCCCCCAATTCCTCCCAAGGCAATCCAGATAAAATCTGCTAAGTCTCCACAGCACTACAAATGTACTTTTTTTTTTTTGAAAAAATAAAATAAAAGCTGGGAATTCAGGGGTGGGGATGGCATATTTCTGAAGGGGTACTAATGCCCTATAGCACCAGTAGCTACAGGCCTGGGTATGGGAGGATAGCATGGCCATTTCCAATGCAGACAGCAGCATTCCCAGAAGAGAACGATGTGGGACGCACCCGACTCATCTGGCGTCTGAATCGACATGTGACTAAACTGTGCGCAAGCTCCTCCTACAATGTTCTGATCACGTACAAATCAAAACCTTTGCTGAGATGGGCATTCTCCTTTCACAGAAACCCCCCTGAAATGACCAAGCATGAACTGTAGGCGAAGTCTAGTTTTAAACACGAACAGCATGTTTCAGTGCAGCATCTTATCTGAGATAGCATCCAGCCATGCCCCACACTCATTAAAAAATCTGGCCATAATCACCCGGGTACAGTCCAGGAAAAACGGCTTCTCAGGTGCTCTTAAGAGTGCCAGAGCTGGATGCCAAGCTGAGAAACAATAGCAAGACTTTATCAAAGAACCCTAATGTCGTCAATGGAAGCCTCTCCCTTCCTCATCTGTCATCACTGAGCTGATGACAGAGAGGCAGAAAAGGGGGACGGTGTATGCGGAACAGCACCACGTGGGTTTGTGCACGAAGGTCACACAAAATAATGACGACTCAAGCATGTGTACCAGGGGGGTGCAGGGAATGGATGAAATATCCCTCAAGAGCCAAAAACACTATCAAATGCTAGGTGATTAAGTGGTGGATTGTCTTCCAAACTCATGTTGATATCTGCAGTAAACAGCGGAGGAGGAGCAGAGTGGAAGTAATAGTTCTGGGCTGACAGTAGTCTAAAAAGGAGGGGGGGAAACATGTAGTGGGCAAGGAAACCAGCTTTTATAAACATCTGTAGGAATTTCCCAAAATTGGGGGGGGGGGGAGAGAGAACGAACAGCTCTCCATAATACAAGCCTGACTAATCAATTGAAGCCTGCAGGAAAAGATCCGCACCACCAACCTGGCTGACTTCCTCCTCTAACACAGGAAAAGGGTGTTTTTTTTGTTTTTGTTTTTTTTTAAAGTCTCCAAATAGGAATTAGAACATAATTTATCAGACATCAGCACAAGGTAGGTAAAAACAGTGTCACTGGCTCTGTGCACAAGTGGCACGCGGTTAACAGGATTTCAGCGATCTGTATCTTCCCAGGTTTCAGATCAAGCAGGTCATGCCAGGCCACTGGCCCAAAGACAAGTCCAAACTTCTCCCTTATCATATCCTCTCATGGGTTTCTGTCTCACTTCTAAATGACTCCCCAAAGCCTTAGACATTTCCTACAGAACATTTGTCTTCTAAAAAAAATCTTACTAATAGTCATCAGAAAAGTCCATGGTGAGTTAAACCCCCCCCCAAAAAAAAACCCCATGCAAGTTCAAACTATCCCTTAGCCAAATGTCTGCAACTCTAAGGAAGGAGTCATCTGTGTACCAATATCCTGGCTCAAGAAAGTTCCCAGACACTGACCTACTTCTGGCCTGTCTGAGAGGAAGAAAAAATAACCAAGACGTGCTGCTCTCCTGCTTTGTATGAATACATTCTCTGACATATATAGAAAGGGTTTTATTTGTTAAATGTGGGAAAACATTTTAACCGTACTGTTCTCCCATGTGCAAACTGAAGTTGTAAAAGTCCAGGAACCACCTTATCTATTCCTTCCGTAAAAGCAGGGCAGTCTTTTGACAGCAGCAGTTCCTTGTTTGCCTGCTCAGGGGAATTCACTCACATCCAAGGAACTGATGCTTTCACAAGATCGCTGCTACAACTGCCGAGGGGCTGGTGTGGGGCTGTGGCAGCTCCTGCTCCTTCCCCCTCTCTCAGAACAGAGGGGAAGCAACAGGAGGCCTCTTCTGCCTTGGAAGGCTGAATGTCTGTGGAAGGGAGGTGCCCCCTTCCATCAAGGCTGGGCAACCAGGAAAAGGACTCCCATGCCCTGTGTGAAGACATAAATGCATCTTTTCCCCAGTCGTTGCCAGGCTGTGTCGCTTGTTACAAAGCTTGAAGCAGATTTCTCAGAGATCTAATTTGCAGCTGATTTAAACCTTTGTAAAAACTGCAAACTGCATTAATGTGCATGTAAGGTTACAAACAGGGAGAAACTAGGAAATATAATTATATTTCAGAAGACAAAATTACCTGCACAACTACACACACGTCCCTTGCAAGAAAGCTACATATTAAATATATGCACGACAGACTCTAAGCAGAATGTGTATCATAACAATCAAGATGCCAAAGTACCTGTTGCCGTTCCACCGACGTCATTGTAGGAGTGATACTGATAGACCGGGTAGCATCCATGCTGTTTTTGGTCAGTGCTAGAGGTTGATCCATGGTTAAGCTTGGGATTGAGGCATACATGTGATTAGCATGAATGCTCACTGTAGGTGCAGCGGCCCGGTCGATTGGACTGCGACTTCTTTCTCTGTGCTCTTTCCGATAATCCCCATTGGCAGTCTTCATTCTAAGAGAAAACAGATAGATCATTGCATTAGCTGTATGCATCTCCCCCCCCCCTCCCCCCAGGCAGTCTAGTCCAGAAGAGTTAGAAGAAATATTGCAGCATGCCTTTTGTTCATATGTTGATATTAATCAAGCAACTGAATACACACACCTAATCACCAGCTGAACTGGCACTGAAAGGCCAATCCTACCACACACAAAAAAAGTAATAAAGATATTTGTTAGCTTCAACTAACTGTTCAGGAAATACACAAAGAAAAAAAGTAATAAACTGTCCACATCATGCATATCCAACACCTCATCCCATTACAATGTTCTGAAGAAATGGTCTAAGGCCTGCGCCATCTACTGCCACAGTCTCATTTTACTAGACTGATACAATCAAAATGCATGAAACATAATGCATGCTTGATTCATGTTCTGTTAAGAACAGAAAGTCTCCCTCTGAGAACAGCGAAAACCTGCTACTTTCTATCCCCTATTCAGTAGTGGCACTTTTACTGAGTGTGAGAAGGCCAGAAGCCTGATCCAGCATGTACACCTGATAGGAGAAGGGGGGACCAAAATACTTGTTTACAGCAATTGTGGGTTAGAAGGGAGGAAAGGCAAAAAAGTGCTACACCAGAGGTCTGCCATAAACCTCCCTACTACTGCTTTGTGGTAAACAGCCATCTAACCAGCAGAAAGAGCGAGAGAAAGGATGGCTTATTTCCTACATTTAAATACCTCCTTTTCTGCCCCTGCAAATTCAAGGCAGATTACAGTTCAATATAATTGCCTACAATATAGTAGTACACCTGATACAAAAGGGGACAGAAATGGAAGAGAAAAACACACAGGTACTAACTGCTAGATTAGCATAAATAAGGATTACATAATGACCAGGTATAATGGGGCCCTTAAAGATTCTATACTCTTTCCTAGGTTTCTCTATGCCTGCAATGGACACAATGTCAAAACAAAAATTGGCCTTAATGCAGGTCTTGATGTATTTTCTTTGGATTTAGGAACTGCCTCCAAACTTTATAAACCAGACTTATTTTTCAACCTTCATAGTTTTATATTTTAAGGACCAAACTTTCTAATTATTGCTACCAAAAAAGCTAATCCTAAACCTCAAATCTGCTTGTCATTTTTTAAAAAGCTATTAACAAAAGCATTGTAATATACAAATCAATACAAGGCAAGCATGTTTATTATCACAACAAAAAGCTAACCTGTATCCCTTACCTAAATAAGCTCAGTATTGCTACTGAGAATCACCAAGAGGCTCTTCCAATAAATGACTGATAAAAATACTAGATGCCAAAATTGAATGTCTAGGCACCATGGCACCTGGGATTTGTTGGGTCCTGACTTAATGGACTGTGTGAGAGTTAACAGTTTACAGATCATGAAACATGGGGGTACACTGTACTAAGTGGGAGGCCTGGGTAGTAAATCCACACACTGGGCAACAGAATGCACATTCAACCATGAACTGCTGTCAATCCCAGCTCTCTGAATAACTAACACACCTCGATGATGTATATATTTCTAGATCACCTATTTGCCACGTTTGCCAGACTATATGATAAAGATCCATAACAGATTACATAGATATATACACACACACACAAATGCAAACAGGATGGAAGCTGCTAGTTTTACTGGAGAACTAGTGAGGGAGTGGAAGTGCATTCAACCACCCTGTCACTAACTAGATCTAAAACAGCCCTCCAACAGGAGAAGTGGACACAACCCTTTGTATCATATGCTTGCATTTTCCTCACCGTTGCACAGACAGCAGCATGAAGGGGCAAATCTATCAGGGAAAACAGTATTAGCAGAAAGGATTTTACCACACTGGTTCCCTACATTGGGTCAATATTTATTAGCATAATGTATGCATGGTTGAACTCCAGTAGTTGCATTTAAGGTCTATATTCATTTTCTTTGTGCGTTGGCATTCTTCACATTGTTTTCTTTGTCTTTCGGGATTATTTTTCGTATTTCGCGTAATTGCTTTAATCAAATAAAGAGGTTCTCAGACAGCCAGTATATGCCAGTACAATAGTGAGCAAAGGATTCCATTATTACCATAGGACATGTTAGACATATTTCTCCAGTATTATAGTCATTTGGGAGTTATATTTCAGCAGCTCAACCTAACCTTCATAAAAACATAGTTTTAACTGAAATACTAATTACATGTTGTAATTGCACTTGAATTAAAAAGCTGTCGGTAAATTAGCAGCACATTTGGGACTCGTAAATAGACATCTTCTTCAAATAAGCTCTATCTTCAAATAAGCATAAACACTTGCAGTTTGCTGACAATAACTGTCAGAACTTTACATCCAAGGAATAGTATACCTTAAAAACAAAACTTACACACATTTCTCAATATCATGAAATCAGGTTCTGACTCCTTCAAGAAATATGCAAAGAAACTGAAATACAGCTGTAATACAGTCAGCGATTGCAATACAATACATAGATACCACTCCAAGAATGCGCAATACAAAAGAAATAGTTAAATAACTATAGTAGGAACCCACTGGAGTAACATTTCAACTGCTGTCTACCTATAAAGTGGGTCTGGAAGAGATGGCACCCTAAAATATTTTTAGATTTTATTCAGTGATAGCAAAGATTGCCACTGCAACTAGTAAAATGGATGAAAGACATAGTACTTAGGCCTTTCATACACACACACAAACACAGACTCCAAAAGGCCCTATTTTGAAGCCAGAAAGATTTGGCTTTGACCTGTCAGCTCAGCACTACATACAAGAGTTCTGTGGTTTTGCCAATGAAGAAACAGCCTGCTACCAAGTGCTGCCAGTTGGCACTATCATCATTCTTATTTATTTATTTATTATTACATTCTACCCCGCCCTCCCCGCAAGTGGGCCCAGGGCGGCTTACAATAGGGCACCATGTGCCAAAGCATAAAACAACATAAAAACAAGATAAAACAATCAAAATTAAAGTGCTCAGTGGTTACAATCAAAATTTAACAAAATTTAACAAGAAACTCCTTAGAGATAGCTTTAGCCAACGATAGGTAAAGATTTTATGTATCTGTTCTCAACTTACAAGGGACTTGTGAGTTTGAATCAGTGCTAAGACAGACATGACTAATGACTACTTTGATACTTCCAAAGGAAACCTCAGCCATTGTTTCTTTGTATCTGTAACCATTGTAACCTGAAAACTTAATATAAAACATGGTTCTATCCTAATTAATAGGGTTGCCAAGTCATATTTACCTTTTAGCGGGGGGAGTCCTGCACCTCCCCGGGAGTCTTCTCATGCACGCGCCGCGATCACATCACCAGGAAGTGATGTCATCGCGTCAGGCACGTTAGGGGTGGGGCCACAATCATTCGAGGGAAAACCATAGAGTTTTCCCTCAAATGATAGAACGTCCCCCTGCAACGTGTCCGACGCAATGACATCACCTCTGGGTGACGTATTCACGCCGGGCACGTCTCACCTGGCAACCCATCTAATTAAGTATACAAAAGCTTCTTCTATTACCATCATAAGACTGAAATAAAGTGTAGGCGGCTGAAAATGATGCTTTTCAACCAAACATCCTCTGCTTTGTATTGTTATTTTAATGTTTCCAAGGAAAAGTTCTGAGTAACTTAAAAGTTCACACATTGGTAGGTCCTAATAAACTTGCTTTTACAGAAATATCTTTTGTTGCCTTCCAGTACTTGGTTTTATGATTCCAACTTGCCTCCGAGAAAAGGTTCCACATTTGACTCTCTGATCATCTTATAAATGACCAACTTACTACCTAAATTTGGCAATTCTAAAGCAATCACAGCTAGAAGCATAAGCTTCCTGTTTGATAAATGGAAAAGAAATGCTAGGTTCCCATACAAACCATTACGTAGGAAACAGCTGAACCTCTTACACACTCGCGTATTGTTCAAACCGTTTATTTTCAACTGTGCTTAAAACAGACATTGTTTTCCATGATTCTCCCCAGTGAATCATAACTAGGCTCTACTGCTTACCCAGGCATCACGTGCTTAGATGGATGACATACGAAAACCACACACATCCTGACTGTTAGAACCAAACTGCGGCAGATTTTCATCTGTGTTAATTGAAAGCAAAGTCCTGAGAATGCACACGAAAAGGTTCAAGTGATGGTTACGACACATTGTCCTTAAATGGTTCTTGTGTTGTAGAACTGTTAATGCTGCTGTTGTGTTTACTGGAACAGAGCAATGGGTAATTCACACCCATCTTAGAGAAACAGGAAAACTCCGCCAACTGTTTAAGGAAAAGGGGGGAAAGAGGAAAGGAGAGAGAGAGGCCCAGAAAAGGGGACCGTTCCCTTAAGATTGTTTCCAATGTGCAGCTCTTTATAGAGTGGCAGCCAAAAGCACTGCTGAGAAAAGGCTAACATCACACAGTCTTTTTCACACAGTGTGTATTCGAACTGGCTAAATAAAGGTACATGAATATTTCACTTCTAACAATTTAAATCCTAATTAAATCTAACAATTAAAATCCTGACCTGGATGGCCCAGGCTAGCCCAGTCCCATAAGACCTCAGAAGCGATGCCGGGTCAGCCCTGGAAGTCCAGGGTCACAATGCAGAGGCAGGCAGTAGCAAACCACCTCAGAATGTCTCTTGCCTTGAAAACCCTATAGGGTTGTCATAAGTTGGCTGCAACTTTATGGCACTTTCCGCCACCACCACCACCACCGACTTCAGAAGTCTTTCAGAACTATTTCAATCAACAAAAATGGGGGGGGGGGAGAGAGAGAGTTACTTTGAAGAAACGGACTGCTTGGCTGCTGGGAGTCACACTTTCAGCCTAACCTACCTCACAGGGTTGTTGTGAGGATAAAACGGAGGAGAATAATGTAAGCCTCTTTGGATCCACATTGGGGAGAAAGGGGGACATAAATGAACTAAATAAAAATATCCCAACTGGTCTCTATACTTCATTTTGTTTAACACAAGAGAAAAGCAAATCTGAAGTTGTGCCGTCTTAAGTTCTGCCATTCATTCTACTACCTCAGGACATTACCAACAGTTTCTAAAAACTAATCCAAGTTTTACTTTGGCTAAGCTAAATAGATCAAACTGTTTAGCTTACTCAAAGTAGAACTTGAATTAGGTGGGTTTAAAAACAAAACAAAACCACCCTGTCTGTAATGTGGGTACAGTTACTCCTACTCTAGTACTCTTAATTTAAAATTACTGCACCCCCAGTAGCCCATTTTCAAATAAGCAGCCCAGCTGGGTTGGACCAATGGGTCCATCTAATGCAACACCCCGTTTCCAACAATGATCAAGCAAATGCATATGTGACATGTTCCTCTTTTCTGAATCCCCCTTATATGTGTAACCTCTGTAAAGGCACCTCTCTATAGTGTTCTGAGGTGACATGTATTACGCTGCCTCCTTGCCTTTCTTAGCATTCCCTACATAACTTCACGGCCACCGAAGGCCCTTGCCTTAGAATTCTTAGCTGGATGTAAAGAACATGATGGCTCAGTTGTATATGGTAGAATGACAGAACGATCTATGCATGGGGGTGGCTCTGAGGTAAAAGGGGATCCTTTATTCTAAATAAAATAGTTATTTCCTCTTAAACATAGAGTTTAGTTATAAGTAAAACAGCATAATGGTATCTGTACAGTTCATAAGCATAATGGTGTCAGAGAGGTACATAAGAATAATGGCTTAACGTAAGTGTACAGTTCTTGTTTCTCTAAAATTTCTTAAATAGATCTAGCCACAAAGGCTTATTTTCCTCAATTGCCACTTAGGGTCATAACTTCCATGTGGACTTATTTTGATCAGTTGCTGCTTAGCCTCATAACTTCCACAAAGAACACAGACTTCTCTCACACTCAACAGCACCTCTCTCATCCCCCCCCCCACACACACCCTGAGCATCTCTCTCCCTCTCTCTACAATCCAGTCAACCCTGCCCCCTAAGGTATAGCTACCATCCAATCATACCACACTTCAATCACCCATCTTCCCCCCCGCCTTTCTTGCCTACAGGTCTGTATTTTAAATCACAGCAACATATACATATAACTCCACATTAAAACGCAGAAACAAAACACACATAAAATACTTACATAGTGAAAACATCAGGGAGGGAGGGGTATAAATTGAATAAATAAATAAATAAACAAATCACAAACTAGAAAATCCATAACAGGAGCACAGAGTCTAAAATCCTTGCCCTGACAACTGAATTATGATGTTTACTACCTTGAGAAACAGAGTTAGAGCCAGCCAACTTTTTCATTCAGCCTGACTCAATTCTACTCCTTATATATTACCCTCTGTTCCACATGACTTTGGTGGATGCAGGTCCCACAGCCCCCAGCATGGCCTTTTTTGGTGGCCAAAAGGGAAAGCTTCCTTCCTTCTGTGCTAGCAAAAAAGGTAGTTGGATCCAACCCAATGATCGCATTTAGCCATCATGACCTTTTCCTTTTTTTCAATCCCCTCTAAGACCTCCTAAACTAGTACCCCCCATTATGTATGACAGAAGTGAGTTCCACTAGTTAATTATGCAAAAGCCATTCTTGTGTTGCTTTTAAATCTGTTGCCCATTAACCTCAGAGGGCCTCCATATTGGTATAGTATATAGGGA